>NC_056474.1:10095811-10429316 GCF_008729295.1 Plectropomus leopardus
ATTACAGAAGCCGACTGTGCTCCTGTCAAGGCTCCACACAGTTCCAACCAGGGGATTTAGAGTTGTTTCTTGGGTGCGTCTCTTGATCTTGCAGCCAAGAACGCTACCTGGACTTGTCTTCTTCAGTGCTCAGGTATGCTATGGACTCATACGCACGCTCAGAGGTGTCGCAGAACACATGGATACTCCGACTGCTGTTGCTGTGCTCACGACTATGGTTGGTATAGTACCTCCTCAATGTTATCTGTGAAAGCTGGGAAGGCTCACTTTCCCACAACTGCCAGGCTTAGAGTAAGTCTTCAGGTAGGTGAGAATCGCCCCATCTCCTTTTCTTGTCCCAAAGACGTTGCACGAATTTGGCTCTCGTGGTATATGGGATTATGAATCCCAGAGGATTGTATTGTTGGGCAAGAAGTCGATAAATGTTGCGCATGGTAGGCTCTGGACTTTCACTCTGGTGGTGCTTGTACTGCAGTGTGTCAGACTTGCACTGCCATACGAGTCCAAGAGGAGTGCGCTCCTCAGTTCAAACCCACCCCCCACGAGAGGGGTTTGCATACAACCCACCAACTACTTAGCTCACTCTTCAGGGGGGGAGGACATGTCTCTGGACATGTGCTTGGAGTGCAAAGATGGCACAACACAGGCTGCGTGTTGTCCCAAAGGGGAGTACCTGCCACTCATAGACTGTTGGTTGTTCATCTACCTTCATGTCAGGCCACAGAAACCAAAGGAAGGGTCCGTCTTCTTCCAGCAGGCACAGTTGGTGCAACCTCCCTTTCACATCACTGCTGATGGCAATTGGGCATTCTCTATATCATAGCGTCTTGGCCATCTTGGCCATTGAACGTGAAGGAGCAGTTAAAGACTATCGTATCCTTTTTTCGTTGTGGTGGCCCATGTGTTGTGGGATGAACCACAAATGGCTGCTCTTCTTAGCTTTTGTAGGTAACATTGGTGTATTGACATGGGGGGGGCATATCATCTGATCCCGTCGTCTTCAACCCTGATTGTCTTCTCGTCAAGCCGTTGCATGGTCTGCATCGTCATGGTCTTGCATCCTGCTTCGATCTGGTCATGAGATGCTCACTTTGGTACGGCAAGGTATCCAGTTGCCTCAGTTTTGCCACATTCTTGAAGAGCCCGGCTTCAGGAGGGGTACAGGAGGGGAGAAAGCACTGCTGCGGAGTCACACATTGATGCAGGAATCTTGATTGGCCTTGTAGAGCCCACCCAGGTCTGGTTGTATGACTGCAGGTCCACCAGGGCCTAGGCATACAGTTTCCTTCAGAGTGTTGAGATGCGGGTAAGTGGCCTGATGAGCAGCAAAGGCTGTTCCTCCTTTAGGCTTGGCAATGGCAGGTACTTCTCCCGCAGAGCTTTGAGGCTTTATGGTGGGTGAGGCTGAGTCCCTTTGCAGTAAACATCCTCTTGATCTGGAAGGATTTGCGTTGTTGCTGAGGCCACGGAGAACGACACTGTAGCTCCATGGTAAGGACGAACCTCTTGCCGGGCAGTGCAGAGGGCCTGGTCTTCTGGTTCCTGATGAATTCCAAGGCCTTCAGCAGCTTCATCTAAGAGTATGGTGCAACTTGTTGACACAGTTGTTTTGTACCCTTATATTCAGCAACAACAAGGGTGTGATAGTCATCGTAACATAACAGCCTGTCAAAATAAATGCGTGTGTGTGTATGTGTGCGCGCGCGTGTGCGTGCGCACGTGCACGCGCACGGCTGGTCTGATCGTCAGTGCTGAGTGACACGCTATAGCAAGAAGAGGGGAGGAGAAATAGCAGAACATACAAGTTCAGGTGGTGACAACAAGTCACATATATATGTGCGTGTGTGTTTTTGTAATATATATATTTTATACAAAATCGGAATCTCATTTGTTTACATACTAAAGTACTGCCAGATAACTTTAAGTCAGTACTACTGACTACAGTATTACTGAATATTTGAAGGCGAACTACATTTCTGTTGGCATATACAAGTATAGCACTTCTTCTCTTTTTGCAATTGTATGTTCCTAAAATTAAAATTCATATATTCTCAGTATTTTACGGCAGCAATACCCTGAAATATGTTGATATTATTTAACGGCCATATCGTCCACCCCTAGCCTTTACCCACTTAGTCATTATTCCACATTACTGATGATTTTTTATAAATGTGGAAATATTTTGTGAAAGCACCAATAGTTTACCCCTCAATATTACCACAAAATTGGTATCAATTTATTTGTTTAGAAATGTCAAGATGTAGATTGAATCTCCATATCACCTAGGCCCAGCTTTGGTAAAGAATTTGCACTCCATATGAAAATAGCAGGCAATGTTTGATTGCCAGAAAATTAATCAGCAAGAATTTAGATTCTTTCTATTGTTTAGGTCATTTATCAAGCAAAAATACTCAACATTTTCTGATTGCAGCTTCTCATATGTGAGGATTACTTGCTTTTTATGTTACATATATCACTGTCAGTTCTATATCTTTGGGTTTTGAAACTGGTTTTAGTCAGACAAAAAAACCTAAAACTCCCTGGTCTCTTTCAGCGATTAACCCTTGCACTGAAGATATAATCAGTATTAAAAATAATATTTTTTGCAGCCTTTATTGTCCCCATATGGTAAAATAAAGCTGATGATAATTGCCCAATTAAATTCATAGATGGCTTTGGAAATGCTGAGGTGGAGGGTTGGGGTTGGGGATGATTATTGTTCCAGGACAGGACTCTAAAAATAATTAGGCTACTTCACTGGGTTCTAAAAAAGGAAACTGGCCATGTTGCTGTTTACTGGACACATTCAAGAGGCAATGGAGAATGACTCTTGTCATGTGCACCTGCAAAGACAACCTCACTGCATCTGGTTTGCTTAGAAACAAGAAGGCTTATAATGCTGTGACTTTAGCCTAAGACCTCAGAGACGGGCCAAACTCCAGTACAATTTACTTTTTTTTTTTTTTTAAATCATTTATATATTTATATATTTCATTTGTAATTTGGTGCATGTCATCATGTCATATGGATTACCTAATTTCCTGACCAATCGCAAACTTGTCTGAAACCTGACATTGATGTAAGTAACAGGCCTATAGCCAGTAATAATAATGATTGATATTAGTTTTCACTGTGTTTCTTTTACTTGCTCAATAGCACAGCTATAGCTGGTTTCCGGTGATCATTTCTGTTAGGAAGATTCTCACAGTTGTTATTGAGAACCAGCTGAATTCTGGTTATACTACATTGGTTTCTTGACCTGTAGAAAAGACAATAACCTAAAAGTTACTTAGAAGAAAGAAGGGTTGTTTCAGCATTTAGTAAGGATAAGATAATCATTTATTTACTTTTATTAGACCCAAATTAGAAAAAATTGTATCATTAAGGGGGACAAAGAGGACAGTGCAACACATGAAGTGTCAGTAAATAAAAAGCAAAATAATAAGTAAAATATAGTATTACAGAATTATTATCAGTTACGATGGCTATGGATGCACAATATTGGATTTTTTGCAGATATCCGATATGCTGATACATAGCAATTGATTTGGCCATTAATCACTGCCGATATTGATACATCCACTTTTTTCCCCACCTGATTTTAGCGATCATCCATTTTCTCCTGTATTGGAATTCATATATCATACCATATGATATCATATATTCATCATATGATGCATACCCTTATTGTGATGGCCAACCAGCAGATGGAGACATAAAATACAATACAACATACAGTGTATGTAATATTTGTTCATTGTGCAAAATAAGATAAATATTTAAACTTAGGGTTGATGTTCTATATATGTTGACCATGTCTATTTAAAAAATATAATAATAGAAATATCAGCAGAACTCACTATGAAGGTAAAATACCAATATTTAATTTAAAGCCAATATCAATCAATACTGATTCTCAGGGTATTTTGGGGTTGAACAAAAGTTTAATAAATTGAAGTATGTGTAAAAAGTCTCCCTTTTAAAAATAACTAAAATAAAGGTAAGACTCTCTGTCCAGTTATGTTTTTTGAACACCGTAGATAAGTAAATGAGCACTGTATAACCGTTTTTTCTTTTATTATTTATTATTTATAAAAAAATTGCAATTATTCAGACAGATATTTATTTTATTCATATTTTGAAACTGGTATACTGTTGCAACCCTTGAAAGCACGGCCCTGCCCTCTCTTTGTCTCTCCTCCCTCCCGCTCTTGTACTCAGTCTGCCTACACACAGTCACACCCTCTCTGTTCACTTCAATTTTCCTTTTGCTTGAGCTGTGTGTCTCGAGAAAAGGTAAGGGGGAACACTACAGGCTTTACTTCATTCTTCACGTGAGTGGCTTATCTAAGAAATGTTAATGAAAGAAAAGTTGTGTAGAACATCTCAGTATGGAGAAGGTAAGATGTTGAAGTAGCTATTTTGCCAAAGTGTAGTTCAGATACTATGCTTATAGGTTTGTCAGTGATTGTTTGGGGTTTTTTTGCATTATGTAGTTTTTAGGGAGTTTTAAGTACTCATTTATTTCAATATGAGTCCCTGTGTCTATTAAAAGCAGTTTTTCCTCTCTGCCTCTCCTGTCTTCCTGCCATCACAAGCAGAGCAGGCTCTCCAGTTAGAGGGTAATTGCTCCTGCACCATGGTAACCTCATGACTTGCCAACCCGTTGATTGCTCTAGTGGGAGGTGTTTTGGTCTCATTATTTGGCCCTCCTTTAAGAACCCCCGGCTTATCATTTTATCATGCTTATCCCACCAGGGCGAGACTTGTCTGAGCACGTTAATTCGCTGTAATGTTGTGAAGTCTTTTTAAAGCAACATGTTTGTGCACGGACAGATGTGGTCCGAAATGACTCATGCCATTAGATTCCAGTGGGCATGTGTCATCCCTCCAGCCTGGCCCAAGTTTTTCCTCCACTGAACTCTCCTCTCCACCTCTCCTGCAGCTATGGCTGGACCCAGGCCTGTGGTGCTCAGCGGCCCGTCCGGGGCAGGGAAGAGCACTCTGCTGAAGATGCTCATGGAAGAATATCAGAGTGTCTTTGGCTTCAGCGTCTCCCGTAAGTGCGCCACTCTATACCAAAGCATTTAACATCGATTTCGGTGGTGTTCTCACTAGTGTAGCACAATTAATTGAAATGAATAAAATTGTCGAAGTGCCTTAAAGCTGAGTGCAATGTACATATCACACTGGGTAAAGTTTGGTAAAGATAAAATGTGTCATAACATGCCATTATACATGAAGCGTTGAGGAGATGAGGCTCGCAGAATCTGTGACTTCATTAAAATCACTTCTTAAAAACCATTTTTATAGACTTGCTGTCATGTGATGTCATCTATTTTAATTTGTCTTTTGATTTATCTTTTATTCTGTCTTGATCGTGTTTAGTTCTATTATTACAATTATTTCCGTGTTTACTGCTTATATTCTTTGAATTGCATTTACTTTTATCTTTGTCACTATCTATTCTATCTTCCATCAGATATGTTTTTTGTCTCACATCGCTTGTTTAATTCTATCTCAAATTTTGTCTGGCCATAGTTTGGCATTACTGTTCTTCCGCTTTGCCTTCTTTGTCAAGTTTTTAAAAGGTGCTTTATAAAATTATTGTTATTATTACTATTAATATTATTATTAGTAGTATTACAGAGATGCTTCCGTCTACAAATCATATTCCAGACATATGCAGCCATGCTTGTTTGGTACAGACCTAAGCAAAAATCACATAATTATCTTATTTATTTGTTTGTATGTTTATTTTTATTTATTTTTTACATTATTTTTTCAGTGAAAATGAAATGCAAAAATAACCATTCTTACTGAAACTGTAACTCATTTCGCAATATCTTGAAGAATAATCGCAATTTATTTTTATTTTTGCAGAATGTGCAGCCCTCAGTTTAGTGATTCAGTACAGATGATGACATAAATGTCTTCTCAATTCTCAGATACAACAAGAAATCCTCGACCTGGAGAAGTGGATGGCAAAGGTACAGGTTTTTCCTCTTTCATAACCATCGTAACACGAAACCATTTTTAAAATCAGGAATATTGTTGCTTTCTATATCTGTACTCTCCTTTTGTGGGTTTCAGATTACCATTATGTCACACGCGAGGTGATGCAAACAGGAATTGACAACAACGAATTCATTGAGAGCGCAGAGTTTTCAGGGAACATGTACGGGACGAGTAAAGCTGCTGTACAAGACGTCCAGGCCAAGAACCTTATCTGTATACTTGACATTGACATGCAAGGTGTGAGGAACATCAAAAGGACAGACCTCAGTCCCATCTACATCTCTATCCAGCCACCGTCCATGGCTATCCTGGTAAGCAAAGATAAGGGTTGCATTTCATTGAATTGAATTGACAGAAGTTTCTATTTTTCCTGTCAGAGTGGAGTTTTTGGGTGTTACCTGCTTTGTACCACAGCGGTCGTAGAGGGTTTGGATTAGTAATATTGCTGAATACCTTCCTGTATTGTTTCAGGAGAATCGTTTAAGACTCCGAAAAACAGAGTCAGAGGAGAGCCTCCAGAGGCGTTTACATGCAGCTAAAGTGGACATGGAGTTAAGTAAGTCTTAATTGTTTGTTTGCAAAAATGTAACCACATAAGCATTAAAAATGTGACTCTGAACATAATATTATCTCCTCATAGGTAAAGAACCTGGCATGTTTGATGTCGTAATTATCAATGATAATTTGGATGAAGCTTATGGGCACTTAAAAAATGCTCTTCTTGAGGTGAGTTATTATTGCAGTCCATGACATTAGATAATTAACATGCATTACAGCATTGTTTATGATGCACTGATTTGAGCATCAACAAATCAGGGTTCCCACGGTCACTGAAAACCTCCTTTACATAGATTTATAGTGGGTTATTTTATGAGGAGTTCACACACAATTCTCTAAATCCATGATTTGATCAGGTTTTTGACTTTAAGGTCACAATACTATTTGATTTCGGATTTAAACATTTTTTTCAGCAATTAATTGCCATTGTTGGACTGTAAAGTGTTTACTTTTAGTGATCAAACAAATCATTGATTTTATACCCAGACAGCTATCATTTGTGTTTTCATACTCTTTAAAAAGGTAGATTGCATGGTATGACAATAATAATTTATTGTGAGCAAATTTGCTTGATTTGCCCAAACATTAGCAAGAAATCAGAAAAAAATATTAGAAGAAAATTACCTGAAACTCTGAAAAGTTGTAAATGTATAGTTATTAGTGTTTCAAATCGTTCATGTGTCACACATTGTTGTATGCGACATTTGACATGGAAATTTAAAACTGGTATACCGCATGGACCAGTATACCACCCAGCACTATTATTAAAGAACACGCTGCCCACCAGCAAAGTAAAGAGGCGAAATCATTCTAAAAACAATGTACAATTAAACTGATTTCATTTTAGGTGGCTATAAACTAACCAACTTCATGACGTGTGGGTTAAAAACAGATTGAACGGATTGAATTAAACATTTTTATCTGATTTGTGCATCCTTGCTTTAAATGTCGTAGTTAATTGATTTAGATTTGTCTGTATTACCTGTCCAACAATACCTACCCGTTTTGGGAGCATTATAAAATATTGTTTTTCCTTCTCTAGGAGATTAATATGGTCAAGAAAGTCAACATGTCTTCGTAGGAGACAGCAGGATCCTGACTCCTTTTAGTGCCACCCAGCCACTCCTTAAACACAGAACCACAGGCCTCCATTCCAGCCGTGAACATTCCCTTAGATGGTGGTCTGTGAAACTCAAACATCCCCATTGTGGACACACAGATTTTTAGGTTTTATATGGTGTTTAGAGGTAGTTATGAGCAAAGTATATACTGTAAGTGTAACTTTTTTTTTTACTGTGCTTTCCATATTTTTATTTTCATTTATATGAAGAGATACTCCAATAATGCTTACTTGATATCTGACTGTCATGGTGATATGCATTATGCTCTGTTAGATAGGGTTTATTTAACACAGAGTTACTGCTTGCTTCTTTGTCCTCTCATCAACCTGGACTAACACAAACAGGGAGTGACATAACTCATTTCATCATGTGGATTAACTGGTCTTTCGAGGGTTTGGTGAAAGGTAGTGTATGGATACCTTGATGAGTGTGTGCTAGTTATGCAACTCTTTTTGCGTCACCAGTCATTTAATGTTGAGGAAATAGATTTCAAGAGGGAAACTCATCTGCAAATTCAGCATTAACAACAGTTTCTGCTGAAAAAACATGGCTGTTTACTTTCAAGGGGTACATGCAAGTCAACTTTACTGCTGAAGTCTTTGTGTAAGGTGCCACAGAACTCCAGTATAGATGGTTTGCCAGATAGCCACAAAAATTGTTGTGCTCAAATTGTATTTTTTTTTTTTTTTAATCATACTTTATTTTATTTTCAGAATTGTAACTCAACAATGCAACCATACATCATCCGACATTGGTCTGAGCTAGGAGAGAAGACTTAAATAAAGTAGAAAGAGAACGAAAGAAAAATTGGATTTAATCCCATCATGAGTTACAACATGTAAAAAAAGTGCATCTAATACCTTTAGAATGTAGCTTTTTATCATATGGGTGAACTATAACAGAACAATCTCTTTTTTTACAATTGTTAATTTGTAAAATGTTTGTATTATGTAACTCATCATTTTGCAGCTTCACTTGTACAGTAAAGTGACATTCAGTGGATTGTTTTGCTTCCTTACTAAAGCAGTGTTTTGAATTTGAAGGAAAAAAAATCAATTTGCATGTTTCTCCTTTTATATACTGCAGATCTCCTTGTACTTGAAAACCAAGCTAATGTTTATGAGGGATCTTGAATTGAAATTTGATACCTTTTAACACCTTTTAAATGAACCTCTCCATACACTTTAAGACCTCATTGGTACTTTGAGTTTTTGCTGGTTACGTCAGTAACACGTTTGAGCTTAAATTTACTATACAACAGGCCTCATGCAAGAAACTTCATACAAATAAATTTTCTCTCATTTTTGCTTGTATCCAAGATTTGTTCTTATTTTGTTAGTACCCATTTATTTTTGGGATTCACCAATTTTGTCTTATTTTTGTATTTTTCTCTCTTAGGTAAGAGAAAATTTTACGAGTGGTCCAGAGCACTCGTACCAAGGTAAGAGAAAAACATCTAGTTTTCACAGGCCACAAATTGTTGCCCAGTGCAAGGAAAAATAAGTTTTATATTTGAGGAATATTTTAAAAAATCCGAATATTGAAGTCCAGGGCTAAAGACATACTACTATATTTGGTACACTGATCCTGATTACTTTGATTTCAGTTACTATGTGTCCCTCTGCTGACCAGAACTTGTATGTAACAAAGAACATTTACTCAAGTACTGAGCTTAAGTACAAATATGTTAAACTTTTACATTGCTTGAGTATTTTAACCTCATGTCCTTTTCCATTCCTACTCCAGTACACTAAAGAGGGAAATATCATAGTTTTTACTCTACTAATATTATTAGATAACTACTTTACATATTAAGATTTTTTTCACACAAACCATATGAAATTGTTTGGCAACTTTTTTATAATTGTGTCATAATCATTTCATGGTTTCAGCTTCTCATACATACTGTATGTATGAGAACCTGCTGCTTTTCCTTTTAATTTTTGTAGTTACTTTTGATTTATTAGATTTATTTAAAGCTTTTTTGCATGTATACTTTTACTTTTATTACTTCAATACACGTTCCTGAAATCACATTTACTTTGTTTAAGTTTATTTAACAGTAGGCCTTTATCAATTTCAACACTGCATGAGTTCTTCTGCTTACAACCTTTTTTGGGGTCCTGGCCCACGGCACAAAACCTACTCTTAAATTGAGTTTAGGGGGTGTTATCTATGCTAATAGGAGATTTAGGATTAAGTGGGATTCAGCAGTGAACACACCTAAATTTCAATGTGTTTAAGAACATTTTGTGCATCTGGAGTTTACTTCTCTGATATTTTCTCTTACCAGAAAATTAGGAGAAATTTAAGAGAATGTTTCTGCATGAGGCCCAGTGGTAGGAAGATAACAGCTTAATTTCTCAGTCCACTATTTCAATGCAATATCATTCAGGAAGGCAGGGTGGGAACAAAGCACAAGAGGGTGAATTGCATGACCCAATGCAAAGTTTATTTGAGTAATTCATAAAAAATTCATATATTCTCAGTATTTTACGGCAGCAATACCCTGAAATATGTTGATATTATTTAACGGCCATATCGTCCACCCCTAGCCTTTACCCACTTAGTCATTATATCCACATTACTGATGATTTTTTATAAATGTGGAAATATTTTGTGAAAGCACCAATAGTTTACCCTCAATATTACCACAAAATTGGTATCAATTTATTTGTTTAGAAATGTCAAGATGTAGATTGAATCTCCATATCACCTAGGCCCAGCTTTGGTAAAGAATTTGCACTCCATATGAAAATAGCAGGCAATGTTTGATTGCCAGAAAATTAATCAGCAAGAATTTAGATTCTTTCTATTGTTTAGGTCATTTATCAAGCAAAAATACTCAACATTTTCTGATTGCAGCTTCTCATATGTGAGGATTACTTGCTTTTTATGTTACATATATCACTGTCAGTTCTATATCTTTGGGTTTTGAAACTGGTTTTAGTCAGACAAAAAAAACCTAAAACTCCCTGGTCTCTTTCAGCGATTAACCCTTGCACTGAAGATATAATCAGTATTAAAAATAATATTTTTTGCAGCCTTTATTGTCCCCATATGGTAAAATAAAGCTGATGATAATTGCCCAATTAAATTCATAGATGGCTTTGGAAATGCTGAGGTGGAGGGTTGGGGTTGGGGATGATTATTGTTCCAGGACAGGACTCTAAAAATAATTAGGCTACTTCACTGGGTTCTAAAAAAGGAAACTGGCCATGTTGCTGTTTACTGGACACATTCAAGAGGCAATGGAGAATGACTCTTGTCATGTGCACCTGCAAAGACAACCTCACTGCATCTGGTTTGCTTAGAAACAAGAAGGCTTATAATGCTGTGACTTTAGCCTAAGACCTCAGAGACGGGCCAAACTCCAGTACAATTTACTTTTTTTTTTTTTTTAAATCATTTATATATTTATATATTTCATTTGTAATTTGGTGCATGTCATCATGTCATATGGATTACCTAATTTCCTGACCAATCGCAAACTTGTCTGAAACCTGACATTGATGTAAGTAACAGGCCTATAGCCAGTAATAATAATGATTGATATTAGTTTTCACTGTGTTTCTTTTACTTGCTCAATAGCACAGCTATAGCTGGTTTCCGGTGATCATTTCTGTTAGGAAGATTCTCACAGTTGTTATTGAGAACCAGCTGAATTCTGGTTATACTACATTGGTTTCTTGACCTGTAGAAAAGACAATAACCTAAAAGTTACTTAGAAGAAAGAAGGGTTGTTTCAGCATTTAGTATAGGATAAGATAATCATTTATTTACTTTTATTAGACCCAAATTAGAAAAAATTGTATCATTAAGGGGGACAAAGAGGACAGTGCAACACATGAAGTGTCAGTAAATAAAAAGCAAAATAATAAGTAAAATATAGTATTACAGAATTATTATCAGTTACGATGGCTATGGATGCACAATATTGGATTTTTTGCAGATATCCGATATGCTGATACATAGCAATTGATTTGGCCATTAATCACTGCCGATATTGATACATCCACTTTTTTCCCCACCTGATTTTAGCGATCATCCATTTTCTCCTGTATTGGAATTCATATATCATACCATATGATATCATATATTCATCATATGATGCATACCCTTATTGTGATGGCCAACCAGCAGATGGAGACATAAAATACAATACAACATACAGTGTATGTAATATTTGTTCATTGTGCAAAATAAGATAAATATTTAAACTTAGGGTTGATGTTCTATATATGTTGACCATGTCTATTTAAAAAATATAATAATAGAAATATCAGCAGAACTCACTATGAAGGTAAAATACCAATATTTAATTTAAAGCCAATATCAATCAATACTGATTCTCAGGGTATTTTGGGGTTGAACAAAAGTTTAATAAATTGAAGTATGTGTAAAAAGTCTCCCTTTTAAAAATAACTAAAATAAAGGTAAGACTCTCTGTCCAGTTATGTTTTTTTGAACACCGTAGATAAGTAAATGAGCACTGTATAACCGTTTTTTCTTTTATTATTTATAAAAAAATTGCAATTATTCAGACAGATATTTATTTTATTCATATTTTGAAACTGGTATACTGTTGCAACCCTTGAAAGCACGGCCCTGCCCTCTCTTTGTCTCTCCTCCCTCCCGCTCTTGTACTCAGTCTGCCTACACACAGTCACACCCTCTCTGTTCACTTCAATTTTCCTTTTGCTTGAGCTGTGTGTCTCGAGAAAAGGTAAGGGGGAACACTACAGGCTTTTACCTGAAACTTCTGAAAAGTTGTAAATGTATAGTTATTAGTGTTTCAAATCGTTCATGTGTCACACATTGTTGTATGCGACATTTGACATGGAAATTTAAAACTGGTATACCGCATGGACCAGTATACCACCCAGCACATTATTAAAGAACACGCTGCCCACCAGCAAAGTAAAGAGGCGAAATCATTCTAAAAACAATGTACAATTAAACTGATTTCATTTTAGGTGGCTATAAACTAACCAACTTCATGACGTGTGGGTTAAAAACAGATTGAACGGATTGAATTAAACATTTTTATCTGATTTGTGCATCCTTGCTTTAAATGTCGTAGTTAATTGATTTAGATTTGTCTGTATTACCTGTCCAACAATACCTACCCGTTTTGGGAGCATTATAAAATATTGTTTTTCCTTCTCTAGGAGATTAATATGGTCAAGAAAGTCAACATGTCTTCGTAGGAGACAGCAGGATCCTGACTCCTTTTAGTGCCACCCAGCCACTCCTTAAACACAGAACCACAGGCCTCCATTCCAGCCGTGAACATTCCCTTAGATGGTGGTCTGTGAAACTCAAACATCCCCATTGTGGACACACAGATTTTTAGGTTTTATATGGTGTTTAGAGGTAGTTATGAGCAAAGTATATACTGTAAGTGTAACTTTTTTTTTTACTGTGCTTTCCATATTTTTATTTTCATTTATATGAAGAGATACTCCAATAATGCTTACTTGATATCTGACTGTCATGGTGATATGCATTATGCTCTGTTAGATAGGGTTTATTTAACACAGAGTTACTGCTTGCTTCTTTGTCCTCTCATCAACCTGGACTAACACAAACAGGGAGTGACATAACTCATTTCATCATGTGGATTAACTGGTCTTTCGAGGGTTTGGTGAAAGGTAGTGTATGGATACCTTGATGAGTGTGTGCTAGTTATGCAACTCTTTTTGCGTCACCAGTCATTTAATGTTGAGGAAATAGATTTCAAGAGGGAAACTCATCTGCAAATTCAGCATTAACAACAGTTTCTGCTGAAAAAACATGGCTGTTTACTTTCAAGGGGTACATGCAAGTCAACTTTACTGCTGAAGTCTTTGTGTAAGGTGCCACAGAACTCCAGTATAGATGGTTTGCCAGATAGCCACAAAAATTGTTGTGCTCAAATTGTATTTTTTTTTTTTTTTAATCATACTTTATTTTATTTTCAGAATTGTAACTCAACAATGCAACCATACATCATCCGACATTGGTCTGAGCTAGGAGAGAAGACTTAAATAAAGTAGAAAGAGAACGAAAGAAAAATTGGATTTAATCCCATCATGAGTTACAACATGTAAAAAAAGTGCATCTAATACCTTTAGAATGTAGCTTTTTATCATATGGGTGAACTATAACAGAACAATCTCTTTTTTTACAATTGTTAATTTGTAAAATGTTTGTATTATGTAACTCATCATTTTGCAGCTTCACTTGTACAGTAAAGTGACATTCAGTGGATTGTTTTGCTTCCTTACTAAAGCAGTGTTTTGAATTTGAAGGAAAAAAAATCAATTTGCATGTTTCTCCTTTTATATACTGCAGATCTCCTTGTACTTGAAAACCAAGCTAATGTTTATGAGGGATCTTGAATTGAAATTTGATACCTTTTAACACCTTTTAAATGAACCTCTCCATACACTTTAAGACCTCATTGGTACTTTGAGTTTTTGCTGGTTACGTCAGTAACACGTTTGAGCTTAAATTTACTATACAACAGGCCTCATGCAAGAAACTTCATACAAATAAATTTTCTCTCATTTTTGCTTGTATCCAAGATTTGTTCTTATTTTGTTAGTACCCATTTATTTTTGGGATTCACCAATTTTGTCTTATTTTTGTATTTTTCTCTCTTAGGTAAGAGAAAATTTTACGAGTGGTCCAGAGCACTCGTACCAAGGTAAGAGAAAAACATCTAGTTTTCACAGGCCACAAATTGTTGCCCAGTGCAAGGAAAAATAAGTTTTATATTTGAGGAATATTTTAAAAAATCCGAATATTGAAGTCCAGGGCTAAAGACATACTACTATATTTGGTACACTGATCCTGATTACTTTGATTTCAGTTACTATGTGTCCCTCTGCTGACCAGAACTTGTATGTAACAAAGAACATTTACTCAAGTACTGAGCTTAAGTACAAATATGTTAAACTTTTACATTGCTTGAGTATTTTAACCTCATGTCCTTTTCCATTCCTACTCCAGTACACTAAAGAGGGAAATATCATAGTTTTTACTCTACTAATATTATTAGATAACTACTTTACATATTAAGATTTTTTTCACACAAACCATATGAAATTGTTTGGCAACTTTTTTATAATTGTGTCATAATCATTTCATGGTTTCAGCTTCTCATACATACTGTATGTATGAGAACCTGCTGCTTTTCCTTTTAATTTTTGTAGTTACTTTTGATTTATTAGATTTATTTAAAGCTTTTTTGCATGTATACTTTTACTTTTATTACTTCAATACACGTTCCTGAAATCACATTTACTTTGTTTAAGTTTATTTAACAGTAGGCCTTTATCAATTTCAACACTGCATGAGTTCTTCTGCTTACAACCTTTTTTGGGGTCCTGGCCCACGGCACAAAACCTACTCTTAAATTGAGTTTAGGGGGTGTTATCTATGCTAATAGGAGATTTAGGATTAAGTGGGATTCAGCAGTGAACACACCTAAATTTCAATGTGTTTAAGAACATTTTGTGCATCTGGAGTTTACTTCTCTGATATTTTCTCTTACCAGAAAATTAGGAGAAATTTAAGAGAATGTTTCTGCATGAGGCCCAGTGGTAGGAAGATAACAGCTTAATTTCTCAGTCCACTATTTCAATGCAATATCATTCAGGAAGGCAGGGTGGGAACAAAGCACAAGAGGGTGAATTGCATGACCCAATGCAAAGTTTATTTGAGTAATTCATAAAAAATTCATATATTCTCAGTATTTTACGGCAGCAATACCCTGAAATATGTTGATATTATTTAACGGCCATATCGTCCACCCCTAGCCTTTACCCACTTAGTCATTATATCCACATTACTGATGATTTTTTATAAATGTGGAAATATTTTGTGAAAGCACCAATAGTTTACCCTCAATATTACCACAAAATTGGTATCAATTTATTTGTTTAGAAATGTCAAGATGTAGATTGAATCTCCATATCACCTAGGCCCAGCTTTGGTAAAGAATTTGCACTCCATATGAAAATAGCAGGCAATGTTTGATTGCCAGAAAATTAATCAGCAAGAATTTAGATTCTTTCTATTGTTTAGGTCATTTATCAAGCAAAAATACTCAACATTTTCTGATTGCAGCTTCTCATATGTGAGGATTACTTGCTTTTTATGTTACATATATCACTGTCAGTTCTATATCTTTGGGTTTTGAAACTGGTTTTAGTCAGACAAAAAAAACCTAAAACTCCCTGGTCTCTTTCAGCGATTAACCCTTGCACTGAAGATATAATCAGTATTAAAAATAATATTTTTTGCAGCCTTTATTGTCCCCATATGGTAAAATAAAGCTGATGATAATTGCCCAATTAAATTCATAGATGGCTTTGGAAATGCTGAGGTGGAGGGTTGGGGTTGGGGATGATTATTGTTCCAGGACAGGACTCTAAAAATAATTAGGCTACTTCACTGGGTTCTAAAAAAGGAAACTGGCCATGTTGCTGTTTACTGGACACATTCAAGAGGCAATGGAGAATGACTCTTGTCATGTGCACCTGCAAAGACAACCTCACTGCATCTGGTTTGCTTAGAAACAAGAAGGCTTATAATGCTGTGACTTTAGCCTAAGACCTCAGAGACGGGCCAAACTCCAGTACAATTTACTTTTTTTTTTTTTTTAAATCATTTATATATTTATATATTTCATTTGTAATTTGGTGCATGTCATCATGTCATATGGATTACCTAATTTCCTGACCAATCGCAAACTTGTCTGAAACCTGACATTGATGTAAGTAACAGGCCTATAGCCAGTAATAATAATGATTGATATTAGTTTTCACTGTGTTTCTTTTACTTGCTCAATAGCACAGCTATAGCTGGTTTCCGGTGATCATTTCTGTTAGGAAGATTCTCACAGTTGTTATTGAGAACCAGCTGAATTCTGGTTATACTACATTGGTTTCTTGACCTGTAGAAAAGACAATAACCTAAAAGTTACTTAGAAGAAAGAAGGGTTGTTTCAGCATTTAGTATAGGATAAGATAATCATTTATTTACTTTTATTAGACCCAAATTAGAAAAAATTGTATCATTAAGGGGGACAAAGAGGACAGTGCAACACATGAAGTGTCAGTAAATAAAAAGCAAAATAATAAGTAAAATATAGTATTACAGAATTATTATCAGTTACGATGGCTATGGATGCACAATATTGGATTTTTTGCAGATATCCGATATGCTGATACATAGCAATTGATTTGGCCATTAATCACTGCCGATATTGATACATCCACTTTTTTCCCCACCTGATTTTAGCGATCATCCATTTTCTCCTGTATTGGAATTCATATATCATACCATATGATATCATATATTCATCATATGATGCATACCCTTATTGTGATGGCCAACCAGCAGATGGAGACATAAAATACAATACAACATACAGTGTATGTAATATTTGTTCATTGTGCAAAATAAGATAAATATTTAAACTTAGGGTTGATGTTCTATATATGTTGACCATGTCTATTTAAAAAATATAATAATAGAAATATCAGCAGAACTCACTATGAAGGTAAAATACCAATATTTAATTTAAAGCCAATATCAATCAATACTGATTCTCAGGGTATTTTGGGGTTGAACAAAAGTTTAATAAATTGAAGTATGTGTAAAAAGTCTCCCTTTTAAAAATAACTAAAATAAAGGTAAGACTCTCTGTCCAGTTATGTTTTTTTGAACACCGTAGATAAGTAAATGAGCACTGTATAACCGTTTTTTCTTTTATTATTTATAAAAAAATTGCAATTATTCAGACAGATATTTATTTTATTCATATTTTGAAACTGGTATACTGTTGCAACCCTTGAAAGCACGGCCCTGCCCTCTCTTTGTCTCTCCTCCCTCCCGCTCTTGTACTCAGTCTGCCTACACACAGTCACACCCTCTCTGTTCACTTCAATTTTCCTTTTGCTTGAGCTGTGTGTCTCGAGAAAAGGTAAGGGGGAACACTACAGGCTTATTACCTGAAACTCTGAAAAGTTGTAAATGTATAGTTATTAGTGTTTCAAATCGTTCATGTGTCACACATTGTTGTATGCGACATTTGACATGGAAATTTAAAACTGGTATACCGCATGGACCAGTATACCACCCAGCACTATTTAAAGAACACGCTGCCCACCAGCAAAGTAAAGAGGCGAAATCATTCTAAAAACAATGTACAATTAAACTGATTTCATTTTAGGTGGCTATAAACTAACCAACTTCATGACGTGTGGGTTAAAAACAGATTGAACGGATTGAATTAAACATTTTTATCTGATTTGTGCATCCTTGCTTTAAATGTCATAGTTAATTGATTTAGATTTGTCTGTATTACCTGTCCAACAATACCTACCCGTTTTGGGAGCATTATAAAATATTGTTTTTCCTTCTCTAGGAGATTAATATGGTCAAGAAAGTCAACATGTCTTCGTAGGAGACAGCAGGATCCTGACTCCTTTTAGTGCCACCCAGCCACTCCTTAAACACAGAACCACAGGCCTCCATTCCAGCCGTGAACATTCCCTTAGATGGTGGTCTGTGAAACTCAAACATCCCCATTGTGGACACACAGATTTTTAGGTTTTATATGGTGTTTAGAGGTAGTTATGAGCAAAGTATATACTGTAAGTGTAACTTTTTTTTTTACTGTGCTTTCCATATTTTTATTTTCATTTATATGAAGAGATACTCCAATAATGCTTACTTGATATCTGACTGTCATGGTGATATGCATTATGCTCTGTTAGATAGGGTTTATTTAACACAGAGTTACTGCTTGCTTCTTTGTCCTCTCATCAACCTGGACTAACACAAACAGGGAGTGACATAACTCATTTCATCATGTGGATTAACTGGTCTTTCGAGGGTTTGGTGAAAGGTAGTGTATGGATACCTTGATGAGTGTGTGCTAGTTATGCAACTCTTTTTGCGTCACCAGTCATTTAATGTTGAGGAAATAGATTTCAAGAGGGAAACTCATCTGCAAATTCAGCATTAACAACAGTTTCTGCTGAAAAAACATGGCTGTTTACTTTCAAGGGGTACATGCAAGTCAACTTTACTGCTGAAGTCTTTGTGTAAGGTGCCACAGAACTCCAGTATAGATGGTTTGCCAGATAGCCACAAAAATTGTTGTGCTCAAATTGTATTTTTTTTTTTTTATAATCATACTTTATTTTATTTTCAGAATTGTAACTCAACAATGCAACCATACATCATCCGACATTGGTCTGAGCTAGGAGAGAAGACTTAAATAAAGTAGAAAGAGAACGAAAGAAAAATTGGATTTAATCCCATCATGAGTTACAACGTGTAAAAAAAGTGCATCTAATACCTTTAGAATGTAGCTTTTTATCATCTGGGTGAACTATAACAGAACAATCTCTTTTTTTACAATTGTTAATTTGTAAAATGTTTGTATTATGTAACTCATCATTTTGCAGCTTCACTTGTACAGTAAAGTGACATTCAGTGGATTGTTTTGCTTCCTTACTAAAGCAGTGTTTTGAATTTGAAGGAAAAAAAATCAATTTGCATGTTTCTCCTTTTATATACTGCAGATCTCCTTGTACTTGAAAACCAAGCTAATGTTTATGAGGGATCTTGAATTGAAATTTGATACCTTTTAACACCTTTTAAATGAACCTCTCCATACACTTTAAGACCTCATTGGTACTTTGAGTTTTTGCTGGTTACGTCAGTAACACGTTTGAGCTTAAATTTACTATACAACAGGCCTCATGCAAGAAACTTCATACAAATAAATTTTCTCTCATTTTTGCTTGTATCCAAGATTTGTTCTTATTTTGTTAGTACCCATTTATTTTTGGGATTCACCAATTTTGTCTTATTTTTGTATTTTCTCTTAGGTAAGAGAAAATTTTACGAGTGGTCCAGAGCACTCGTACCAAGGTAAGAGAAAAACATCTAGTTTTCACAGGCCACAAATTGTTGCCCAGTGCAAGGAAAAATAAGTTTTATATTTGAGGAATATTTTAAAAAATCCGAATATTGAAGTCCAGGGCTAAAGACATACTACTATATTTGGTACACTGATCCTGATTACTTTGATTTCAGTTACTATGTGTCCCTCTGCTGACCAGAACTTGTATGTAACAAAGAACATTTACTCAAGTACTGAGCTTAAGTACAAATATGTTAAACTTTTACATTGCTTGAGTATTTTAACCTCATGTCCTTTTCCATTCCTACTCCAGTACACTAAAGAGGGAAATATCATAGTTTTTACTCTACTAATATTATTAGATAACTACTTTACATATTAAGATTTTTTTCACACAAACCATATGAAATTGTTTGGCAACTTTTTTATAATTGTGTCATAATCATTTCATGGTTTCAGCTTCTCATACATACTGTATGTATGAGAACCTGCTGCTTTTCCTTTTAATTTTTGTAGTTACTTTTGATTTATTAGATTTATTTAAAGCTTTTTTGCATGTATACTTTTACTTTTATTACTTCAATACATGTTCCTGAAATCACATTTACTTTGTTTAAGTTTATTTAACAGTAGGCCTTTATCAATTTCAACACTGCATGAGTTCTTCTGCTTACAACCTTTTTTGGGGTCCTGGCCCACGGCACAAAACCTACTCTTAAATTGAGTTTAGGGGGTGTTACCTGTGCTAATAGGAGACTTAGGATTAAGTGGGATTCAGCAGTGAACACACCTAAATTTCAATGTTTAAGAACATTTTGTGCATCTGGAGTTTACTTCTCTGATATTTTCTCTTACCAGAAAATTAGGAGAAATTTAAGAGAATGTTTCTACATGAGGCCCAGTGGTAGGAAGATAACAGCTTAATTTCTCAGTCCACTATTTCAATGCAATATCATTCAGGAAGGCAGGGTGGGAACAAAGCACAAGAGGGTGAATTGCATGACCCAATGCAAAGTTTATTTGAGTAATGTCAACACAGCTAGAAATACAGTCTTGTTCCCTATAACACACATTTTAACTTTGTTGTTAGCCTAGGAATATTGACTCTTTGCAATTATTTTTTTATGTATGTAATGGCACAATTAAAGAAACTGGTGGTCACTACATGTACTTGTATTCCCAGCATTTGACCAATAAACTTTGATAAACGGTAATGTATGAAACTTTGGTGCGCTTCATGGAGTTGATATCATGTACAAACTTGCTCTTAACTGCTAATACCCATCATGGCATGTGCACATAAATGTACAATAGAGACCAGCCACCAGATGTATAAACAATGCTTATGCACAAAAAGCATGTCATTTTCCACACATTATGGTTTTTATAGAAAAAAGGTTGCAGCGAGAAATAACCACCTCTCCCATATTTCAGACAATTTCAGTGTAGCAAGGTTTTAGCTGAGAGATGTTACCTTCATTTAGAACCTTGTTTGTTTAGGCTTGCCAGATTTAATGACCAGTTATCATGCCTCCATGGCCTTTTACATTTTAATGGTCATAGGTCAAATGTTAATGTCGCTGTGACCTAGTCTGTCTCATTCATATGAACGCGATATCTCAAGAACACCTTGACAGATTTGTTTTCATGTAGAGTAAATTCCAGGATGAACCGATTACATTTTGGTGGTCAACAGTCAAGGACACAGCGACCTTGCCTTTGACTCTTTCTTGTGAACATGATATCTAAAGAACACCTCAAGAGAATTTCTTCAAATTTGCCACAAATATTCACTTTTGATTAGGATATCACTGAGATGATGGTTTGTCTGGTTTCTCAAACTGTGGCCCACAGGCCAATGGCAGCCTTCAGAAACATTTTGTGCAGCCGTTCATTATATTTTAATAATTCGCATCCCATCTTAATACTTTAACTTTCAATAGCTTATATTTAAACCACTACTTGCCTCTTCCGTCATACTAACACCCTAACAAGCATCTGTAAAATCAGGAATGACAGCTTCGAAAAACTTAAGGTTACAAGTGTAGCCCCGGTTTTATGATAAGCAAGTGAGGTATTTCACAACACTGCCCCACTTGCGTATGTGGGGTACGTGGAAGAAATACGCTTGAGAATGACAGGCAGGATGCTGCAGGCGTTTATAAAGGGGACAGGCCGGCCTGTGCATTTAAAGATGATTGGTATGTCTCCTGACAGACGTGGTGTTATTGTAGCTTCCATGATTGGTCACGCCTGAAGGTGCTTCCCATAGTGCGATACCTCACTCGGTTGAACGTCCGGCCGAATCTCTCCCACACGAGGTGAAGCACTTCGGGGTTGAGTCTCCACTTGCCAGAGAGCAGATCTGCCCCGCTGTTCAATACGCTGGGGACATGCACTCCCCGTAATGATAGCAGGCGCTCGCTGCTCCACATCAACAATCCAATGATGGAGAGCCAGGATGCATTCCAGGGAAACCCTCACTGTACGGCGGAGATAACGCTGTACATCCAGGTGTAAGGAGGACACCCAGTGTTGGAAGTCCCTCATCCTCAACAACTCCTGCAGAACAACAGAAATGACTTCGGCCATCAGCCCTGACATGCAGAGGCAGGCTCGTAACGTGACCGGGTTTCCCAGACGAAACAGAGTGTGCTGGTGAAATTTCTCCACTTAAACTTGAGACAAAAAAGCCCTAAAAGAAACAGAACTGATTTCGAGGCCAAAGTACTCTCTCTATATATATATATTCTGAGTGGGAGACAAGGTGCTCTCTCTCCGCTTCCTCCCTGCTGCTGCCACAGAGGAGAAAATCGTCCAGAGATGCAAACACAAAAACACCCTGAGGCCCGCCGTTCACATAGGATTTCGAACTGCTTCCACACACTTGCTGAAGACCCTTGGGGCTAGTGACAGTCCAAAAGGCAGGGTCTGATACTCGTAGACTACGCCCTGGAAAGCTAACCGCAGATATTTCCTGTGTGCTGGATATAAACTTATGTAAAAATAAGCATCCTGTAGATCTTCCAAAGTGAACCAGTCATTCCGTCGAACTGAGCGGAACAGGACTGTTGAAAATGCCCTATAGGGAAGCAGCCAAGCAGTTCATGCCCCTTTAAGAGGTGAATTAAGTACTCCCCGTATTGTATTGTGTGACTGGATCATGGCATTTGTGTTACTCAATTAGAAGTCATTATCTTAGAAGGAGGTTCTTTAGTTCTTTAGTTCTTTGAGTTGGTCGTTTTTAGTCCAGATTGTACGTGATGTAACGAAAACCACACTCTGTTCGTAAGCCACAGATTGCTTCACCACTGGTGAGTCCGCGAGCCCTGGAGCCTCACTGTTGGCAAAATCCAGGCCAAAGTAACCCTTGACAGGGACCCTTGACAGGCGGGGACACTGTGACGGAACGGTTTGTCCCAGTACCTCTTCATCTCCTCCATGCATGCCGGGAAGGCGGACATGAGCTGTTTCACAGAGACTTGACAAGAAGGCAGGATTTTGCCATCATATAAATCCTTCTCCTCCCCCTTGTTGTCCTGTAATGCAGGCCAGTCAATAGCCAGCCTGGTTGCTGCCCGTTTACACACCTTGTGCAGGTAAACTTCCCAAGAGGCAGGGGAGGGCTGCACCTTTCCACTGACAAAGCTACTGGGCCACAACTGAGCGTGGTGAAGGATGGCATCTTCATCATCCTCATCCGCCTCGTCCTCTTCGCCACTATCCTCTGGGTTGAGGAGCTAGCTAAACAGCAGGGGAAACTCCTTGAGGTCCTCCATTCTCTCTCCCCAGCTAGTGCTAGCCACAGCCAGCTTCTCTCGGGGCTGTGCCGCGGAGTCAGAGTTCACCGTTCTGCTTTTGAGGCTACTGAAACTCTCAAGTGGTGCTCCAAAAATGTCATTGGCATGGCACAGCGGTGCTTGCAGGACTCTGAGTCTGCAAGGGAAGTCTGAGCATGCTTCACACCCATACATGTGATGCAGAGAGGATGGGGGTCTCTCCTCGATATGGTGAGCCCATATGCAGCTGGGCAAGGGCAGGACTTGATGTCCTTCCCCCTGCCGGCATCAGTGCTCCCCTTAGAGGGTGCGATGGTTGCCATAGCTAACAGTGATGGTAGCTAAAATACAAATAAACCTTGATGGCTAAGAGCAGAAAGAAAAATGGACACACAGCTCACCTCGACGTGCTAGCTTGTTCTGTTAGCAAAAGACAGGCAAGTGTCCACGACAACACGTAAACTCCCACCTGAAGGTTTCTTAACGAAAGCGATACCAAAAGTCCCAACACCAGATCTCCTCTTTCGGTGACTACCTCGACAGCTGTGTTGGAGAACAGTTAAATGTAAATACGGTCTTCGGGACAGTTGAGGAGCTTGCACGATCTTCAAAGGGAAGAAAGCAAGAATGACAGGCAGGATGCTGCAGGCATTTATAAAGGGGGGCGGTCTGATTGGTCTGTCTTCTGACAGACGTGGTGTTATTGGAGCTTCCATGATTGGTCATGCCTGAAGGTGAGATACTGAACAAGGTTTGAGAGAGAGCCCACCAGTTGTATGGTGTCTGGCATGTCCTCAGTGTTGGGGGAATTAAGTTCTGCCATCAGTGCTTAAAGCTGTTAAGTAAAGTTAGCAATTTAGGTGGACATATATTTCGCTTTATGTGGTCTTTTTCTTCTGTGATCTTCAATAATATGCTTGCTCACCTAATTGGCATGCAGTCATCAAAACTTTGAGATCCCCTGGTACAGTGTGTCATAGAAAATGTCATGATTTAGTATGTAATAAAGATGTAAAAAATGAGTAATAGTGTAGTCTGCCATGAAAAGTTTCATAGTTCTGATAACAGTTGTCTCCATGGTCATGGGATGGTATTCAGAAGGCAGTTTATGGTATATTGGTGTTTACATACATGCTGTACCAAGATCATATCTGACATCAGATTTGTGTTGTAATAAACTTGTTAATTCAAGTAAGGAAATCTGAGGCTCTTGAGTTTTTTGTTTGTCTCAGTGAACATTGACCTGAAGTGAAAGTTTTCCAGTGATCAGTAGTATCACATGCCATGAAAATGTAATTGAGAAATGTCATAGTATAGTATGTCATGATAAAATCATTGTGTAATATATCAAATGAATGTAATGAAAATGAACCATAAAAAGTGACTTAAAATATCACAGTATAGCATGCCATAAAAATCATTAAAAAAGTAATTGTATAGTCTGAAATAACACAATATGATACAATAGAATGCAATAGAAGTATGAATAAATTTGTCAATTTATATTACCAGTAGCATAGGATGTCAAACTGAGTTAAGAATAAGTAAACCTCAAAATCATGTTTTTTAGTTGAAAAGAAATATGTATGGCTATTTAGTAGTGTTTCTGATTGGTTCAGGTCCAAATCCTGACATTTAAGTGCAAAAGATTACAATTTTACATACTGTATGAAAAAAATATGCATAGCTACTCCCTGGGGTCTCCAGCTTCCTCCCACAGTCCAAAGACATGCAGCTCAGGTTGAAACCTGGCTGTTGCAATTGACTTTGGCAGCAGGAACCTGCTTTCATCAATAAGCAAGCCCCCGACTGCCTACCTATTACTGTCCACTAACCAACTGATTACTTATATTTGGGAGGGGGCAGGGAGGTGAGAGGAATCACACCTGGGTGACTGGTCATGTCTTATGCCATGTCCCTACAGGAACGACTTAAGGTGTAACCCCAAAAGTTTTTTAATGTATGGATGTTTCATTCACACAGAACCGGCATTTGTATGCTATGGCGAGTCTCTACAAGCTATTCTAGGTGGTGTTCAGCCATTTTTAGGAGCGGTCAAAATTTGACTTTTTCAACATACTATACTGTTGCCTTTTTGGCCATTTTTTGACATGCTAAATTTTGAGGTTTTTGGCCATTTTTTGGCCTTTATTTCCACTTTGTGCACTATGACGCATCTCTACAAGCTATCTTAGGTGGGTTTCAGGCATATACAGGGCAGCACAATGGCTTTGTGGTTAGCACTGTTGCCTCAGAGCACGTGGGTCCCTGGTTCGAATCCTGGTTGGAACGGGGTTTGGTCCAGGCGGGGGCTCTTCTGTGCAGAGTTGACGTGTTCTCCCTGGGGTCTCCAGCTTCCTCCCACAGTCCAAAGACATGCAGCTCAGGTTGATTGGTGACTCTAAATTGCCTTTAGGTGTGACTGTGAGCATGTATAGTGTCTGTCTATATATGTTGGCCCTGCGATGGCAAACTGTCCAGAGTGTACCCCACCTTTCGCCCAGTGACAGCTCCAGCCCCACGCAACACTTATGAGGACAACCACTTACAGAAAATGACTGACTGACGGGCCATACTATACTATTGCCTCTTTTGGCCATTTTTTTGACATGGCCATTTTTGACATTTTGAGTTTTTTGGCCTTTTTTGGCCTTTATTTCCACTTTGTGCACTATGGCGCGTCTCTACAAGCTATCCTAGGTGGTTTTCAGCCATTTTAGGAGAGCGGTCAAAATTTGACTTTTTTCGCCATACTATACTATTGCCTTTTTGGCCATTTTTTTTTGACATGCTAAATTTTATGAGGTTTTTTGGCAAAATTTTTTTTGGCCCTTTATTTCCACTTTTTATACTATAACGCGTCTCTACAAGCTATTCTATGTGTTTTCAGCCATTTTTAGCCATTTTTAGGAGCGGTCAAAATTTGACTTTTTTCGCCATACTATACTATTGCCTTTTTTGGCCATTTTTTTTGACATGCTAAATTTTGAGGTTTTTTTTGGCCTTTTTTTTGGCCTTTATTTCCACTTTGTATGCTATATGCGCGTCTCTCTACAAGCTATTCTAGTGTTTTTCAGCCATTTTTAGGAGCGGTCAAAATTTGACTTTTTTCGCCATACTATACTATTGCCTTTTTGGCCATTTTTTTGACATGCTAAATTATGAGGTTTTTGGCTTTTTTTTTTTGGCCTTTATTTCCACTTTGTAGCGCTATAACGCGTCTCTACAAGCTATTCTAAGTGTTTTCAGCCATTTTTAGGAGCGGTCAAAATTTGACTTTTTTCGCCATACTATACTATTGCCTTTTTGGCCATTTTTTTTTTTGACATGCTAAATTTTGAGGTTTTTGGCCTTTTTTTTGGCCTTTATTTCCACTTTTGTGCGCTATAACGCGTCTCTACAAGCTATTCTAGGTGTTTTCAGCCATTTTTAGGAGCGGTCAAAATTTGACTTTTTTCGCCATACTATACTATTGCCTTCTTTTGGCCATTTTTTTGACATGCTAAATTTATGAGGTTTTTTGGCCTTTTTTTGGCCTTTATTTCCACTTTTTGTGCGCTATACGCGTCTCTACAAGCTATTTCTAGGTGTTTTCAGCCATTTTTAGGAGCGGTCAAAATTTGACTTTTTTTCGCCATACTATACTATTGCCTCTTTTGGCCATTTTTTTTTTGACATGCTAAATTATGAGGTTTTTGGCCTTTTTTTTTTGGCCTTTATTTCCCACTTTGTGCGCTATGACGCGCGTCTCTACAAGCTATTCTAGTGTGTTTTCAGCCATTTTTAGGAGCGGTCAAAATTTGACTTTTTTCGACATACTATACTATTGCCTTCTTTTGGCCATTTTTTTTTTGACATGCTAAATTATGAGTTTTTTTTGCTTTTTTTTTTTGGCCTTTATTCCCACTTTTGTATGCTATGGCGCGTCTCTACAAGCTATTCTAAGTTGTTTTCAGCCATTTTTAGGAGCGGTCAAATTTTGACTTTTTTCGCCATACTATACTATTGCCTTTTGGCCATTTTTTTTTGACATGCTAAATTATGAGGTTTTTGGCCTTTTTTGGCCTTTATTTCCACTTTTGTGCGCTATGGCGCGTCTCTACAAGCTATTCTATAGTGTTTTTCAGCCATTTTTAGGAGCGGTCAAAATTTGACTTTTTTCGCCATACTATACTATTGCCTTCTTTGATTTTTTTTTTTTGACATGCTAAATTATGAGGTTTTTGGCCTTTTTTTGGCCTTTATTTCCACTTTGTGCGCTATATGACGCGTCTCTACAAGCTATTCTAGTTGTTTTTTCAGCCATTTTTTAGGAGCGGTCAAAATTTGACTTTTTTCGCCATACTATACTATTGCCTTTTTGGCCATTTTTTTTTGACATGCTAAAAATTGATGTTTTTTTTTTTGGCCTTTTTTGGCCTTTATTTCCACTTTTGTGCGCTATAACGCGTCTCTACAAGCTATTCTAGTGTTGTTTTCAGCCATTTTTAGGAGCGGTCAAAATTTGACTTTTTTCGCATACATACTATACTATTGCCTTTTTGGCCATTTTTTTGACATGCTAAATTATGAGGTTTTTTGGCCTTTTTTTGGCCTTTATTTCCACTTTGTGCGCTATGCGCGTCTCTACAAGCTATTCTAGTTGTTTTCAGCCATTTTTAGGAGCGGTCAAAATTTGACTTTTTTCGCGACATACTATACTATTGCCTTTTTGGCCATTTTTTTTTGACATGCTAAAATTTTGAGGTTTTTTGCCTTTTTTTTGCCTTTATTTCCACTTTGTGCGCTATGGCGCGTCTCTACAAGCTATTCTAAGTTGTTTTCAGCCATTTTTAGGAGCGGTCAAAATTTGACTTTTTTCGCCATACTATACTATTGCCTCTTTTGGCCATTTTTTTGACATGCTAAATTATGAGAGTTTTTGGCCTTTTTTGGCCTTTATTTCCACTTTGTGCGCTATGGCGCGTCTCTACAAGCTATTCTATGTGTTTTCAGCCATTTTTAGGAGCGGTCAAATTTTGACTTTTTTTCGACATACTATACTATTGCCTTTTTGGCCATTTTTTTTTTTTTGACATGCTAAATTATGAGGTTTTTTGCCTTTTTTGGCCTTTATTTCCACTTTGTGCGCTATGGCGCGTCTCTACAAGCTATTCTATGTGGTTTTCAGCCATTTTAGGAGGAGCGGTCAAAATTTGACTTTTTTCGCCATACTATACTATTGCCTTTTTGGCCATTTTTTTTTGACATGCTAAATTTATGAGGTTTTTGGCCTTTTTTGGCCTTTATTTCCACTTTGTGCGCTATGGCGCGTCTCTACAAGCTATTCTAGTGTGTTTTCAGCCATTTTTTTAGGAGCGGTCAAAATTTGACTTTTTTCGCCATACTATACTATTGCCTCTTTTGGCCATTTTTTTTGACATGCTAAATTATGAGGTTTTTGGCCTTTTTTTGGCCTTTATTTCCACTTTGTGTGCTATGGCGCGTCTCTACAAGCTATTCTATGTGTTTTCAGCCATTTTTAGGAGCGGTCAAAATTTGACTTTTTTTTTTTCGACATACTATACTATTGCCTTTTTGGCCATTTTTTTTTTTTGACATGCTAAATTATGAGGTTTTTGGCCTTTTTTTTGGCCTTTATTTCCACTTTGTGCGCTATGACGCGTCTCTACAAGCTATTAAGTTGTTTTCAGCCATTTTTAGGAGCGGTCAAAATTTGACTTTTTTCGCCATACTATACTATTGCCTTTTTTGGCCATTTTTTTTTGACATGCTAAATTTTGAGGTTTTTGGCCTTTTTTTGGCCTTTATTTCCACTTTGTGCGCTATGGCGCGTCTCTACAAGCTATTCTAGGTGGTTTTCAGCCATTTTTTTAGGAGCGGTCAAAATTTGACTTTTTTTTCGCCATACTATACTATTGCCTTTTTGGCCATTTTTTTTGACATGCTAAATTTTGAGGTTTTTGGCCTTTTTTGGCCTTTATTTCCACTTTTTGTGCGCTATGGCGCGTCTCTACAAGCTATTCTAGGTGTTGTTTTCAGCCATTTTTAGGAGCGGTCAAAATTTGACTTTTTTCGCCATACTATACTATTGCCTTTTTGGCCATTTTTTTTGACATGCTAAATTTTGAGGTTTTTGCCTTTTTTGCCTTTATTTCCACTTTGTGCGCTATGACGCGCGTCTCTACAAGCTATTCTAGGTGTTTTCAGCCATTTTTAGGAGCGGTCAAAATTTGACTTTTTTCGCCATACTATACTATTGCCTTTTTGGCCATTTTTTTTGACATGCTAAATTTTGAGGTTTTTGGCCTTTTTTTGGCCTTTATTTCCACTTTGTGCGCTATATGGCGCGTCTCTACAAGCTATTCTAGGTGTGTTTTTCAGCCATTTTTAGGAGCGGTCAAAATTTGACTTTTTTCGCCATACTATACTATTGCCCTTTTTGGCCATTTTTTTTGACATGCTAAATTTTGAGGTTTTTGGCCTTTTTTGGCCTTTATTTCCACTTTGTGCGCTATGGCGCGTCTCTACAAGCTATTCTAGGTGGTTTTCAGCCATTTTTAGGAGCGGTCAAAATTTGACTTTTTTCGCCATACTATACTATTGCCTTTTTGGCCATTTTTTTGACATGCTAAATTTTGAGGTTTTTGGCCTTTTTTGGCCTTTATTTCCACTTGTGTACGCTATGACGCGTCTCTACAAGCTATTCTAGGTTCGTTTTTCAGCCATTTTTAGGAGCGGTCAAAATTTGACTTTTTTCGCCATACTATACTATTGCCTTTTTGGCCATTTTTTTGACATGCTAAATTTTGAGGTTTTTGGCCTTTTTTTTTGGCCTTTATTCCCACTTTTTATACTATATATGGCGTCTCTACAAGCTATTCTAAGTGTTTTCAGCCATTTTTAGGAGCGGTCAAAATTTGACTTTTTTCATACATACTATACTATTGAGGTTTTGTTGGCCACTTTTTTTGGACATGCTAAATTTTCAGGGTTTTTGGCATTTTTTTTTTTGCCTTTGGCAATTTCCCATTTTATATACTATACATGGCGTTTTTTCTCTAAAGCTATCAAAAATGGCCAATTTTAATGTTTTAAAAAACACAGCCTATGACGTGTCTTTTACAAGAGTTCGGTCAAATTTGACTTTTTTCGACATACTATACTATTGCCTTCTTGGCCAAATTATGTCAAAAAATGTCAAATTTTGAAAATTAAAAAAAAGCATATGAAAATGAAATTATAACTTGTAGAGACACATCATAGTATACAATTTCAACAAAAAGGCCTAATATGTCCAAAAACTGTCCGAAAGCGCCATGGTGTTTTATGACGAAAAACTTCAAGTTTAGACATGTCAAAAAATAGCTGAAACAAGATATTAACAATGTATTTTTGACAAATCAAAATAGCGCCAAAAGTCATACTAGAGTATGTCTTCCAAAATCACACTAACAAGTCATTCAATAGCATGTCATCTCAAATCGCACGAAGAAGTCATACTTTAGCATGTGGTCCAATCGCTCCAAAAAGTCAGTTCAACATATCGTCCAAAATCGCGCCAAAAGGTCATACTAAATCAGGTGGTCCAAAATCACGCCAAAAAGTCATGCTATAGCATGTCGTCCAAAATTGTGCCACAAAGTCATACTATAGCATTTGTCCAAAATTGCTCAATAAAGTCATACTATAGCAAGCTGTCCAAAATTGCTCAATAAAGTCATACTATAGCAAGCTGGCCAAAATTGCTCAATAAAGTCATACTATAGCAAGCTGGCCAAAATCCCACCAAAAAGTCATACTACAACATGTCTTGGAAAAGGCTTTTGACTATGTCCCCTAGGGAATCCTGTGGGGAGTATTGTGGGGGAGCAGGAGTACAAGGTAATGGGGTCTTGCTACAAGCCATTTGGTGCCTGTATGACCAAAGTAAGAGCTGCATCTGCATACTTGACTCAGGTCAAACACTTTTCCAGTGGGTGCTGGCCTCTGCCAGGGTCTTTCTTTTGTCACCAATTCTGTTCTGATATTCATGGACAGGATCTCCAGTTTGGGGACCTCAGAACTGCAGCTTTGCTTTTTGCAGATGATGTGGCTCTGTTGGCTTCATCTCACCATGACCTCCAGCACTGAAGCCAAGTGTGAAACAGTTGGGATGAAAGTCAGCACGTCTAAGTCTGAGGTCATGGTTCTCTGCTGGAACATGGGGGATTGCCCCCTCTGGGTGGAAAGTCACTGCTCCATGCAAAGGTTTTTTAGTATCTCAGGGTCTTGTTCATGAGTGAGGGCAAAATGGAGCATTGCATACACAGGCGGTTTGCTGCAGAATCCGCTGTGATGTGGGCATGGTGCCACACTGTTGTGGTGAAGAAGGAGCTGAGCTGGAAGGCAAAGCTTTGGATTTACCAGTCCATGACACACAGCTATGGTCATAAGCCTTGGGTAGTGATAAAAAGGATAAGATCCTAGATACAAGTGGCTGAAATAAGTTTCCTCCAGAGGGTGGCTGGGCTCAGCCTTAGGGATAGGGTAAAGAGCTCAGACATGGGGAGGGGAGCTCAGATCTGCTGCTACTTCGCTTAAAAAGTGGCAAGCTGGGGTGGATCAGGCATCTGAAAAGGATGCTTCCTGGGTATCTCCTGTAAGAAGTGTTCTGGGCCAACGTCCAACTGGTAGGAGGCCCCAGAGCAGACCCAGAACATGCTGGAGGGATTATATATTTCATCTTTCCTGGAAATTTCTTTAAGAATTGTGGAAGAAATTGGTCATAGTTTTCATTTGCAGTACATCTATTTATTAACACAGATTACTCAAACATGTTTCCAAAAACTACACATGTATAGTACAAGCAATTAATATCCGTTAGTGCTTTCATATTAAAACATAACAAGATTCTTGTAACGGATTTAAAAGACCTTTGAAAACAACGTAAACACCACAAAACTTTAAGGGTTACTACTGTGTTCTAGTTACTTTTTAAAATTGAAAGTGTAGTTAAAATCTGAGCTCACGTACTTTGCATTTGCTCACAATCACGTACAACATTACAAATCGGATACTCTGGATAAACAAATCAACTTTGGATAAGCAAATACATGCAGTCACCCATCTAAATATCTATCACTTACACATGACTGTCCTTGAGATATCCTGCAAAATTACAGGTGCTTGTACTGCATTAACAGACACAAAAAATCTCTACAAAGCTGTGTAATTCAATTCATGGTAGAAACATCTGTTTCATGATAATAATTGACAAAATAAGTGACATAAATGCAGTCAAACACATAGATCTTTTGTGAAACATGTTCACCTTCCACATAACTTGCTCATAAAAATGCTTTATGTGTCTAAGATGCTCTCCAAAAACACATTCTCAAACAACCAAAGTCATAAAGAACTGTGATTTTGCCAAATTGACTACAATTTAACTGCACAGCTTCATTTAATCTAAACAACCCATGCACCATAATGGTCACTAAAGTTCTGTCGTTAATTTTTACATCATCAGTGTTGCATTTGGATGAATTATAGCAATACTGAATAAGAAACACATAGCCATGACCTCACTAACAGTCATTAACTCCAACATCTGCTGCTCCGGGAATCTAAGGCACTGCAAAAGTGCAAAAGACAACATTTCTTGAAAGGTACAAAAGTAAAACTGAAAAAAATATGTAAACCTAAATATACTGTCTAACTACTCGTTTGTGTATATAGAAGGAGTCATCAGAGAGGATAATGCCTGGATCAGTTAGGTCAAAGTCTATGATTGCTTATATGAACGTTTTTGGGTTTTTTTTTTCAATTATGTAAATAATATGTAACTCAGTAGATGATGGAATTGTTCATTGGTGAAATGTCTTTCTTTCTGTCTGGTTTCTGTCCATCACATATTGCGGTGTAACAGAGCAGTTCGGAGCTGAATCATGCTCACAGTGACATATTTATACCTACATTTTCCAACTCGCGAGAGAGACCATCAATCCATTTGACAAGAAAAAGACTCAAAGGATGAGTCCATTTTCTGATGGGCAGCTTCAAAATGGAATGGTTCATAAAATGCGGTTACTTCAGGTTAGGATGTCTTATTCATCATGTAAGTAGTCCCAATTTAAGACTGAGAGGGTTTGTGAAATTAAAATGGTTTGTCCCTACTGGTTCTGATAATCACTAATTTGAAGAGTGACTGGGTTGCCCACTGATGTGTAGCCGTAGGTCTGAGTTGACACTTTGGTTTTAAAGCTCTGCTGCCCACCCTCCACTCTCTGCACCTCTGAGCAGTACGAAGGCTTTACCTCCAGCTTTGCATGGCTCACTTGAATGGGGACGCGTCTTTCTGTCCTAGACCGGACACCACTGGCTTGGGGGGCAGCAGACGCGAAAAGGCTGCTGGAAAGATGCTCCCTGAAGCGACCAAAGAAGCCGCTACTTTGCTTCGGGACCACAACGGGTCGTCCCACGTTCAGGAGCACCGGCTGTCCCACTGTGGACCCGCCGATCTCCCTCTGCAGCACAGAGATCTCGCAAGGCTTTTCTGCAGCAGCGTTATGGGGGCTGGAGGAGCCGTAGGTCTCTCCTTCTTCTGGGACATAATCCTCCAAGTCCTCGAGGGTCAGAATGCGGCCTGCTTGTGTCAGAATTTTAGGTTCCTGTTTTATGGAGTTACAACCATCATCTTCATCATCTGGTTCAAAGATGACAGTCTGTTCATCGTCCAGGTCCTCGCTGTCCTCTCCTGCTGGAGTAAGGACAGATGGGAGCTCTTGTGGCTCTCCAGCGACCCCAGAGACAGAATCAGAGGTTACATTACTTTGTTCTGCCTCCCAGGGGAGCGGCTGGCTGCTGACGTCCCCCTGCAGCTGGGCCTGCGCCTGCTCCACCAGCTTGTTGTTGGAATTGTTAGCGTTTGGGTTTTCAGGAGGAGACCTTTTGGGTCTGGAGGGTGTGGTGGCACGTTCAGACCCTGCCGGTGAAATGCCTCTCCTCCTAGGCAACCTGGGAGATTTATTAACCTTATACTCTATGACCTCCTCTACCTCAACCCACCTTGGCTTGGTTTCCACAACTCTGGCTTCAGCACCCTGGGGTTCGGTGACATAGAGGGTCGGGATGGTGGACTTTCTTGGAGTGGGCATCCTCCTCACCCTGGCTGTGGGGGGCTCTGGGGTGGAGGTCTCTGAACGTTGGGCTCCAGCAAGAGTCAAGCCGGGGGACCTGTGCCTCCTCATACGTGGGTTCTTCACCACAGTGGTTATTGTCTCCTCACTGGAGTTAAAAGAAAGAGACACAAACCTGATCAGAGCCAAGACAAAGACCTCAACCTCGGCTGCATGCAGTTTTCACACCAATGATTGAACTGGTGGGCTTACACCTCCAGTTCAAGTGACACTGAGCTACGTAACCAAATACAAAAAGCTGACTCCCAACAAGCACTTTCCACATGCCACCATATGCTTGTTGCACTTCATATTGTGTCACTACAGTAAAATAAAAAGATTTAAATACTAATCATGTATTCTTTTTTAGAAATGGGTCTGTTATTGGCCAAAAGTGTTATTGCTCTTTCATGAAAAATGCACGCAGCAAAGGGCCTAGAGCGGGACACTTCAGAACTGTTTCTCTATAACATAATCCAGACCCTACAGTTTTGTATTTAATTGATTTAACTTAATTCTCTCATTTTTTTTTTTTTACATTTTATTTTTATTTACTTTACTATTTATTTATTCTTTTGGAGGCTGGGGTGAGGGTGGATTATATGTGTGTTAAATCTTCAGCCATCCATGCCCAAGCAACCTGATGAAATTTTCATGGTAGGTGGTGATTTTAATCAACTCCTTCTTCAACTGTAGCAGGATCAAGACCAAATTGTAATTTGATTTTTTAAACTTTGTACTTAAAAACTTTGTAACTTTGCGATTTCAGCTTTCAGCTCCATACTGAAAGACAGAAAAAAATCTAAATAGGATTGTTAAAATATGCTCAACAGAGTGACAAAAACGGACTTGACCACTTTTTGCAGTCAAGTATTTTAGCTTCCTCTGGACACGTTCTTACAGGTGAATTTACTCTGTTGCCATCAAGGCATTGTTACATTTTACCTGCTTGTAAAACTAACCACCATTATATTGTTTTTACTTGTTTTAATGATAATCAAACTTAACTTTAATATATTTATAGATTCCTTTATTCAACTGAACTCTTTGGCATATATCATTTTTTTATTTATTACTAATCTATTTATGTGTCTTCATGTAACTGTATGTGTATGAAGCAAGCTGTCTAAACAAATAGCCCCTGACGGGATTAATAAAGCTGTGTGAATCTGAATCTGTTTGTGTATCTGTGCATACATATATATATACACTGGTGCTGGTTTTGTGGAGCTGCAGTAATTACATTGCCAGTTAAAGACGACAGCACCCTGGTGCGGACAGCCCATCCTTTCATCATCCTTGTGTTAGAGTCCTTTGCACTCAGGCTTTAAATATTACACAGCAATGCATACACAGGGCCACAGAGACAGACAGAGGAGCACATACACATACAAAGGGCTCCAAATCGCTTTGAAAGGTCCAGTGTTTAGGATTCAGGGGTATATATAAGCATAAATGGAATATTATAAGTGTGTTTTCTATAGTGTATAATCATCTGAAAATGCGAATCATGTTTTTTTTACTTTAGAATGAGACATTTGTATCTTGTGCTAATCCTCTAATTTTCTTAGTGGTCAAACTGTGTAATTACATTAAAAAAGAGGCCTGTAAATCAGTGGATTAAATTTTAACATCACAACCCTGAAATGATTGGTTTTACTTTCTGGATTTGATTCCAATTTGATTTTATCACTGAGGCCAGTAACATTTAGAAAGAATAGATAGAAGAGCCACATTATTAAATCATTTCATCCCATATCAAGTTAGTGAAGTGCTGCATCTACAGTTGGCTGTTTGGTCGGCGGAAGTTTGCCGCTGCTCCGGTAAATCTTTAATTGCTTGCTATAAGGGCTGCACGGTGTAGGAAATAGTTATGATAATCACGTGATCATCCCGGTAATTGTATACAGCTCCAGTTGAAACATTTTGGATACATGGGCCACCAAGTAACTCTCATAGGAATGAACGGGGCCTTGTGTTCAATGCTGTATCTTACTTCATTAACACATCAATGCCCCAAAAGGACAAACCTATGCACATTTTCATATTGACAAGCCAAACAAAGCAGAGAAAAAACAGATTTTTAACATTAAACTGCTTTATTCAATGAGAGACCCCTAGGAAGAAAAACCTCCTTAACAATGAACACTTAAGTTCACACTTGGCACATGGGTGAAGTTTCGGCTGGTTGCAATATGCAATCCTCACCACTAGATGCCACCAAATCTTACAAACTGACTGCTCCTTTAAGATCATTTCATCTTTTAGCTTGCGATATCTACACAGCAAGATCAAAATAAAAAGAAAATCAGTGCATCTATATCACAAGAAGCATTATCTCATTGTTATGAAGGTGTTTTTATGGTCTAAATAACATTTCTTACATTAGCTCAAAGTACCCGTAGTGCAAAACAAAAACTCTGATATGCAAACAGGCGACAGTCATGCTTCAGGCAGAAAGATAATTTTAGTCCATTCACACTTACATGATGATGGTTTTCTTTGGTATTCTTGTCTCCTGCTCTGTAACTATGGAGGGAAGCAGAAATAAAGGAGATTCGACAGACAAAAAAAAAGCGCAGCAAAACATGAATCACCTCTAGAGTATAGGATGCATCAACCTTTAACTTTAAATACACATTAAAAGCAAATATGTATACTATAAAAACAATCTAGAGAATCTGTTTTGGTGAGGATAAAGTCAATGTTCCTACCTTCAATAGTGATGGCCTGCTCACCAGTGCGAGCCACAGCAGAGGGTGGGACTAAATCAGCAGCACACTTAGCACTGCCCAGACGGTTGGACAGCTGACAAGAGCAGAGAATCTATTTTTAGACTCTTAAAGATAATTTATCTTTGCTAAATGATATCAACTGACTTAGTGTCAAGGCTCATACTTTCCCTCCTTTGCATATAAGTTATAACACTATAGTATAGTCTGTGATTTAAGTACAATTTGGATGTTTATTGTCGACTTACCTCACACTCATAGTGTCCCAGGTCTCTCTCTGTCAGGTTTTTAATTACCAACACCAAAACCCCACTGCGGAGCTCGCTGTAAGTCTGATATTTCTCCTGGTCAGTCAGCAGCCTGCTGTCCTTGAACCACCTTCACCATAAACACAGTCAGAGAAGAGAAACAGGGGTCAACAAACAGCAAAACAGAAGTACCTCCTGAATTTATGCACAATTTTTCTGCAAATTTCATACCTGATCTTGGGCTGGGGAGCGCTCTGTATGACGCAGGTGAACTGAGCGTCCTCACCAGCAACAAATGTAGCATTCCTCATTTTATTCACAAAACGAGGAGGCACTACAAGAAATATGTCAAAATGTAATACATTTAAATACTACTATCAAATCAAAATGAATCAGCTTCACAAAAATATATTACTTGACGGTTCAGAGTGTAAGATTTAGGGGGATACAATGACAAAAATGGAATATAATAAAATAAGTATGCTTTCTTTGGTGTATAATCACCTTAATGTCAATAAGAATCATTGTATTTTTGTTTCTTTGGAATGAGACCTTAATATTTATATTGGGAGCAGGCCATCACCTATGCAGAACACTTTGTCTCACTGCCATGTTTCTACCTTGCCATGTTTCTCCAACAGTATTTAGGAGTCCCTCCATGCAGAGCAGTGTTGGACAAACACAGTAAACAGTAAGCGTCCACCTCCGACATGCCCAATAGTATTGGAGTAACACGAATTTCTATTGTGAAACCGCTTTAATCAGTGTTTAAATGACTATAAATCAATTGCTTCGTTTGTTTTGGAGAGGGGAAGACCTCTGCGAATAATTCAGCTCACAGTAAAAACCTAATGAACAATGAACACTCAAGTAATTCTAACCAATCTGCAATCCTCCCCACTGGATGCTGCTAAATCCCCCTGAATCTTACACACTGTTTCTTCAATTCCATAAAGGCCTTTAATTTTAACCAAAAATCAGTGTGACATATGACTAATACTTTCTGTGTTGCATCATAATCATAAATTAAAGAATTCACTGTCACACTGTATTCCACTCACCTTGAACAGTGATCTTGCCCAGAGTGCTGGCATTACCAGCTGAGCTGGTGGCAAAGCACATGTACTGACCAGAATCATCTGCAGTCATGTTATCCAAGATCAGCGTGCAGGAACCGTCCGGGTCTTCAATGATGATGTGATGAGGATCTGCCTCCACTGCGCGTCCATCTGCATCGGACAAGGAAACCACTTGTTGGTGAAACACATTTGGTCTCAGATACTGTTTGTATGAATCATTACTCCCCATTAATCTCTATACTGTCCAATACGGCAAATGAGTAAAAACATTGTAGAAATGGCGTACCCTTGTACCAGGTGATTGTAGGTTTGGGAACTCCAGTGGCTTTGCAGGCCAGCTTAACAGTCTGTCCTAACTCTGCTGTGCAGTTTGCTAGAATCTCATCAAAGTCAGGAGGACCTAGAAAAGGAGTTTAATTATGAAGGGTAGTGTATGGAAGTGGGAGAATATTAAAATGCATTCTGAGTGATGAAAGAATAATAAGTGCGTTCCACTCACTCCATGCAGGCATGGTGTATCTCTGCTGCAGTTCTCTAAAGTCTCTCAGCCAGGAGTTCTTGATGGTAACAGTTCGAGCCTGCAAGGTGTATTTCCTCACAGAGTCCTCACGTTCATGCCAGATCTCAAAGGCACGGTCATCACCCTCCACGGTCTCATTCACATCAATGTTATTCAACTGCAACAAAAAACACCATTTAAGCTGCTGATGAGGCAAAGTGACAGTTAAGATGTAAGAAAAAAAGGTGTGATTAAATTGAAAGTCTTACCTTCATCATGTTCTTAAATACATATTCTTGTGTATCAGTGTTGCTGTCTCTTTTGGGTTTGCAGATGATACAGTAGTTCTTAAACAGGAAGGCATGGCGGTGGTGACCTCTAGAGGACGTCCTAATCCCTGGAGCCCCTTCCCACACTTGGAAGGGCCCCTGGTTTAAAAAAAAAATAAATAAATAAATAGACAATCACAAATCACATCTATTAATTGGGAATGTCACTGTAACTCCACCCACCTGTCTAATTGGCTCTCCTAATACTTCCAGTGTGGCAGGATAGTTCTTGATCATGGAGACATGGTGGGTGTTCTCAGAGCGCTGGGGGAGTGCAGACACCATGGCGTACGCTTCTTCCAGTAGGCAGCAGTTCTGCCCATTTTTTGCCTTGTTTCGAATGAGCTCCTGAAGATGTTGGAGAAGAGATTTTAGTAAAACTATGATGTTAGTGATACAGGTCTATAAATGCCTTGGTCATTCCTGTCTGTAGTGCTGAGAGCCAAACCTCAGAGAGAGTTCATGCATTTTGTGTGTCAAAGCTGTCACCTTGAGGACGGCCTTGTACTTCTGAATTCTGTCTAGTGGTTGTTGCAGGCTGGCGTTGATGCTATGTACAGGCGGGTCTGCAGGGTCTGCACTGGCTTGCACTTTCTCAGTGTACTCCTACAATGTCAGACAAGGCAAGGTCAGTTTATTTATACAGTACAGGGAATTCAAGGTGCTTTTCAGAAAATATCAAAAGCATCAGGCCAGAAGTGCAAAAGACACACTCTAAAGGACATTTAAATGCAATAAAAAACATAATTAATGAGCTACAGAATTGAAAATAAAAACAAGCTAAAAAATGTTTTTATGTATAAAATACAAAAATTAAAGTTTACACATCAGTGTCAGAAATGAATAATTATTTATATAATGAAAGGCAGCGGCAAAGAGAAACATTTTCAGCCTCTATGTAATGAAAGGAGGATTTTTGAATTCAAATAGTTATACTCATCCAGTTATTTCACTGTCACCTAATGAGGTACTTACAATGCAGCAAATATAAGTATACAGTAGTAAGTTAACAAAGAGAATACAGTTTTAAATTGGCTGACAAAACATATTCCTTGTGGATTTTGGTGAATTTCCACTATCAGAATAATCCTAGCAGCATCCAAAGACACTTCCTAGCAACCAACAATAAACAATAAAAATACTCCAGAGAAACAGGCTACATTACATACTAACCTCGAGAAAAAAAGAGAAAAAAGGAAAAAAAACAAAAAATCTTGATAAAGCGCCAGCATTTTTCAATATATTAAATAAGATTTGATCGTTGGTTCAAAAAAATAGATGTGTCCTGTCTGTCATGCAATAAAAATATTTGTTTCTTGATAAACTGTAATGTAAAATATTTCCAGTAAATTTAAGCACCATTTTAAGAGTTTTTATAATATTCTCATGAATTGGAATATTATTGTGAGTCGCATTTATTTTGGCGAGGAAAATTGTGGCTTAAAATTTTCATATTGTCCGATGCCAATTAGAGCGTGTAATGGGCTTAGGTTCTGGTGTTACCTTGAAGAAGCGGTGAACAACCTTGTCACTGACAGCAGATTCAGCCTGACTCTGACCAACAAGATACTGGAGGTACTTCTCAAAGCCCTCCTTGTTCTTCAGGAAGCACATGGCGACATCATCATCTGTCTCACAGTCATTCAGCTTTGGCAGGAATGCCCTAAAAACAAAAATGCCCGGGGAATAAATGCATTGGATATTTGTCAAATCTGGCAGTCTTTGATATTTTTCAAAAGAAAGAAGCTCTGGTTGTGGAATACTTTCTTTTTTACAAAAATGCCAACTAAAATGACAAGTCATTAACAGGTGAGCTCACTTGCTATGGAAGGACTTGATATCCTCAATGTTCCTGAATATGACTTCCTTCTGGCTGCTCACATCAGGCGGTGCATCAGGGCTGTCTGCATGCTTCAGGTGATGGGAGGTAAAGAAGTCGACCTCTTTTACAAACTCTGATTCACCATTTATCAGGTCTTGGATCAGTTGGCTAGGGACATGAAATAATAGTTGATTATTACATGTCCTTCAGTTCCAGTATTTGGTAAATAAATGAGTGTCGCTATGTTTTTCTTACAATAATTTCCTCTTGTATTCACCCTCAGACACCTCTTCCACACTTGTCTCTGGAAGGTCACCCATATCAGCAGAGAGCTTGAGGAATACACATTTTTACCATTACTTTTAAAATATCAAAAAGCTTTCAAGACAATTAATTAATAAGGTTGAAAAAGTTTACATGTTATGTTATAGGATTGGTGGCTTCAATTTTAAATCCTACCTTGAGTTTCTTGTCCAGGTAGGCAGGTGAGACCCAGCCTTGGCGGGATGGTGTAGTTTTGGTGGGTTTGGTCCGGACCAACCATTTGAGTGGATGAGCTGAATCCAAAACCTCAACATACTGTCCCTCCTTCAGAGAGATGGATTCTTTGCTTGCTATGGTGGGGTTGTAGTCAGCCGTTGCCACATAGATGTCAAACATCTGTGCAAAAAAAGAAAAGACAAAAAAATTAATAATAATATTATTGAAAGTGTACATGTGGTTTTCACAAAATTCTGTGACAACATTACATGACTTAAAAGAGATGATAGGCTAAGATAAGCTAAGCTAACCTAAGCTAAGGTAAGGTAAGATAGATAAGATAAGCAAACATAGATCAATGACGCAAGGCTAAAAAAACACAAGAACTTCTGTATGTCTCACCTCTCCTCTCGCATCCCCCTCATCAGACTCAGAGGAAGAGTCAGCGATGAGGGAGGGAGGACGAGAGCGGCCGTGATGAGGTGATGGAGAAGGGGTCTTAGTCTCATCATCGCTGTCAACGCCTGGGACGCGTAATGAAGCTGGGGCAGCAAGGACGGTAGGAGGTTATAAGAGAGATACAGGTCAATGGTGCAAATACGTACAAAACGTACTATTACAGTACCTACTACTTTAAAACTTAATGGACTCTGTTATGTATCAAAAATGTTCTGGCAAAGGAAGGGATAATGACACTTTGCTCTGATGAAAAGAAATCATTTGTTTTTGGTCTGAATTTAGATACAGTTATTTATGCCCTGCAGCTCACAGTCACATTTAAAGCACTAACTGACTCTTTGCTGCTGGTGCTTTATTTACTTGGACATTTTTATCAAAAAATTTGAACATCACCCCTTGTAATCATTTAAGATCTGATTTCAAAATAATTACGTTTTTTGCAATACAAAGGAAAAAGAAGGAAAAATCCCACAACAATCATTTCATTCTTCGCTTTGTGTTAGTATTGTGACAACATGCAAGAAAAAGCTACAGTACAGATAACACGTATTATCTGAGCTCTCCACATACATGTCTGTCGGTGAGCATGTATTCCAGCTATAAGTTGGGTGAGACTTCATTTTAAAATCATTTCGAAATCCATGTTAATTGGATGTTTTCAAAGTTACAATGCTGACACAGAAAAGTCTCTGCACCATCTTATATAATACATTTTTTTCACCTGTATGTAAAAGGAAATGTATCTCAAAACTGTTTCCACAGGTCATTTTAATTCATAAGTCAATGAAAAAATGTAAATGTATATAATTGTAAAACTGATGCACTCTGGATACATACTGGTATTTTTGGGCCAAGATTTCATCCACTGGAGCACTTCATGATTCTGTAAGCTGTCTGAATAACAAATTAATGATTGGATGAGCATTTAATTGGTTGGGTTGCTATACTGATGGATGTAAAGGTGGTAGAGAAATGATGTCTGCATGAAGCAATGGGATGTCACATATTTACAGATGAAGAAAAACATGCTGAAAAACAAGCGCAAGACAAGAACTCGTTTGTCACGTTTGGTGTCGACCTTGAATCTATTGGAAAGTGAATTCTAATTCAAGAATTGAAGTGCTGCTGAAGCATTCAGATTAAAAACACTTTCGCAATTCTTGAATAATCAGAAGGAATTCACTAATTTCAACTAAACCTGACTTGCATGTAACAAATCTCTAAATAGAAGCAATGTATTCTGCATTTTTAGCATTAGCATAAAGCAAAGGCATTCATAACAGCTTGCATGTTTCATGTGCAGTATTAGAAAATTACTACCTAAGCTATTCAAGCAAAAGGATAGGCAACCTGCAGATTTGTATTCAAACTACAGATAACACAGGTGATTTAGGACACCGGTTCCCAGCATAGGGTCCTGACTCCCACTAGGGGTTGCAAAAGCTTCATTGTATTAAGAAAAAACTGTAGGCCTTTATCTTGGCATTTCCCAAATTTCTCTGAAGAAAAATGAATGAAACTGTTATTTTCTAAAGTTTAAATTATTAAAAATATCACAGAATAAGGCCACAGTGAAGACCTTAACACAAGCTATATTTACAGAGCCTTCACACTCTGTTAAGCCTCGTTCTGCATTATAAAACTGCTCAGCTAAAATAATCAGAGCTAATAGAGTAATGACCAAGCACCAGTGCGGCGAAAACTGACTGTCAAGAAAAAAGCGTATTAAATATGCATGACTGTTAAAAACAAAACAAAAAATAAAAACAGAAAAAATAAACATATAATAATAATAAAATATGAAATTCATTCACATGTGGGTGAATTGTACAGTTTATCAGTTGTTTTGTACTGTTAATGTTATGGATTAAATATCATATGAAATATTCATAAAGTCACGTACTCCGGGGTTTTTAGTTTACTTATGGATACAGGAGGGGTCTTTGGGCAAGGTTGCTTATCTCTGACCTACAGTATGTTACTTGGTCACAGTTAGCTTGCGGCATGTATGGCAACAACAAAATTAATTATTTTGCATTGAATGAAACAATCTGGGAAGATATTTTATACCACCATAAAAACAAGGGCACCTACTGTACCAGTGCTGGATATTAGTTGTACATGCAGGTTAAGTATTTACCTTTACAGACAGCCAAAATCTGGAGCTGAAAGATCTCCCTGAATTTTTTTCCCCATATTATAAGTCATATGTGCCACCTACTACTATACTGGATGCCAAATTTGATACTATCCCCTTACTTAAAGCTGCTGTTAAATCCCAACAAAATCATTACTTAATCTTGGTTTAAACTAAACTTGAATTAGCCTGGTAATGTTACACTGAGCTTGGTTTGTAGAAACACTTGAATCATCTTTTAAGGTTTGCTCAACTCTGGGTTTTAATATAAATCCAGCTTTCCTGAATGCTTCCTGGATATATTTTAACATTGCTCAATATTTCTAGTACAAAGTACTTTAGCTGGAAAAAGAATGCCTTTCAAATTAAAATATAATAATAGAATATTGAATTGCATACAGGAGGAGTCAATAACATACACTTACCTTGGGTAATCTTTGCTGATACCATTTCCGTGATCTGGGAGGTGAGTTTCATGAGGAATTCCTCTGTACCTACTTCACCTAGGTAGGGTATTTTACCCTCTTAAAGCACACACAATGAGGAAATACCACCATAAATATTGCAGTGTTTATTACTACAAATAATATATGTTATTATAAATAACAGATTATATTACTATAAATAATAGATGCCACTGTATGAGGTGATAAGTCTCACCTTTTCCTCTGCCAGCCTCCTCCTCCGGAGGACTGACTGTAATTCCAAGAACCCTGAGGAGAGTAAAAACTTTCTTTTCACATATACACATATTTAAAATTTGCTGTTTATCCAGTTTTTTATGTGCAATGGTGCAATTCTGAATCTGAAATCTCAAAGAAAAACTTACTCTGAGGCTTTGGTCTCTTTCTTTGGTTGTGGTGCTAAGAGAAAGAGTTAGAAACACATAAACAATTTCAGTCAAACTCAGAAGACAAACTAAATGCTAAGAGGTCTGCACTCCACAAAGGGTCTTCTGGTTTGTAAATAATGTCGGAAGTTGATGTAACTTTTACAGTATAGAGTGCCTCAATGAATTTGCTTTCCTTACTGTCATCAACCTCGAGGTGGGCAGTGCAGATGGACTGTCCTGCTCTATTTGTGGCGATGCAGGTGTAGGCGCCAGTGTATTCTGTGCCTACGTCCATCAAGATGAGGCTGTGCTGGCGCCCTGAGCTCGCTATTTTGTATCCCTTGGTATCAGGCTTGATCCACAGGACATCCTCCATTGATTCCTCCTTAAGCCAGGAGACCATAGGCGTGGGAGAGCCTGAAAAAGTAAAGGGCATTGAGTATTTTAAGGGAGGATGAAACGTTATGGATGTCTCCCAATTTCTGTGGGCTCTAATTTCTTAAACTCTGCTGGATTGATCACTGGCTCCTGTGTTTCAGCTGTATGTTGCTCAAATCAATTGACACTAATTAAATTCTATTCAAGATTTCAAACTTTCCAAAGCTACTTCGAGGGACCTGGGAAATTGGGAATTTAAACCAAAATGTTGGTGAAAAACTAAAACCAAACCAACTTGTTCACAATTTTGTTAAACCAAAGTAACAACAGCCACTTGTTTACAACCAATCTAACCCTCTATACAAGTTATTTACTTCCAAAATGGTATGTTAACAGAATATTTTCGGAGTATATAACTTGTTGAAATGATTTTCTACGTTTATACAAGTAGCTGTTGTTATGACTTCAGTTCTGTAAAAAATGTAAACTAGTTGGTTTGCTCTGAAAAACTATAAAATTTTAAATGTTTAGATAGTTTTAACCTCCAAAACCAACATTTCCCCAACATTTTGGTGGAAATTCACCTTTTTTTTAACCTTTGTAAAGTTTGGAATCTCCAACAGAATTTAAAAATAGGTTAAATGGATTTGAGCAACGTTTAGCCGAAACACAGGAGCCAGTTATTGGTCCGGCAGAGTTTAAGAGGTTAAAGGATATTATAACAATCACAGAGTAAAATAAACAAACCTTCTACTTTGACAGACAGAGTGATGCTGGCTCCTTGTTTCACCTTCCTGTTGCTGAACCTCTCAAGGAAGCGGGGTGGCACCAGAGGCTCCTTGGGGTCTGTAAAAATGTAGTATAAAACAAAAGCAGTCACTTATACTAAATCTGCTGAAGTACCTGTGCAAAGTTTGTAGGATTAATGTCAAATTACCTCGTTTATCTTGTGGCATAATCTCCCCTGGACCTGTTACAAAATAGAGGTGTTACTGTACCTGTAAACATCTTAACTGCATTTTTTAAAAACATTTAGCACATTTAAAATACAGTATGTGATGCTCTTTTTTATAGACAACAATTTAGGCGTTTGCATACATACTCAGAACTATCAGGCGGGCAGAGGAGTAAGCAGAACCAGCTGCATTGCTGATGTAAGCAGAGTACTCCCCCATATCCTCTTTCTTCACCTCCAGGATCTCCACACCGTGAACGTCTCTCTCTGTGAGCAACGTAATCCTTTCTGAAGGTCGCAGAGGGTGGCCATCTTTGAACCAGTATACTCTGGGTTTTGGGAAACCTGAAAGAATAGTGGTATTTTAGAAACAATCTTAAGTCAGGAAACTTTCTGTGGGTGGAGTTTGTTTTCAAGAGAGATACATAGTTGGTAGCCTCGAATAAACTGACTATTAATATTATGTTAAAAAACTTACCCTTTACTTTGAGCTGCATCTTAGCGATAGGTGAACCTGGACTGACATGAACATCGTGAAGCTCATCCACAATTTGAGGTAGTTGATCATCTTCAGTTACAGACTCAAATGTCTCAGTTTCCCTGCACAAGGAGAGGAGGACAGTACACCTCAAATAATGTAATAATAATAATATATATAAAATATTATAAAATGTATTTATCATCAATTTCTAAGCACCATAAAACACCATTCATAGTAAATTCACCTGGACATGTAGCCCTTGGCGCTGACATAGGAAGATGTCTCAGTGGCATCAGCAGCAGTGTCGTAATCTGAGCTGCAAGACACTGATGGAAAAGACTGATGTACAGCATTTAACAGTGATAAGTGAAATTAGGGGCAATATGTGTGTCAATATGTACATGTGATTATACAATTATGCCAGTCTTGTGAGAACCAGTTTCAATTTTAGACTATGTCTGCACTTAGCCGTCTAATTTGAACATAGGTTGCTTTTGTAACAAAGTCTCAATGTGAGGACATTTTTAAGTATTTTAAAGTAGGGTCATTTTGACAACTCCACTTTTGAAAAATGCCAGTTTAGGGCTAAGACTTTTGTTTCAGGTTGATAGGTTAACGAGGATAAGGTTTAAGATAGGGCAATGCAGACACTAGATACTTTTAAATTAGTATTTTACACCAAACAGCTTTTTTTGATTTATTCACTTCATTATTTTGTGGTTAATGTAATTTTACAGTGGATCTACTTTACAGTAAAATCAATACTTCAGTAAAAATGTTTTGAATGTCATATTGTCTATTTGGCAATCTTAATTTGCTTCATCCTGATGTTGGTGTAGGAGGAAGAGCTATTTTACATATGAAATATTCCATAAAATATGGACATGTTGAAAGCAAGATGGTGCTAATGCTAATTGTATTTTTATATATTAGGATTGGCTTATATTAATACATCACATACATTTAAAAAAATGCGAATCTAATGACTAAAAACACAATCATGAAATTTCTACTGCTATAGCTGTGCTGAAATTATCGCATGATATTTATCTCAAGATGTCATTTTGTGTACACTTGGCCAGTTAACAAAATTGAAAGAAAACTGCAACACCAAAAAAAACAAAACCTGAACGATAAGTACCAAGGTATTAGTGAAACAAAAGTGTGTGTAAATGTAACATATGTTTACTCACTGTCAACCCTGAGTTCAGCCTTAGTGGTTGCGATGCCGCTGCTGTTTTCAGCTGTGCAGCGATAGACACCCATGTCAGTGGGCAGCACAGTGGTAATGATAAGTTGGTGGCAGCCCTCCTGGTCCTCATTGATCATGTAATGGTCATTCTCCTCCAGCAATTTGCCGTCCTTATACCAGCGAATGGTGGGAGGGGGCTTGCCGATCACAACACAGTCAAAGCTGACTGGATAACCGTCTGGAACATCCTGACTTTGGAGCTCGGTCAAGAAGACCGGGGCAGCTGGGTAACAAGAGCAAAGAGTACAGAGTAGAGTATGGTAGGACAGAGTTTAATGCACATTATCTACATCACTTTTATTTTCTAGCTGTTCTCTTTTTGCCTTTACGCACTTAGTCATTATATCCACATTACTGACGATCATTTACTTAAAAAGCTCATTGGGTAAATATTTTGTGAAAACATCAATAGTCAACATTACAATAACGTCACAATATCCATATCAAGGCATTTGGAAAAAAATATCCAGATATCAGATTTTCTCCATATTGTCCTGCCTGTATGTAACAATACTGATGATTGTTAAAATGTATTAAAATTGTATATTGATCATAACAGCCACTTCCATGCGCTTCTTACCCGGAGCTCCAGTCATAAATGCAGGAGCCGGTCTGTCCTGTGTGGGGGTCTGTGTTCCATCTTGTGAGTAGCCCATCTTTCTAATTCGCAGCTCCACTTTAAGAGGCCCTGCCTCCAGGATGGTCGTCTCCACAGGAACCCCGTGGACTGTAAACATCTCCTGGAACCTCTTTGAGGCAACTTCTGCTTCTGACCGCGAGCCAAAGCGAATGTAGATGTAAGTGTCATCCTCCCGGTAAGAGTGAGGATCTGGAGGACGCAGGTCTCCTTCATCTGCGCTGACAAATGGTTCTTCCTCAACATCTGGTGGGAGACGTGTGCGCAACAGGCGGCGGAGACGTCTGCTTGCCTGCCTCAGTGACTCGTCCATCTCACTACCTGAGGAGCTCTCAGGCTCGCTGTCGGCGCTGTAGCCCACGGTCAGTGGCCGTCGCCCAGATGACTCTCTTGCCGTTCCTACGGTGACTTTACCACTGTGAGACGTGACGCCAAACTTGTTGGTGACCTCACAAGTGTAGACCCCAGTGTCCTTTGTGGTGATGGCAGTGATGACCAGTGAGCAAGTACCGTCATTGTAGATATCAATATGGTGGTGCTTACCATCCGTCAGTGGTTCTCCATCCTTCAGCCACCGCACCTTGTCAGGTTTACCTTCTGCCACACATTCTAGATGTATGGTGCCAGTAGGTTCTTTGGTCTGGTCTTTGAAGGCCTCTTTAAAGACAGGGCGCATGTCCTTGCGGGCTTTGTAGCCCTTGAACGCAGCTTGAATCTTAATGGCAGCATCTCTGAGCTCAGGCTCGTCCTCCTTACTGATCTCCATGACGTTTGTCTCCTCTGTAGACACCTGTTTTTCACCGGTCTGCTGAACTGTGGTTTTTTCCACTGTAGTCTGTAGGACTGTTCTCTGCTCTGCCATCTGGAAATGTTTAAAGAACCTCTCAGTTGTCATCTCTCCCTCATTGGTTGCTGTGACACTAGTCTTGCTGCTCTTCTTGAGGTAGGAGACGAGCGTTGGACCCCCAGTAACAGACTCATCCTCGGAGCTGGTGTACAGTTTGGACTCTGTCTGCTTCTTAGACACAATGACCTGCTGCTCCTTCTCCCCTGATTTTATTTCCACTTTCTCTGAGGCCTTCAGCTCTTTCTGTTCTGATTTCTTCTGACCACCTTTACCGTCCTCCTCAGTGATGGAGTCCAGAGTGGGTTCTCGACTCATGGGCCGTTTCTTGGCTGATTCCTCCCACAGCTCATGAAGGTCACCTTTTTCAGCAGCTTCTGGGGGCAGGCTGGGCTGCCCCATCACCTCAGTCTCTGTCTGTTTTGCCTCTTTACCTATAACCAAAATCAAGTTTTCAGTGTCACTATGTTGTTTTAGAAAGTTAGTAGTCACACAACACAAAACCCACTTTTAATGCTGGAACCTGCAAATTTAAACTCTTCAGGCTTTAACATTTTTTTGAGAAGGATATATGTGCAGAGGTGTATAAACACAGTCAGGCTGTCTTCAGGTTTCAGATACTTAAAGTAAGTGGTATATATGTGGTCTTATGTAATGGTAGGGTTTGTGGAAGAATATGAATATTAGAGTAAGTTAGGTTCTACATTTTACCTACAGGTAAATGCAAGTACGAAGTAAAAAGACAGTATACATTTCAGTGGTTGGTTTAAAGATTTGTCACATAAGAAAAATGCATTTTCATGCAAAACTTGATGCATTTTGACAAGACCTAAGAATTTCAAATTTAAGCCTTTTTAATGACTTTTGAGAACTAATATTTATAAAAATGATTTTAAGACATTCTATGACTTTTTAAGGACCTGCATTTGCAGGATAAATGCAAAAAAACTTTCACACCAAACACACAATGTCTTACCTGGTGAAATCAGTGGCTGCCTGGGTGCCTCTGTTAACAATGAAAAAACACACACATCATGTAGAACGTCTGAATTTCTCCACACTGTTAATATCATATTATCTGATAGAACACCACAAATATATCATATCTGTCTCACATCTCAATCTCATGTAAAGAAAAAAAAAAAAAGACAGTAGTTGAACGTGCAATAATAAGCTAAATGCCATGGCAAATCACAAACCCACTCACCAAGCTGCACAGTCTGAGGCAACTCAACAGGCTCTCCAATCCCAGCTCTGTTGATGGCTGCCACTCTAAACCTGTATCCACTCCCCGGGATTAAATTTCCTACCACAAACTCTGTGTTGCAAACAGGTTCAGAGTGACATGGAAGCCAGAGGGCACTGTCTACCAGCCGCATCTCCACCCTGTATCCCAGAATGGGACTCCCTCCATCATGAAGAGGAGTAAACCAAGAGAGGCTGACAGACTTTTCAGTCTTACTTAGGACCTCGGGGTCCTCTGGAGGATCAGGTACAGCTGTTAAGAAAAGAAAGTTGCAATGTTTATCTGCTATACTAGTTTTCTGTAGTATCAAGACTGTCTTTCCATCCTGTTACATGTGGATTACATAACTAGAATATGAAAGTAGGAGGAGATGTAGTCTAATAACAGAGAGAATCATGAATACGTGCGTATCCTATGTCTGTAAAAACGTAGATACTTCAGACATCTTTCCCCCAACAGCACAGAAGAAGGTGGGCTCGCAACATGAGTATAAGTATCTGACTGAATGTCTTCCCTTCTATTTTTAGTCATGGCATTGAATAATGGCCAGAAAAGTGTTTTTAAAAAACATTATGATGTGAGAGTAAGGGTGACCTTGAGTCTTTGGATATATAATGTCAGCACTTCATCATTTGTCCTAATATACGTTTGTGTGTCATAATTAATGTATGCATTCTTAAGTTATGGCAAAAAACATGCTGTGTGAGGTCACATTGACCTTGACTTTTGACTTGCAACCACCAAATTCTAAACAGTTCATCCTTGAGTCTAAGTGGACATTTAAGAAGTCCCGCTAGCAAGACTGCAACAGATGAGATAACAGTGACCGTGACCTTTGACTTCCAAATTCTTATCAGTTCATCCTTGAGTCCAAGGGGACATTAGTACCAAATTTGAAGAAATTCCCTCAAGGCATTTATGAGATATTGCATTCACAAGAAAGAGGGCAGACATATGGACAGCTGGATGGACGGACGACACGAAAACATTATGCCCCCCGCCAAGGCTATCACCAGTGTGGAGGCATAAAAACGTGATTACTCAAAAGAAGCATAAAAAACTGAAAGATTAAAATAATTGTCATTAGAAAAGGCTACCAAAGTTCTTCACTTACTGATGATGGTGAGTTTAGCCAAAGAGAGGGCATCTCTTGCAGCAAATGTAATTTCCTGCTGTGGCAAAAGAGGCGCCTGTCTCAGGACAAGGCGATAAGAACAGCCGTCAGCCCGCGTGGCCCAGAGATCACTGGCCTTGAGCTCGATGCCATTAGCATACCAGGCTACTTCTGATGCAGGAACAGGCTCGTTGAGCTCAACACAAAACTCGACCTTCTCTCCCACTGCAGCTACCTTGTCCTCCAGACCCTTCACAACGTCCAGCTGCCAACCTAAGGAAAAAATTGACAGCATGAAATGTAATTCAGGCAAGATAATGACATTAACACAACTTCAAAGTCTTGAGGCGCTTATTTGGACGACTCACCTTTGACAGAGAGCTGGGCAGATGTGGATGCTGTGCCAGCTTTGAAGGTCACTGTGCAACTGTCTGTCACTCGCAACTCTTTCAGCAGGAGCAGATGACGCCGACCGCTCTCAAATGTCACAATCTCAGCATTAGGGGATTCCTTCACTGGTTTTCCATCAAGGAGCCAGCGGCAATCTTTGCTCTCAGGACGAGAGAGGGCACATTCAAACAGCGCTTCACCTCCATCAAAGGTTTCTATATCCTCCAGGCCCTGGACAATGTCAATGGGTTTGCCTGCAGAAAACAAATTAAAAAAAAAGAAGATATAAATGAAGAAAGAAAGGAGGAAAGAAAAAAGAATGCACAATAACAAAAAATTTTAAGAGGACCAAATAGTTTAGTTTTAGTTTAGTCAAATCATATGGGATTTGGCAATAAAGGGCACAAACTTTGTCATGATGAACAAGTGATCAGTTTATCAGCTACATTTTGTAACTTTGAGATGAGGGAGCGGAGGAGACTCCTTAAAGATTGGTGCTCTTTCCATGTGGAGGGAAGCTCACCTTCCACATACAGTGAAGCGACCACGCAGGTCCCCTCTGCCTCACAGGAGTATGCGCCCCTGTCCTGCATGGACACTCGGCTTATGTACAAGCGAGCCACATTCCAGTCCTGCTCCACTACCACCCTTCGGCCATCAGGCTGTAACGGCTGCCCGTCTTTCGTCCACTGAGCCTTGACCGGCCTTGAATACTGGCAGATGAACTCAGCCGGTTGGTTTTCGAGCACCCGAATGTCCTCCATCTCGCTCACCACTTCAACTGTGGGATCTGAGGTTGGAGTCAGGACTTGGCCATTAGATTTCAGGATAAGTGCAGGACACGGCGAATGACATATGGGCTTTATAACCCCCAAAAGCATGGTCAAGTGATATGTTTTTTTGAATTGTCCAGTACAAATTGAATGTGCCACGGTTAATTATCTTAAAACATATGTTAAGGTTCACTGTATACGAGCTAAAAATGAATAGGGAGTCAAAAAGCCCAATCGTCAAGATTCAGGGTAACTGTCACAATCAAGGGCCAAGAAGTGCTGGCAGCCAATGAGAGGAGGGGTGATCAATGGATCGAAATGCAAAAAAATGGAAGTGGTTAGAGGTTTTAGTGCTTGGAGGTTAGGGGCAGGGCTTGGTAGGACGGAATAGTGGAGGTAAATGGAACATGAGCATTCAACAGCAGTCGGCCTGCATGGATGGGTGGAGCAGCACTTTTATAACACAACATCTGTGTTGACACAATTCAATGGGTCACTAACTCTGCACAATAAGACAAACCTTAACATCACCAAAGTCAAGCCTACTTGACATCTAATCCACTTAATCCAGTCTCATTTTTATTTTTTATTATTTAGATCATCAAGGGCCACAAACACTTAGGGCTGCACATTTAACCATAATAATAATCACAATCATGCTTTTGGCACCTATTAAACTTGAACAAGTGCCGCACCACAGGTAGGTGGTGTGAAACAATGGCTCGAGAGATCCCCAATTACATAAGTTTCCAGCATGCTGTAAATAATTAATTTCTTCTTCCCAAACAGGTGAGGACACCTGTACTGCAAATGTTTCATTCACTATACAGTAAAGCAATCATAACACTTGTGTCAACACTTGTGTTATGATTGCATCACTTGTGTTTAGTGCGTATCTGAAATGCAGCTGACGTTGTACAAATGTTGATGAATGACTAGCACAGTCATTCAAAAATCATGATTGTACTGTAATGTAATAGGCACTGTTTGTTTTTTGTAAACACTGAACCTTGATTCAATAACACTTTTAAAATAAGACTCAACCAAATAGAGCCAATGATGCTTACAAATAGAATCAGAGGGATTGAGGGGAAGGCAGAAGGAATTCTGAATGGGATTGAATCTTGGATTGAAATCTAAGAGGTCATTTATATGAACCGCAGGAGGCTTCATAAAAATTTAACAGGAAACATCAGTGAAACATCAGGGATGTCAGAAAAAAGCAGCAGCTTCCAGTCTGAGTCTCCCAGACTGCTAACCTTATCAATAGTTGACCCACTTGTCAGGAAAACTTCAGGTGGGAATGATTAAGACTTTAGGAGTGAAGCCATCGGGCAATCAGCAGAGCCAAGGGTATTTTAGTACAAAGATTTAAGATGGACTGTTCATTTTTGTTGGATTAGTTCTGTTTGGGTATAGTTACTGAGTGTGTTTTATGGACATAAAAACCCATATATGGTCAGTGTGGTAACTTCCACATTAAAAAAGAAGCATGTGACTGGTACCTTCTTTCAATTGGCTTTTATATTGAACCTGCACGATCAATAATGCATAAACTGATATTAGCATACAACATGCTGCAGAGCATCTAACACGGCTAAACATACATACAGTCTGAGACATCCAGAGGGAACTCTTCCTCACTTCTTAAAACTCATGCAGATGTCATCTCTGTATCAACAGTGTCTCCTAGTCGGTTTATGGCTATACTACCAATATACTTCACAGTATAAACACAGTTTAATGCTGTTCACATTACAACAATCAGGTTTTTGGAGTATCACATTTATGGGTTTTCACATGTTAACACCATATTCCATTCATGAGAAACCAGAACATACCAGCTGGAGTACTCAGAAAGAAACCAGGATGTATATGGGGGATTTGAATGACCTGATTTCTCTGTGCGCATTTAAACATCAAATTGTGAATATGATCATAACTGGGATAAGCCTCATAAACGGGGTATTTATGTCCACACAACTGCAGCTGGGCGATGTTATGGCATATAGATAAGTAGACACTGATCTATCAATTAGCCATATGGGCAGACAACCATGCATGCTCACATTCACTTGTACACACAATTTATAGTTGCCAATTAACCCTCGCCTGTATATCTTTGGACTGTGCAGGCTAACTCCACACATTAAGACAAAAATGTCCAATTTTCTAATAGTATTTATATTTTTTGGAGGATATGTTTATTGCATGTCAAACCTTATTTTGACTTGACCTTCTCAATGCAACATGCAAGAAGCAGCCTTAAAAATCTTAAGAGCTGTAACGCTAATTCTTTCCCAAAGATGGACAAATGGGTGTGATAAATACAAGTAATAGTGATCTCTAAACATAATCGTGATTATCATTATCATTTCAGCAGCCCTTTATACAGCACATATGAAGGATTCTGAGAGAATCCAAAAGAGTAGTAGAAATATAACTCGGCTGAATAATATATACTTTTATTCAAATTAACGGCTGATTTTTTTAAAACATCCGACTAGTGTTAGATGTTTGGGTTTTATTCTTCCCTATGCAACTTTGTTGTGGTGCTGCACCCAATTTTATGTTTGTTTGTATCAAAGCATACAACTACTGTCATTGTTATTATTATTATTATTACTATGATTAATGAAATGAGAAATAATGCTGATCATGCAAGTAGAAGCGCTTAAATGTAAAAATAGTCACGATTCATCTATTTATACACTTCAAACTTTTTATGAAACCCTGCAGAAAACATCATAATTCAAGGAATATTTACTCTCTTATAAGGACATTTGCACTAATTTAAATTTGTCTAATGCCCATCATTATAGGGATACTAATTTTCAACCAGCTCTGCATCGCTGCAGTGTTTGCAGATGAACGGTGTTGGGGCAACCCATGTGTTGCCAGTATCTGGAATATACCATCCCTCCACCAGCCAAAATCCAATGGATGACATGGAATGACACATAACACGTCAGGGACGTCTTAACACTGTAATCTGCACACACTGCACTGACAGAGAGCATGTTGACAATCAGCTTAGTTTTCCTTAAGGTAGACGACAAAGAAAATTTGGTAGATTTTGTACCTACTTATTTCATTAAAATATTGCCAGTAGTTCAATTGCAAAATGTTGTGTAAACAACACAAGATTGGCTTTAAAATATGCTACAAATATGGTGAGATGTAGAATAAAAATTCTGCAGGGTATAAAAAGCGACTGAAATACTGTTTCTTTCAGTCTCTATTGATTTTCTTAATAATGTGATACCTTTGACTAAGAGCTTGGCTGTTGATGTCAAACTCCCAGCTTTGAACATGACCGTGCCAGAGTCGTCTGTGGCCAGGTTCTTTAAGGTGAGTGTGTGAATGTGTCCCTGGCTCAGCCCTATCTCACTAAAGGGGTTGTTCTCCAGCAAGGTACCATCTAGCCACCACTGCACCTTGCCAGGTGCCCTACCAGACAGTTGGCAGGAGAAGGTTGCCCATTCCCCAACAAAGACGTCGGTGGTCTTAAGACCACAGACAATGAAGACTTCTTTCACTGTTGAGTGAAAAAATACACATATGCATATACTGAGCCTCTGACTCATTATCAGCATTGTATCGATAGATGGAAAATGACACCATACTAGATCACAGTTGACAAAAATGTAGGCCAGTCCTAACAATAAACCTATTATTTCTAGTAATAAATTGTAGAAAACAATCAGAATTAAACCAGTCGACCTAAGTAAACTCAAGAATAGAAGAAAAAGTATTGAAATAGGCTACCTTGCACTGCCAAAGAGGCTGTGGTGAGCTGGTCTCCTGCGTCACAGGTATAGTAGCCACTGTCCTCAGGCTCCACGTTCCGTATATGGAGCTCCTGAACGCACCCTTCCTGCCTCATCCCAAACTTCATACTGGGCTGGAGGACCATGCCTCCCTTTCTCCACTCAACACGAACACCTGGCTTAGACAGCTCACAGCAAAGGGTGACATCATCACCCTCTACAGCATCCTGGTTCTTGAGCTCTTTAGGGAAGAACACTGGGGCACCTGGTGGGAATTTAAAATAGGAAAGTTTGGCATCAGATGTTGAGATGGAAAGTTAAGCATCAGATAGTTGAGATGAGAAGACAAACATCTCTGAAGGAGTTTGGATAAAGGTTTTAGCTGATGCACAGTGATGCCAGACTGGATTTGTGGTAGAGCGAAGTTCAAGGATATTTCAGCTCTTCATTTCAGTCCTATATTGGTCCAAATTCTTGAATTTGATCAACAGCAAAGAGACTTTTTTTACAGGTGGCATCTTTCTTTACCTTCCACAGTCAAGGTGACATCACACTGTGCATCTCCAGTGTCACAGGTGTACGTTCCTGAGTCCTCAGGCACCAGGTTGTGGATACGAAGCTGGTGGAATGCTCCGTTGTTCCTCAGGTCATACTTGAGACCTGCCTGAACGGCCACATTGTCTCTTCTCCAGGTGACAGTAGCCTTGGCGTCAGAGATGGTGCAGGCCAGAGTGACAGTTTCACCCTCTACTGCCACAGTGTTGTGTGGCTTCTCTAGTATTAGCACTGTAAATATGGGAAACGCGAAACTAGATTTATAAAAGGTAGCATTTATATGCAGTCCTTTTCTTTTCCTTAACAGCCCCATGTTAATCACCTCAAAGCTTTAAACATAAATGCATGCTCTGACTATTATATACTGTTACAAATTTTTCAGCATGGTACATGAAGATCTGGCAATTTTGTCTGAAACATACCTCATGCCTTTTGAAGTCTGTTAAAAAAAAAAAAACTTCAACATTCAACTTGGACCCTACCTTCCCATGTTTTTGTGTCTAAATCATTAATGGAGACAACCATTTTTGAAAATTAATCCAGTATTGAGAGAGAGCACTGGAGCCAGCAGCAGCAGCAAAACGGCAGAAATTGAACTTTTTTCTTTACCGTTCACTTGAACCAATCTGTTTGTAAATGTCTGTCTAACCAAGTTTCTCTAAAGGAGAAGGTCTTGCTGATTTTTTCACATTGTCAAAATCACCGGAGTATTCAACAGTGACATGTAAAATTGTTTAGATAACATCAGGGTTTCCAACACGTTAATTTATTTGTGAACGCTCGCCACATATTGTTGTATGTAATTTGTTTACCACATTGGAGTGCAGAGGGTACAGACAATGCAACAAAAAGCCAGGCGCAGTGAAAGTGAAACTGATAAACTCCTCAAACTGCTGCTGAGGGATAGAAAAAAAAGAAAAAATTCATGAAAGGTTCTGCTAGTGCTGCATTCACACACCCACAAAAATATCTCAAATAGAAGTGCCCTCTTCATAATGTTGTCAGACACTTATAATAATAATCTGAGCCTGTCAGTGAAAAAAATCTGGTAAGTGGTTACATTAAAGCATGTTTCATAGTTGTTGGTGGTAGCTCTTTCTCTCAGTACTAAACTATATTAAAAATTAGTTGTCTCCATTGGTCACTAAGACATAAAAACATGGAAAATAGGGTAGGTTAGGTTCGGTTAGGTAAGGTTAAGTATTGTAGGGTAGGGTAAGGTAAGTTAGGGTAGGGTAGAGAAGGGTAGGGCCGGGCCCAAGTGGAAAAATACACAAGTTTTCCTTTAATTAGTTCTTCTACCTAAGTCATTTGTGTTAGCATTGTAATGGCATTTTTTCTAAAGTAAACACTACAGATGCAAAGAAGGGAAACATGTAAAAAGTTAGGATGTCGAAGATGACTGTGCCAGCAGATTTCCATTTGCCAAGACAAAGCTGTTTGTTTGGCGGTTGGATGGAGATGGATGTCAGGAGGAAAATCTCTAGTGACCATCTCATCTCCTTTACCTTTGGGTTTGTCCTCGACCAGCAGACAGGCCACACTCTTCTCTTCTCCTACCACGAAGGCAACATCCCCTGATTCATCTGTGGTCACCATCTTCAGGACTAGACGGTGCACTCTGCCCTGGCTGCTCATTTGATTCAGATCATTATTTTGGAGGAGGTTGTCTCCAAGCCACCATTCCCCGTTTGTCACTCCTGAGTGTGACAACTCAACCTCAAAGACGGCATCCTGCCCAGTGATCACGGTGGTATCGCAGAGTTCTCGGATGATGCGTACATGCTCTAAGGATGAATGGGATGAAGGAAGGTCATTGAGCAGATCTCTTGAGCTTCCAGAGGGTATCAGTAAGAAGAAAAATCCTTTCAATACTTACTGACAACCTAATGCCACAAACATGAACATGTACTCTGGTGAAAACTGATGACAACTAAAAACCAAACAAACCTGAACCTAAACAAACCATTAAAACACAATCTGTAATATTATAACTCACAATTTGTAGTAATAAAGCAAGAAATAATTTTTAAAAAAGAATAAACTACATTTCCTGCTGCGCAGTTGTATTCCTCCACCCAAGGTTCCTGAGTTATGGTCAAAAACATGTTTTATCAGGTCACCATGACCTAGACCTTAGACCATCGACCACCAGATTCTAATCAGTACATTCTTGGGTCCAAGTGGATGTTTGTACCAAATTTAAGGAAACTCCCTTTCGGTCATCTTCAGATAATGCATTCAAGAAAATCTGACAGATGCAAGGTCTCAGTGACCCTGACCTTTGAAAACCAAATTCTTTGCTCAACTTTGAGTCCAAGTGAATGCTTGTGTCAAATTAGACAAAATGTACTCAAGGTGTTCTTGAGATATCGCTTTCAAAAGAATGAGACAAAGCAAGGTCACCATGACCTTAATCTTTAACCACCAAAATGTAATCACTTCATTCTTGGGTCTACTTGAATGTTTGTGCCAAATTTGAGGAAATTCCCTCAAGGTGTTCGTGAGTTATTGCGTTCACAAGAATGAGAAGAATCCAAGGGCAGCACCTATGACCACCAAAATCTTATAAGCTCATCCTTGAGTCTACTTGAATGTTTGTGCCAAATTTAAAGACATTCCCAGAAGACGTAGTTAAGATATCACGTTCACAAGTATGAGACTAATGAGGTCACAAGGACCTTGACCTTTGCACACCAAAATTTAATCGGCTTGTCGCTGAGTCCAAGCGAATGTTCGTCTCAAATTTGACCAAATTCCCTTGAAGCATTCTTGAGATATCGCGTTCGCAAGAATGTGCCAGACAGACAGATGCACGGACCAACCGACACCTGAAAACATAATCCCTAACACATAAAAGGAGTAGCTAACATCAGATAAATAAATAACACTCAAACTAAATGCCAACTAAGACATCACACTTATAACTCCAAAGAGAAATAGATGCCGAGTAGATCTGATCCAGTAGTTAATGGGATAGATGAATGGAAGGAAGGATGAAGACAAGAGGAGACAAATGAGATGAAGCTGTGCTCTGTTACCTTTCACAGTCAGGGTTGCTGTACTTTTCTTGTCTCCTGTATCACAGGTATATTCTCCGCTATCCTTCACATTCAGCGTGTGTACGACCAGGTTGTGAGTGGTAGCTCTCTGCTCCATGCTGTACTTCGCCCCATGGGTGAGCACAGTTGAGCCCTTCAGCCAGGTCACCTTGCAGTCAGGGCTAGATGTCTCGCAGGACAGGGTGGCCTTGTCTCCTTCAGTGGCTTCTTGATTTTCCAGCTCCTTCTTGAACAGTACAGGTGCGGCTGCCGGAAAAACCATTATTAAATAGGATGAATAATTTTAAATTTCTTATACACGGCCACAGTGTACTCATAAGCGATATCCTTTTATATTCACGCTTCTACAAATTCCATACCAGCACAACAGTAATAGACTGAATCAGAAAAAATTCAAATTCATCAAGTCACATGTCGATGGTGAATCATTAAGTGGCATCATGATACATAATAGGCGTTTTCAAGGAGTAGGAACTTTTTCATAGTTTTAAGAAACCTGTTTTTGTTGTGTCTGCACCACAACAACTAGAAACAATCGTAGTTTTTACAACCCCATTTTGAGGGACTTTTCTGGCTCCTATTTCAGAGTAGTTACTCGCCTAGCAAAAGACGAACCATGAGTAATGTAAGTATATGGTAATTGGTCAAACATAGCCAGTGCAGCACTGGCAACTGCCATTTTAAAAAACCTGTTAGCTATGTAAACAACAGACAACAGAAAAACAACAGCTTGTACAAAAAAACCCCAATAATATGGACTAAAGGACCAATAGCAAAGTCAAGACTTCACTGGGCATACATGTGACGGCGGCAATGCAATGTTATTTTAACTCATCAAAGCAGAAGTGACGTTGCTGTACCCACCGCCGGCTGGCTTACAGTACGTCACTTCAGCTTACCTATTGCTGGTGTGAATGCAAATATTTAAAAAAAAGCCTAAAAAGAGCTCCCCAGTTGGCAGCTCCTCTCAGGGAGTTCCCAGAACTGTGCAATCCTAAAATTAAATATTAAGTGTCTGTGAGTTCAATATAACACCAAAAAGGATTTCAAGGGTGCTGAGATAAAACACAAATACAGCAATGACAATCTAAGGAATAGAAATTCTACTGCTTATTTTTAGTGGGGGGTATTCTCCACTTTATTGTAGGGAGGAAAAAATATTTGTGACAGCAAATGAGGAGAGAGAGATAGGGGGTGAGTTGCAAAAAATGTCTTGCAGCAGGACTTAAATCTGTGAAAACTGTCAGCAGCTTAAACCCAGAGGCCAGCAGGGCAACACAAAAATACACAATTTCAGGTATTAAAAAGCATGATGCATTCAGTCACTGAGTGAATTTTAATCTTGTGTGTCAAGTTATTTGAATAAAGTGTAGAAAACTCACTGGAAATAAGAATTACAAGGCAACATATTAATCAAGGCGACCAATTGAATACTACATGGAAAAGTAAGCGGGAAATGTTAGTTTAAGTTCAATAGAAAGAGAAGTGAACATGCATAGAAATATGACGGAATATGCAGTAAAATAAAGATTTTCATACAAATATGAAAGTGTGATAGATGAATGTATAACAAATCAGTAAAAAGTAAAAACAAAGGAAGTCACAAGCATCCAGGCTTTGGCATGCTTTTAGAAAGATAGCGGGAAGATGTCCCACTAGGAAGATGATATAGATAAGTGAACAGAATGAGTCCATGTGTTATCATAGAAGCAAAATAGGAATATTAATTTCTGTCCTACGGAATAAAAAGCATTCCCTTACCTCTGACTGTCAGAGAAGCAGTGGAAGTGTGGTTTCCCACTGAGAATGTGACTGTTCCTGAGTCAGCTGTGGTGACGCCTCTGAGTGTAAGGCTGTGTACCAGGCCCTCGGACTTGATCAGGTTCATTTCATTATTCTGCAGTGGGACATCCTGCAGTTTCCACTGGGCTGGAGGTGCGTCCTCACGAGAAACCCGACATTCAAAGTGAACATCTTCCCCCTCGTATACAACGCAGCTCTCCAAGAATTTCAGTATGTTAACCTCGACCTCTGTTTGACAAATGAATTTCAGCAGAATAGTTAGAGATGTGTTGTCTGAAGTGCTCGACAAAGACACAGTTCAAGTTGTGCAGATTGTGCTCGAAGAGTGATCAAATACATAAAGATTTCTCCTGAGCTGTTACTGTGAGTGGCAAGTGAAGAAAAACAGTAGAGGGTGTGTTAATGTTTGTGAAGAAAGAGCACAGATTGGAACAAATAATGAGAAGAGATGAGAGATCGAGCTCAACAGAAAAGTGCTTTGTAAAAAGTGAACAACTTGAGGATTAAGATGCAGTCAAGAAGAAAGGACACCACGTCCAGAGTAAAGGTTTATGTTCATGCTCAAGTGTTGGAGTGATGTTGGACATGTGGAAAGAGTCCAGAGTGCGCATCAAAAGGAAAGTCTTAAATAGACTGCTCCTACCCTGCACAGTGAGGACAGCTGAAGTCTTCTGGTCGCCTGTATCACAAGAGTATTCTCCCGAGTCAGCTCCCTGTAGTTTATAGATGACAAGCTCGACTATGGTTCCTTCCTGTTTCAGGTGATATTTGCTGCTGGACGCCAGCACTCTTTCACCACACCTCCAGACCACACTGGCTCCCGGCTTTGAAGTCTTGCAGCGAAAACTAGCGCTTTCCCCTTCCTGTCCTTCAAGGTTCTGCAGCTGGGTTTTGAAAACGACTGGCTGGGCTGCAGGAAAGGAGGTGGAGGACATGAGGAGAAAAATTTAGGAAAACCGAGAGAAAGCTGGTACGATCGATAGCCCACCACACACATAAAACTACTGTGTTGAGTTAAGAGTGTGTAGCAGCGGCAGAGGTGAGTGATATATATAACCAGGGTACCAGTGTCACGTTTTAATCTTCAAAGTCCAAAATGTAAATTTACCTCATTGATCACAGTCAATGATAGCTTATAACTATTATGTAAGAAAAGACAAGCGTCTCTTGTATTTATGGTTTTCATTACAAATTAATGTGTAATGAAACACAAACAATAATGTACAAACAAACCAGTATTACCTAACATTTGATAGGATAACAGCTTAGTTTTTATATTATTTATTAGGGCTGTACCAAATGTCATTTTATACAGTTAAGATTTATTTCGATTTTTTTATTTAAACTTTGAATTTCTATCATTATATTTTATGACATCATCACCCTAAAAATGTTTTGAAAATCCTAAAACAAAATCCTCGATTTGAAAAAAAAATTGATTGGATTAAATAAGTTTATGGTAATTTTATATTTCTTATTTTCATTGAATTAATTTTCTTAATCTTAAGCAAGCGTACCATTCACAGAAAGTTGTGCAGTGCTTTGACGGTCACCAGTGTCACAGGTATAACTCCCAGCATCCTCTGGGTCTACATCATGGATTACTAGTGAAGCCAGAAGTCCTGTTTGTCTAATTTCATACTTGGCACAAGCACAAAGACCAAGTTCTCCTTTCCTCCACTCCAAAGGAAAACCAGATTTAGAAAGCTCACAGTGCAGGGTCACACTGTCCCCCTCATCAGCCATTTGACTTTGCAGCTCTTTTGCGAAAATAACCGGAGCAGCTGATGAATGACAAGAAATAACCAGATTTGTATTTTAAAGTGCGAGGTCAAGAATGAGAAGATAAAGAGGAATGGATTAAAAAATGAAATGAGACTTGATGGCAGAAGAAGTGAGCATGAGACAATGACTTGGCTCCATCCTACCATTTACTACAAGAGAGGCAGAGCTGATTGTGTCCTCTGAACAGCATGAGTAGCTTCCCATGTCTCCAGGTCTCAAATCCAAGATCTGTAGCTCATAACTGAATCCAGTGTGTTTCATTTGGTACTTTTCTCCACAAGTCAGTACTTGAGTTTCCTTTCTCCACTCAACAGGGAGCCCAAGTTTAGAAAGCTCACAGCGCAGAGTGACACTGTCACCCTCCTCAGCCTCCTGGCTCTCCAGATCTCGAATGACTTTGACTGGAAGAACTGCAGATTGAATCAATAAGATACAATGTTGATGTGTGTTGTTGTAACTCTGGGTTTCAAAGTAGATACCAGATGAAGACTACAGTAGGGCGGCAGGATATGAGCGAAAAATGTGATAGGCTGATGTTAAATATATCACAATAAAGATATTATTTGCAGAAAAAAAAGATATCCAAGTGTTCTGCTTTTTTGCTACTTTCAGTTTGCTAAATTATAACAAATTGCTTGTTGAATTTTGAAAAAGGAAAGCACATTATTGAAATTGAACTGAACACAACTATCACCATTATTTAAAAAAAAAGAATTTACATTTTAAAGTGAATAATGCTTCTGATATTCTCGTAACTAACTAAAAAATCCCTGAGTGCAATATTGCAGTTTTTCAAGATATTTTTAGCATCAAAGTTGACATCATGATAAAGACAAAAAACAATATATAGTGCAGCCCTAGACCACAGTACACCGAGTCAGAAAAATGTTCATTCTAAAACTAGCTTTTTGTAAAGTAAAAACAAGGAAAATGTATGGCTTCTTTGACACACATGCATGCACACATACATACACGCACACACACACACACAGACACACACACTCCCACTTACGCAAAGCTAATGATCCCTTCTCTCATTCAAAACAGGCGACCAGCTCAGCAATTATCAAGTCTGTCAAACATCTCCAAATTTCCCCATCTGGAGACAACAAAAATCCAGAATACAGCGAATCTGGCATTCACAGGTGAATATGTAGTGATCAACAACAACCAACAACCAGCCAGTCTGATTACACAGCGTACAAAAATCCACATGGAAGACAAACCAAAACAGGAGGCGATAAAAAATGTACGGGTGTCACAAAACTTCTACCTTGTACAGCTTTCACTTCAGTATCCAGCTTTGTAGGCTCTGGGATGACTTCAGAAACAGCAGACTTTTTAATCTCTGCAGAAGTAATTAATTTAATTAGACCTAAAAAAAATATACTATTGTAGTAAAGCACAGCACAAATGCAAGAATAATAGTTTAAGATGAAAAGAGCAAAAAAGAGTGTTGGTGAACTGATAAAAAAACACCAACAATAATGATATCAACTCTAAAGATTGATGGACTCAAAATATTTAAACTGTCATTACCCAATTTCCAACATTTTTTCCATCAGAACAAATGCACCAGAGTATTGTCAACACCCTCAAGATACAAGAGTGTTATACAACAACAGCCTGAATGTTTAGCACATGCTAACCAAGCATATGCTTAAGAAAAAAAAATGTGCATTAAAGAGACCTATTGAATACATACAGACTCCCATTTACACTGAACAACTCCACCACATACCTTCAATTGACTTTTTGGATTCCTGCTGTTTAGGTTCAACTTTGGAGGTCACTGCTGAAGCTGTCGACTTCTCTGCTGCAACTGAGGTTATTTGTACAAAAATAACGCAGCTTTAATTTGACTTACATCATGATGAAATCTTCACTAACAGACAGCAAACCAAAAGCAATGTACCATACAAGTTTTTGAGACACAATGTCCAAGACAACATCCAACAATAGGTCAATATCACACCATCTCTCTCTTAATTCATACTGTGACATTCTTTTAACCAAACCTTAAAAACTTTCACTTAAGGTCCCATTTACTCATTGCCCACCTCTCACAGCAGCACAAACAAGCTGCATCCAAACATATAACATGCTCGATACACCACAGAAAGCAAGACTCATCAGTAGAGATAGAACACCTGCATTTGGCATCACAAAGACTTAGTGGGATGTGGCAGGGGACAATGAAGAAGCACGTACAATCTTTGCATACCTTCTCCTGGCTCTTTGGTCCCCTGCCTCTGTGTATCTGGTTTTGCAGCTATTCCAGCAGCGCCCCTTTCAACTGGGATAAAACACAACATTAACCTAACAATCTTAAAGCGATGAATTCTTTAACATGAAGACAACAGCCAACCGAAGCGAGCAAAGCACAGATAAACACAAACAACCCAGTTAAACCAGCCTGCTGTTGCCTGTTTATGACTTGGCACTCTGAGAAATGCCTTTATGTTAGATTAAATATTTTGATGTCCGCACAGTAGATGTCAAACAAGGGTGTGCAAGCCTCTCTCTCTTTTCACAGATAATTATCAATAATCCAACACAGTGCTGCCAAAGTTCCATAAAAATATTGCATCAAAATGTTCAAAATTCAAGATCCGTACCCATGTGTCTCAGTGCAACAAAGAGAGACTGTAGAAATCCACAGATGTTAAGACTGAAACAGTGTACAATGTGAGCCAATTCATGACCCAACAAGCTCCTGTCTGATAAATAGTATCTTATTCCACAATCACAGCTGCCCAGATAGTAAAGCCAAACTGAAGTCCTACATAGAACAAAACAAATGATGACCATGCTTACAGCATTGACAGAAATCACAGTATCTGATGAAAGCCATGCAAACATCTGCCTTCATTACCTTCACCTCCCACTGTGAGCTCTCCAGAATCTCTCTGAATCTCCTGTTCGAGGAGCCGCTGTTTAGGAGTCTGTCCAGCAGCTGGCAGTGTCACAGCTATGAAGTTGAACAAAACATTGGACTCACAATCTGAAAATGCCTTTGGATAGTACTACTTCTCTCCATTCAAATAAGTCAGCCTCCATGCAGCAACAAAATGAAGAAACCAAAGAAATCTGTAGATGTTAACACTGAAACAATCTTTTTTTTTTTCCACAGGGGAGCACGAGCCCCAAATATGAAACACATTGTGACATTTAACAGCCAAATAACAAAGCCACATGTACCAACAGGCAGATGAAATAGCACAGGTAAACTCAAATATAAAGGTAGGGTAAAATCACATTTAGCATGAAAGCAATTCCTTCTTGAAGCAATAAAACACAATATTAGCCAATTAATAACCTGACAAGTTTCTGTCTGCCAGATATATAACATTTCCCAGGCACTATTACTGCACAATAAATGAATTAAATAAATAAAAACTGAAGCCTGACATTACATCTGAAATAAAACTATGACAACCATGCTTACAGTATTAACTGATGTCACAGTATCTGGCAAATGCCATGCAAATGTGTCGTATTACCTTCACCTCCCACTCTGAGATCTCCAGAATCTCTGTGAATCTCTTGTTTGAGGAGCTGCTGTTTAGGAGTCTGTCCAGTAGTTGGCAGTGTCACAGCTATAAAATTGAACAAAATATTGGACTGATAATTTGAAATGTCTGTGAAAACAGTTGATGGGACAGACAGACAAAACTGTCAACTCGTTACACTCCATTTTTTTCTTCAGTCTCTCGGTGGAGTGGGCTAATCCGCAATATGTGTGAGACTGGAAAGCGATCAAAATCAACAGAGGACAGCAAAAACAATTAAAGCCTCTCCCTCTATTCACAATTATCAATAATCCAACACAAAATAGTAATCCAACAAAATGCTGCCAAGGTGCCATAAACATATAGCATCAAGATGTTTAACACTCAAAACAGACCTGGAGTGACCAAAGCATTAAAAAAACTGGACAAAATACAGTATTCACCACAGAATGCGACTGACAGAACAGCACCACACAGGAGGGTTAACAAAACAAACCAAAGGCCAGCTTCTCAAAGTATTTTACACATTCACCAGGCAACATAACTGCACAGACAGTAAATCTAAACTGAAGCCTGAAATTACATCTGGAATAAAAGGACAAGACGATGATGCTTAGAGTACTGACAGATGTCACAGTATCTGACAAAAGCCATGCAAAGATGTGCCTTCCTAACCTTCACCTCCCACTGTGAGCTCATGAGAATCTCTCTGTATCTCCTGTTTGAGGAGCTGCTGTTTGGGAGTCTGTCCAGCAGCTGGCAGTGTCACAGCTATGAAGTTGAACAAAACACTGGACCCTTCATTTGAAAAAGCCTTTGGATAGCACTACTTCTCCCCATAGCAGGTCAGCTTCCATGCAACAACAAAATAAAGAGACCACAGAAGTCCACAGGTGTTAAGACTGAAACAATCTTTTTTTTGTTTTCACAATAGCAGCACAAGCCCTCAATATGACACAGACTGTGACATTTAGCGGCTAAAAAACAAAGCCACATTTACAAACGGGCAGATAAAATTGCACGGTATCCAACAAAAAGCCGACAAAAGCCATGCAAACATGGGCCTTCATTATCTTCACCTCCCACTTTGAGCTCTACAAAATCTCTCTGAATCTCCTGTTTGAAGAGCTGCTGTTTGGGAGTGTCACAGCTATGAAATTGAACAAAATATTGGACTGATAATTTGAAATTGTCTATAATAACACTAGCTGTATGTGACAACAGCTGATGGGACAGACAGACAAAACTGTCAACTCGTTACACCCACTTCTCATCTATAGTCAACTTAATCGAGTGGGCAAATAAGCAATATGTGAAAGACTGTAAAGTATCCAAAGTCAATAAAGCAAACAAAACAATTAGAGCCTCTCCCTCCTTTCACAGATAATTACCAATAATCCAACACAGAACAGCAATCCAACAAAGAGCTGCCAAAGTGCCATAAACATATAGCATCAGAATGGTCAACAGTCAATGCAGATCTGGAATAAACAAAGTATTAAAACAATTTGACAAAATACAGTATTTGCCACAAAATCCAACAGACAGAACAGAAATACAGGCAAGGGCGATCAGTTGGCAGTGTCACAGCGATGGATTTGAACAAAATATTGGACCTACAATTTAAAAATGCCTTTGGACAGCACTACATTTCTCCATACCAATAAGTCTGCCTCCATGCAACAACACAATAAAGAGACTGCTGAAATCCACAGATGTTAATTTTTTTTTTTTCCACAAAAGGAGCACGAGTCCCACATATGACACAGATCGTGACAATTAACGGCCAAAGAACAAAGCCACATTTACCACCAGGCAGATGAAATAGCACAGGTTAGCTCAAAAATATAAAGGCAGGGTAAAATTATACTCAGCAATTACTTCTTGAAGCAACAAGGCACAATGTGATTCATGACCCAACGAGTTTCACCAGGCAATATAATTGCACAGACAATAAATCTAAACTGAAGCCCTACATGACATCTGGAATAAAAAAAATGACAATCATGCTGACAGTATTTACTGATGTCACAGTGTCAGACAAATGCCATGCAAACATAGTATGTCTCATTACCCTCACCTCTCTCTTTCAGCTCTCCAGAATCACTCTGAATCTCCTGTTTCAGGAGCTGCTGTTTGGGAGTCTGTCCAGTAGTTGGCAGTGTCACAGCTATGAAACAGCAATTTGCAAATGGCTTAGGACAGCACTAGCTACATGTAATAACAGCTGACAGGATTAAATACATGTCAATGACAAGTCATTCTCCATGCAACATAGTTGCCAGGTCACCACGGAAATCCACAGATGTTGACATTGAAACAACTGTTTTGCTCTCACAATAGTAAGACATGTCCTAGAAAGGACAGATCATAGCATTTAACAGGCAAATTAAAAAGCCACATATACCAACAGGCAGATGAAATAGCACAGATTAGCTAAAAAATAATGATGGTTTCACTGCTGGTCTGTTTGCCAAGGCAACAACTTTAGTCCATGTTTACTTCCTGTCAGCTACTGCATTAAAAAGCAATCCAACAGGAAATGCACTTGGACCTGTTTGGTCTAAAAAGGTAGTGGAAAAACATATTTAACCTTAAAGCAATTTCTTCTCGAAGCAACAAGACACAGTGTAAGCAAATTCATGACCCAACAAGTCTCTGTCCGATCATACAAGTCAGCAGCCAAGATGTGTGACAGTTTCTCACTTTTGGCATAACAAAGCGATGCCTTGCTCTAATTATTACAAATGAACCAAGAATCCTCAGAGAATTACCTTTTACTGTCTCATATATCTCTTGCCTCTTGTGCTTGTCTTTAGCAGCTATGGACGGAGCTTCAGGGATCTTTGCTGAAATTCAAATATTATACGGAGATAGAGATACTACATGAAGCATAATGGCAGTAACAAGTGATATAGCCAGACCTATAGTACCTAATATGAACTCATGAGCACAGCCTGCATAACTGTCACAAATTGAAAAGAAAATTAAACATGCCAGACACAAGTAAATAATACATATGTTAACGCTAGCCAACAACAGGAATCATTCTCAAACACAGTATCAGCACAACTGACACAAAAACAGGCGTCCTTATTCTTCCCTATTTTTAAATGAGCTGGTTGTGCTACATATACTGCCATACAACACTGGGGGAAAAACATAACCATGCTATAGGACAGAAGACACATTTGACCCTGCAGAGCAAAGCCGCAATCTAAAAAAAATCTGGGAAAGTAGGAAGAAATAATGTGGCATGGAGACATTTATCATAACCTATATAGGCCAAAAGGTACAGGCCCAATTTAAAGGCAGGCTGCACATGGCAACACAAAGGCCATTATCAAGATGGACAGAGCACATAAAGCCGAAAGTCAAGCCTGCACATTGCCATCTTCCTTCCATACCTTCCACTGTTTCTTTGGTCTCTTTCCTCTTAGATTCCACTTTAGTAGCTGAAGGAGTAGCTGACAGCTTCACAGCTGAGAGAAAACAATCTGAATTCAGAATACTGTATCATACTTGATCATCTATAGTGCTTTACCACTATAATTAAAAACAAATTATTACCTGACAAAGCTCATAACTTGTAAATTAAAACAATTTCAGAAATCAGCACGCACCATAAAACACAGTTAATAACTCCATTACAACATGTACAAAGATCAGCTGGCTTAAATACACAAGTTTATGGACCAGTATACATACACTGTGAATAGTAGACACTACTACCAATAACAACAAAAGGTGCACAAACAGCAGCACAAGCACAACCTGCTAAATTGTGTTTTGTAAAAACAAAAAAGGGGGGGGGGGTCTGCTTTGGTATTGTAGTCAGTTCTGTCTGCCTCATTCTTTGGTTTGTTTTGTAATCTCAAAGGCACAGTAAGAACAAGAAAAAGTGAAAAAGTAATAAACAAAACCTTCTAATTAAAAGATTAAATTCAAACTCTGTTTCACAGCGCACAACACACAAAACATTCATGGCTAAAACATCCAACCTATTGATCCACCACACGCAATGTGAATGAAACATCTGATGAATTTGACATGAGATAACTTTGGTGAAAGCTGACATTTTGTAAGCCAGCAAAGGGAAACAAGAAAACAAAAAAAGAGACAGTTACAGAAATGTCATAGCAAAGAAAAATGCTTGAATAAAAGTGCTTCAAATTAAGACAAAATGAAAGTGCAACACGAATGCTCCTCCTATCAATTCAACAACAATATTATAATTATATAAAGTAGAATATGATTCAGTTCAAATAAAACATTTCTTGAAGTAACACAGATTAAAACATGTTATACTACAATATATATATTTTTCTAAATTGCAAAGACACATTATATTACCCTGTATTAATCCTCCTACCCTTAATGTTGAGGCTGGCTGTGGTCTTCTGGTCTCCACACACACAGCTGTAGTCTCCACTGTCTTCTGGCACCACTTTGTTGATCAGGAGTTCATGCACAGAGGCCGTCTGCTTCATCTGGTACTTTTCTCCAGACTTCAGGATCTGTGATCCCTTCTTCCACTCCACGGAGACTCCAGGTTTAGAGAGCTCACAGCGCAGAGAAACACTGGCTCCCTCCTCAGCCTCCTGGCTCTCCAGCTTCTGTCTGAAGGTCACTGGTTGGGCTGAGCATTTATTAGTTGGTTAGCAGTCAGTGGCATGTCATGACATAAAATACAGAAAAAGAATATGAAACAAAAAATAAAAACTCACAAGCTGCAAAGCACAATTACATGCAGCCTCAAACAGACATGTCTAAATATGCACATTTAAAAAGCTCCTCTGTATAGTTTTTAAAAAATGTTCCATGGATCGATTTTTTTAAAATCCTCCTCCTACCCTTGATCTTGAGGCTGGCTGTGGTCTTCTGGTCTCCACACACACAGCTGTAGTCTCCACTGTCTTCTGGCACAACTTTGCTGATCAATAGTTCATTCACAGAGGCCGTCTGCTTCATCTGGTACTTTTCTCCAGACTTCAGGATCTGTGATCCCTTCTTCCACTCCACTGAGACTCCAGGTTTAGAGAGCTCACAACGAAGAGTAAGACAGGCTCCCTCCTCAGTCTCCTGGCTCTCCAGCTTCTGTTTGAAGGTCACTGGTTGGGCTGAGCATTTATCAGTCGGTTAGCAGTCAGTGAGGAAAAGAGAATGAAACAAAAAAACAAACTGGAACACAAACTAAAATAAGTTTCCTGAGGTTGTATGCCTTCTCTGGTCAAGTTACAGTTACAGTTTACATCTTTAACCCAGCAGCACAGAAGATCTATATGATAAACGGATTTCAAAGGTGGACATCCAAGACTACTGTCACCAGTTCAGTATCTGACCAAATATCTCCCTTCTGTCCCTGAGTTATGACGTTGAGTAATGACCAGAAAAGTGTTTTTGCAGAACATTTTGATGTCACAATTAAGTTGACCTTACCTTTTAGATTTAAAATTCATCATTTGATGATTTTATTCTATTAGAAATTTGAGTTAAATTCTGTTATAATCAGCGTATGAATTCTTCAGGTATAGCCAAAAGCATGTTTTGTGAGGTCCCATTAACTTTTGACCACCAAAGTTCGATCAGTTCAATTGGGTTCAAGTGGAAATTTGCACTAAATTTGAGAAAATTCCCTCCAGGTGCTCTTGAGATATTGTGTTGATGAGAATGAGACCGATGCAAGGTCACATGGCTGTGACCTTTGACCACCAAAATTTAATCAGTTCATCACTGAGTCCAAGTGGACATATGTGCCAAATCTGAAAAATCCTATCAAGATATTTTTGAGATATTGCGTTCACAAGAATGAGACAGGCCACATCATAGTAACCATGACCCTTGATTACCAAAAGCGAATCACTTTATCCTTACGTCCAAGTGGATGTTTGTGCCAGGTTTAAAGAAATTCCCACCATGCATTCTTGAAATATTGGGATCACGAGAATGGGATGGACGGATGTACGGCTGACTCGAAAATACTGCCCAGTGCTATCGCCACCACAGAGGCAAAAAATGCATATAAAACAAACAAAACACAAAAAACAGAAACTGACAAGTTGCAACTCATGATGATAAACATCTAAACGCGTACATCTAAAAGCTGCTTGATGCATTTTCTTTTAAATGTTATTCAGGACAACTCTTTAAAAATCCTCCTCCTACCCTTAATGTTGAGGCTGGCTGTGGTCTTCTGGTCTTCATACACACAGCTGTAGTCTCCACTGTCTTCTGGCACAACTTTGCTGATCCATAGTTCACTGACTGAGGCCTCCTGCTTCATCTGGTACTTTTCTCCAGACTTCAGGACCTGTGATCCCTTCTTCCACTCCACTGAGACTCCAGGTTTAGAGAGCTCACAACGAAGAGTAAGACAGGCTCCCTCCTCAGCCTCCTGGCTCTCCAGCTTCTGTCTGAAGGTCACTGGTTGGGCTGAGCATTTATTAGTTGGTTAGCAGTCAGTGGCATGTCATGACAGAAAATATAGAAAAAGAATCAAACAAAAAAGAAACACAATTTGCAAAGCATGATGACATGCAGCCTCAAATTAACATGTCTGAATATGTACATATAAAAATCCCCTCTATACAGTTTCATAAAAATGTTCCCCAGATCAACTTTTAAAAATTCCTCCTCCTACCCCTGATCTTGAGGCTGGCTGTGGTCTTCTGGTCTCCACACACACAGTTGTAGTCTCCACTGTCTTCTGGCACAACTTTGTTGATCAGGAGTTCATGCACAGAGGCCATCTGCTTCATCTGGTACTTTTCTCCAGACTCCAGGACCTGTGATCCCTTCTTCCACTCCACTGAGACTCCAGGTTTAGAGAGCTCACAACGAAGAGTAAGACAGGCTCCCTCCTCAGCCTCCTGGCTCTCCAGCTTCTTTATGTATGTTGGTGGCAATGCTGTACAACCAAGTTTTCATTAAAAAATTAGGTGAAATAAGTAGTCTAACAAAGGTTTCAGCAAAAATGAAAAAGGGAACAGAAGTTGAACTCCTTTGGAAAACACAACATAAACACTTGTTTCATGTAAAAATAAAACTCTTCCAAAACTTTGCCAAAGAAAAGACTTGACTCCATACCATTGACTTTCACAGTTGCAGATGTTGTCTGGTCCCCACACACGCAAGAATACTCTCCACTATCTTCAACCTCAAGATTCTTCATCTGAAGCTCATAAGAGGTCTCCTTAATCTTCATCTCAAACTTCTCTCCAGCTTTAAGGACTTCAGAGCCTTTCTTCCACTGAACGCCATCTGCAGGTTTTGATAACTTGCAGCTAAGTGTCACAGTCTCCCCTTCCTTTTTCTCCTGGTTCTTGAGCGTTTCTTTAAAAGTGGCAGGTAGCGCTAAAACAAAATGAACAATGACTTGATTATATAAAACAGGATTCTGCATTTTCTCGGGTTGTGATGGGAGGATGGAAAATGAGTAGCAGTGAAGAAGACGTATGAGATGAGTTGTCAAGCGTCAGTCGTCCAAGGTTAGTCTTTGGAGCCCAAACATTATTCCAAAAGTTGGGTCGATGCTCCTTTTGATGAAGGTTTAGCGAACGGTGCACTTTTATGTAAAATCACTGCAATACAACTGAATGAAATTCTCAATAAAATGCTCAAAGAAAAGAAACATTCCTTTATGCAGTGTGCAGTCTTAGCATAACAAGACATTGTATTTGGGAACAGGTCACTTTGAAATGTTTTCACATGCGGGTGGATGTCATTCACAATTTGTGGATGTGGAAACAGTCTCTCAATCATACAAACCCAAAGACAAATTAAATAGAGTGCTATATCCCATGATATCTACAAGGTTTATAGCAGACCCCCCTCTAGGACATGAATATAATTGAGGGGTCTCAGCTGCAGTGTGGTATTATCTAAGCATCACGGCACATGAGGCAGATCAGTAGGTCTGACATGGCATACTATGTAGCAGATTCCCCTCAGAAACAATCAACATCCTGTAACCAACTGGCCTTTAAAGACAGACAAACCATGAGCAAAGTCAACACAGCTCTAATCTCATTGACTTAAAAGACCTTGCAAAATACATCAACGAGAGAACTGGAAAGGCAAATAACTCTCCAATGAAAGTTATTAAAAATAAAAGAAAATCCGCTCTTCAAGACAAAAACTTATCCCAGACTTGCATACATACATACTTAAGCTCTTACCATTGACTGTCACCTTCGCCATGCTCTTGGCAGTGCCCACATCACAAGTGTAGATATCGGTGTCTTTCTCTTCCAGGTGTCTAATGGTGAGAGTTAAGACCCCCTCCTTCTGGGACATCTCATAGCGACCTCCATCCTTGAGCTCTGTGTGACCTTTAAGCCAGATCACAGTGGACGGGGTTTGTGCAGTTTCACAGTGCAAGGTCACGGAGCTCTTCTCCTCTGCTGTGCTGTCCTTTAGTGCTTTAGTGAATTTATGGACGGGCTCTGTAAAGAGAAAATTCGTCAAAATTTAGGATTTATCTATGGTTTGACCAAAGAAGACTGTCTCAGCACTGATTCTACATTTAGTAAATAAATTGATTAGCTTTTATTGCAAAAAAAAAGAATTGTCATAGAGAAGTGTCATTAATGCTATCAAACTGCAAAAGGTGCAAGTACAGTAAGATAAAAGATGGTAAATATAGAATTTTACCTTTGATTTCCAGCTTGGCCTTAGTGGTTGCACCTCCAACAACTTCACAACTGTACTCTCCGGAGTCTTGAGCACAGACGTTACGGATGGTGAGCTTCATGACCCTGCCCTCTTGGCTGATGTCATACTTCTGGCTCTTTTTGATGGCTTTGCCTTCCTTGGCCCACTTTACAGTGGAACTAGCCTGAGTTACCTCACAGGTAAATGCAGCATCTTCCCCTCTATCAGCTCTAACATTCTGTAGTCCTTTAGACACAGATGAAGCTTTGTCTGCAACAAAGGATCATAACATGTTTATTTTAACATCCTAACATTTCTTTAACTTTGTCAGCCCTCTTAAATATTTAGCTTACCTTCGACTGATAGTGTCGTTTTGGAGCTCAGGTCTTTAATGTTGAAGACCACCTCTCCAGCGTCAGCAGGAGTTACATCCTTGATGGTCAGCATGTACTTGCGTCCTTTACTGGTGATATTGAAGCGGCCTCCGTTTGTAATGCTTCGGCCATTTAGAGTCCAGAAACACTCGTCCGTACTCTCACGAGATAAGATGCACTCAAAGCTACAAGACTCTCCCTCATTCACCTCAGCTGACTTCAGCCATTTGGTGATTCCGATGCCAATCTCTAAATTTTGAACAAAGAGCATTAATTGGTGAAGATGCCAAACAATGCCGTATGTTTAAAAGCTAAAGACCCATACACATTGGGGGGGGGGCATGACAAATAAACAATGATGAAAATGCAAAATACTCTCCTGTGAATTATTCGCTTCAAAACTATTCCCATCAACAGGGATGCAAATTTGCAGTCATTGCAACACTTGTTCAGTAAAAAGGTTTTGATGCAAATAGATTTGCAAGCAACAATGCAAACTGGCCACAACTAAGGTCACTGGGATCCTATTGACCGGCACTTGGCAGTTTGTCTCAGGTAAGTTTCTTTTAGGTAACAAGTTCTGAGTGAATTTGAGCTCCCTCTGGTAAAAAGTTACATAGTACACAGTAACGTTCTATCTGTAGGGCTTTTATTATGAAAAGTAAGAGCGCCAGGAATTAATCTGGTATGCTCTGAATTTGTCGAGGTTGGAAGGAGTAATTAAGTTTGCTGTCATGGTTTTAACTTCAGAGCCTCTGTGTTGTTGTTTTGTAATACTCATAAATAAAATTGTTGCCTTTTTTGCAATGCAAAAGTTTCGAAAAATCAAGCATGTTCCAGAAAAAAAGTACATAGCTTTTTCCCTGCGTAATATTCACAATTTGTGTGAAAGTACTCATGACAAAAACAACAGTTCTGAAAAATATGCTGACATACAAATAAGTTATATAAAAAAAACCCTCCAGTGTGTAAAGGCCTTGACACTGTAAAACTGTACCTCAAACAATACCAACCTCTTACAGTGACCTTTGCTTTAGAAACCTCAGTTCCAAGATCACAACTGTACTCTCCAGCATCTTCTTTGGTGACATCCTTGATGATCAGTCCCAGAGACTTGCCTGTGTGGAGGAGCTCATACTTTGATCCAGCCTTCAAGACTTTTCCTTCTTTCCTCCATATGGGAGAAACTCTGGGCTTGGATGCCTCGCACGCCAGAGTTATCATGCCTTTCTCCTCTCCAATGACATCATCTAGAGACTTGAGGAACACAGTACGCTTTTCTGGAGGGGAATTGAGAAAAAAAGAAGAGACTGAAGGATATATTATATTATTACCTTTTGGGTGGACTGCGGTAGGACATAGTGGGTATGTTTACATGCACACTTATTCCACAATAATTTTGAACATGACAATATTCTGAATTTTAATCAGGTTGTGTAAACAGCATACTCTGTTTGGATGTTTCAAAATAGACCTGTGGGATATACTAACATTATTTTTTTCAATAACATTCTTTGGACATGTGTACATCACTTTTTGGAATATACGCATGTTTATTGTTAAATTATTTATTGTTTTTTACCATAGTTTGCAAATGGCATCTTGTCTGTTCATGGTTAGCTCTGTGCGTTTTCATGGATGTAATGTACACAAACCAACTCATTTATAGTTTGTTAGGGTGGGGAAGAGAAGCATGCCCAAAAGAAAAGCCCACATTTCTGGTCAGAAGGAGAAACACACTACTTCATAAGTGATCAAACACTTGGATATACATTTTTTTTTGGATATGTGCAAATATCATAATTGCAACCTTTTCAATAAAGTGGTTAAAGGAATGACTGATGGAGGATGTGTTTGTAGGGTTGAACCAGGCTGCCACTGTTGTAAAACCAAAAAAATCATATTTTGACACAAAGAAGCAAAAGCAACAGCCGAGTCACTTTTCCATGTTTTGACGTGACAAATGACATGTTGGGGCTTTTTACCTGGAATAGCAGGGCTGCATGTAAACAGAAATATTAGTGGAATTAGTGGAATATTAATTTTCATTAGCCATGTCAGCAACTTAGTAGAAATATTGTCATTTCAGAATATTATGTGTCAATGGCAGCATTTATACAGAGTTGATTTTCAGAGCAAATGCCAATGAAGTTACAGGGAGAATGTTACTTATGACCAAATGTTTCAGAGTATGATCACACATGAATCTGTAATTTCCTGCCTTAACCTGATATTGATACATTAATCTATTTCTTGTATACTTGTAAACATGCATTCCAGTTCTTACCTTTAACCTTAAGCGTCACAGACTCTTTCACCTTGCGGACCTTTAAGGTGATAATGCCCCCATCCTGAGGTGCTAAGTTCTTCAGTGTGAGCTTGTGAACGTTCCCTTCATGGGTGATGGTGTTGACTTCATTCGTGAAGAGCACCTTGTCATTCAGAAGCCACTGCACCTCTTCATCTGGATAGTTTATTTCACAAGTAAACACTGCATCGCTGTCTTCATCAACCTCTGTGTCTGCCAAGTGCTTGGTGATCTTAATTTCACGCACTGGATGGAAGAAACACAACAGTTTTAGTTTAAAGACAATTTAGCGTGAGATGGTTCAACAAGAAAACACACAATATCTGTATTCTGTTTTCTTTAAATACTGCACCTTCAACATTAAGTTTTCCTTTGGTCTCAGCAGGTCCAGACTGACAGCGGTACTCCCCACTGTCTTCTTCAGTCAACCTATGAATGGTTAGTTGAGCCCTTGTAGCATCTTGCTTCATGTTAAACTTGTCTGACGCTGCCAGAGGTGCCTGATCTTTGAACCACCTAACCTCTTTGGGTGAGGCAGTGAATTTACAGCTGAGAATTGCAGAGCTTTTCTCCTTGGCCTTTACATCTTTCATGGGCTCTGCTATCTCAAGCGGACGCTCTAAATGTGAGGAACAGCATGTGATTAGACTTAACTCAATTATGCGTGATATGTCAGGTATGATAGTACACAAGTAATTGTACTTGACTGCTGTATAAAAGCAATTCAACATGTTTACCTTTGACTGTGAGCTGAGCTAAGGATCTGCTCTTTCCAGCTGTGAACTGGACAGGTCCTGTCATCGACGCTTTGGTCTTTTTGAAAGTGAGACGGTGCATAGTGCCCTCTTTCTCCATTTCGACATCAGCGCTCTGCTGCACAGCAACTCCATTCAGAGTCCATGTAGGAGGTTTCACAAGGTCCACACTGATTTCAACTTCAAAAACAGCTGCAAAAGGTTCTGTCACTTCTACCGAACTAAGCTCCCGCACAATGCTGATGGACTGCTCTGGAGATAAAAAAAAGAGAATGGTTATTAACAGCAATGTTATGATTTCATAAGATAAAAGTAAAACTGATCTATAGTAAAAGACAACACTAATAGTTTTTTTTAGGACATATCAATTTGCGTTCCATATGGTTGATATTATTGCTGCACTGCTGGTCAGAAATTAAGAAATGGCATCCAATATTTTGTATGTGCTATAAAAATCAAATTGCAGGAACTTAGTAGGTCATGTATTTTCTACATAATGTTACCTTATTTTTCATTAGCCTAATAAGTAATCTTAAAACCTCTAAACCCATCGATTACAACAACAAAGCCTCTGGCAGCGAGGGCTAATATTTTGAGTTGATCAGGTGTAGTCAGCAGAAATTCAAACCAAGACCTCCTCCTCTGTGCACTGGTTAGTTTGGCTAATCTCTTTAGTAGCAATCTCTGCATTCATATACAGTATCTGTATATGAATGCAGATACATTTTAATACTCTACTTAAATAAAGCTAAGTTGTCATCACATGATAACAGATGGGTTCCACAACTGCATTTCTGCCAATGCGTTTAACCTCTCCTCACGAGCTCTTTACCTGCCGTTCAACTTGATTGGCCAATTCTACTTGGACTACAAACAGAAACCAGAACTCTTCCCATACCAAAATCTTGGCCCGTCGCCTATAGATTCTGCATATATATGCAGAGTCTGTTAATGGAGATTATAGATAGACAGACAGACATAGATATACAGACAGCGACCTCATTGACGGAGAGTCTGATGGCTTGTTTTGTGTAAATACTTTGAGTATGTACATGTTTAAGTACAGCTAACAACTAAATAGCTGCATTTGATAATCCAACACTTGTTAACAAACACTTGGCACTAAGCTTGGTCAGCCTTTGTCATCTTCCACCATGTTACCTTCCACAAGAAGTTTACAGGATGTCTTGTCATCAGTGCCGTCACAGGTATACGTGTCTTCGTCCCCGGAGTCCACATCGTTGATGGTGAGTTTTCGGTACACATCTTCACTCTTGATCTCGTACTTCTTGCCGTGTTTGATCTCCATCTTGTTCTTGTACCACTTCACCTTTGCGCTGGCACGTGACACTTGGCATTCAAGGTGACCACGATGCTTATACATCGCTATCTTATCCCTGAGTCTCTTCACAAACTTGACAGGCAGCTCTACAGTAACAATAACACCAAATCAATGAAAACTATCAAGTATGCCACAAAGGAAGATTAAAGGCCATAAATGCCAAGGCGTCGCCAAAGCCCTTGCCTAAGCGTACTGTAGGAAAGGCAATGTTCATAATTAAATTATGTTATGGCCAAAGCAAATGGATCTAACAAGTAATGGAACATTAATGCTTTTGATGCACCATTAGTTCCAGCATTTTTCTGCAAAAGCTAAAGCAGACAGCAAGAATCTTGTAATGACACCACATTAAATGGGAATTACAGTGTGCCAGTCACTCGTTTACATATCAGTTGCTATTTGATTGCAAACAGCGAAACATTGATATAGAAACGTGCATGCTGATGAAACTTAGAGCAACTTATAATCGACTGAGAAAAGTATGCCATGTTATCTGTCACAGACTCTGTACCTCTGAATCATTTTTTTCCTCATACTACTGGAAATTTCCAATCATCAAATGACCCCAGAATATCCAAAATCAGTGGACCAATGATGCCTTCTCTATAGACCATTGCACAGACCTACATATTCAATCAAGACTTAAAGCTATGACAAATCAGCTTGAAAATAATCCTAAACTTCAGCTGGTAAAACACCACAAGAGTTGTGTTTCCTTTCGCCATCAGGCCTCAATGAGGCATAACAATGTAAATGTAAATTGCAACTGGATTTTCTATCTCACCGATACTGTCAGAATGATGCATTGTGTTTACTCTTCTAGCAAACCAACATTTCATCTCAAATTAGAGTGACCTTTTACATTTGGTACACTAAACCAGTTGAAATGTTGAAGTCAATTTACAAAATAATATGGGAAATTTTAGTTTGCATGCAGACTTCTGTATGGTGTAATATTCTGTTTACATTAGACTAGTTGTTTAGCATTTAGAGGACAATAAGGTTTAAAATGTGCTAAGCAAGGTATTACATTGCTTGCAACCCTCTGACAGCTGTAGTGATACTGAATAGAAAAAATCCATTTGCAGCCACATCCAAACATTGTAACATGAGGGTGAGCTAATTCATGCAGCAACATACAATACATACTGTTATGTTATTTAAGCACATAAAGCAGACTTGTTACCTTTCACTTTAAGTTTTGCAGTTGAAGAGGCTTTGTCAGCTGTGAATTTAATCTCACCCATATCTTCTGGGGAGACAGACTTAAACAGCAGTACATACTTTCTGCCTGAAATGAGAAAGAGACAGCTTGTCCGTAATCGTTTTTCAGGTAAATTCTATAAAACTGCATGAATATATAGGCATATACATGGTGTACTATTTTTACCTTCTTGTCTCATCTTGATGTTGTCACTGACTTTGAGTTTGGCAGTTCCTTTGTACCACTGGCAATCAACTTCATCATGTGAGATTTCACAGACAAATGAAGCACTCTCCTTCTCCATCACTTCCACATCCTCCAGCTTCTTGACAATCTTAATATCTCTGGCTGCAGGGAAGATATTTCAAAGATGTTTCTATATACTGGAAACACCTGACTGATTAGTGTGCTTTATGACATGACTAATAATTACCATGAACCCTGAGCTTGGCGGCGGTGTTATCATCAGGAGTGCGGCAGATGTAAGTGCCTGCATCCTCAGGGGTGCATTTGTTGATGACTAAAGTGCGCTTTCGGCCCAAGGAATGGATGCCAAAGTTCTTCCCTGGTTTCAGTTCCACATCATCCTGCAGATTAATCATTTTAGCTTAAAAATTTCACATTTTAACAATGATATCTTCAGTCATATAGCAATGTTAAAAACAGAGTTCACAAAGTGCTTTTATAGTCAAAGCAAAAGAAGAAATGGGATACTCAAAAGGTAATGAGTGAATAAGTGAAAGTAAAAAAATCCACCCAAAAATGGTAGAGTGAGGATGTCAAATGTCAAATTTAAAGACTAGATTAAAAAAAACTAAATCAAAAAAGAAATAAAAGATGATGTAACATAAAAGCCAAGTGATTTAAAAGAAGTCACTGATTCTGCGAGCCTCATCTCCTCAGGCAGGTTGTTGTAAAGAAGCGAGGCAGAGGGCACGCACATCCAAAAAACTTAAACAGGTACTGGCTCAAAAAATCATTCGAGGCAAGAATCAAACAGAGGATCTGCACACTGTATTAAAAGTTCTCAGTCATTTTTAATGCTGCACATTTAAAATTACTGGGAGCTTTTAATAAAGTGTGTAGATCTTCTGTTTGGTTCTCACCTTTAGATCTAAGCCTTGACTTTGGATCAGCCAGGATCTAAGGCTGCTAACTGGCTCGTATGGGGTCAACATTTCTGTCATGTAGCTTGGGGACAGACCAAGAGGAGCTTTTAAGGTGATCAATAAATCAATTCCAAAATGAACAGGGAGCCAATGGAGAGAAGCCAGGATTGGAGTGATGTGATGTAGTCTGTTAAAAACAGTATTAAACCATATTATTTCAGTCCAAAGACAATGATTCAAATAATAATTTCTCACCTTGAACCATCTGACATCTGCATTTGTCCTGGACACTTCACATTCAAAAGTGGCCTTCTCCTTTTCAGGAATACCAATATCGAGCAAGGGCTTGGAGATCATAGCAGGAGGTTCTGTAGAATTACAACGTTGGTCAAAAAGGGACTAAATTATGACTTGTGTCAGAATGGGTGCTTTACAAAAAACAGAGGTTTGATCCAGAAGGACCCTTGCGACTAATTAGGTGACTGATTGGCTAAAAGGAAGCAGCCCTTACCTGTGACAATCAGTTTGCAAGAATTATGAACTCCTTCTGCTTGGAAGGCAATACTTCCCGCATCCTCCCTCTTGAGATTGGACAACGTTAAGGCGTGCTTCTTTCCAAGAGCTGTGATTCGGCAGTTTGCCCCTGGCTTTAACTTGGCCCCATCCCTGGTCCAGGAGCCTTCGACATCAGCCTGGCTGAGCTCTATCTCAAGAGTGACTGTCTCTGTCTCATGTGCCTTGGTTTCTGTGAGGCCCTTTACAACATGGATCTTTTTGACTGAAGGGAGGAGGGGGAAATGTTTAAGTGTTAATATGCAAGCTTTGTCATTCAAAATGTATATTCAAACACATATTACAGGAGAATAGCATTCTCATTCTAGGGTCAAGATATGTACTTAAATTGGGGCTGCCCCCCTGAAAGTCAGAAATTTGAATCATCAGTCATCAGTTGGAGACCTCTCAATCAACTGAGATTGCTTCTAGTTGAGTGGTAGTTTTTTTTCTTTGTGCAATTCATTTCTGATTTGCTGCAGAGTGAGCGCTCTTGACTTTCATGCTGCTCTGCGGTAAAGAGAGCCTCAGACATGCAGGCAGCAGCATTGAAGAGGAGAGACTTTCAGCTTAGAAATGGTGAAATTACACCTCACAGAAACTTAATACAACACAGTCTCTGGCTTTTGTTTGATATCTAGTGTTGGCAAAAAATGTTGCACATTTTCAATCCATTGATAGCGAACTTAGCTCGTTTCCTATTATATGTGAATGCAACTGTCATGCCATCTAAATGTCCCACTGAGCCCATACAAAGTTAAAAACTTATTGTGGTAAAAAAAAAAAAAAAAAGAAAAAAAAAACGTCACTATTTGTATTGAAAAGCCAAATCTGATTCAACTGGCATAATTCTGAGTCGGGTAAAGCCCTAACTTAAAGTGTATTGCATCTTAAAAAATATGATTCTGAATCAGTCTTACTCTCCACATTGAGCTTGCTCTGGGTTTTGTCATCCAGAGTTTCACAGGAGTAGATGCCTCGGTCAGCATGTGTCACACTCTTGAAGACCAGAGCTTGTTTGGCTCCGTCTACCCGAATCTCAATGTTTCCTGCAGGCTGCAGCACCACGCTGTTCTTCATCCATTTCACTTCGTTTGACGGTTTACTGAGCTCCACCTCCAGCTTGACCTCACTCTGCTCCTCCACTGTCAGGTTTTCTAGCTTTTTCTTAAACGTCACAGGTTCATCTAATTGAGGCGCAAATAAGTGTCAACCTTAATATAAGAAAATTACTTAACAAAAAAATGTTATCTTAACGAAATGTACTTACGTTGTACTTGTAGGGTAGCTAGGCAGCTTTTGCCTTCTGCATCGATGCTAATCTCTCCAGCATCTTTTTGGGTGACAGAGGTAACAGTGAGTGAGTGACTGCCGCCACCTCTCTCAATCTTATACTTGGGCCCAGCAGTGACAGGTATACTGTTGTGGAACCATTTAACACTGACGTCTGCTGGATTCACAGCGCACTTGAAAACAGCGTCTTTTCCCTCCATTGCAGCCACATTGTTCAGTTTGGTGGTCAGCCTCACCACTCTGGGTGCTAAAAGGAACACAACACATCAAATTAAGCAGACCGATAAAAAAGAAAAAGTTTCCACTCTGTAACTTTGAATGTTTGAGTTGTATTAAATGATTAATTACCTTTTGATGAGACTTTAGCAGAGGTCTTGTCATTCCTACATTCACAGCTGTATTCTCCTTCATCTTCTTTAGTCATGCCAGTCACAGTGAGAACCCGCTTAGCACCATCTGTCCTGACGCAGTGCCTGCCTCCAGGTTTAATCTCACGGCCATTATGCTGCCAGACAACATCCCCTGAGGCTTGATTTAGTTCACAAATCAGGCTAAGTGTACCTCCCAACTCCACTGCAGCAGGTTTCAAAGGGACGACAAACTTCAAAGCTGAATCTGAAATGAAAAGTCGGGTGTCAAAACAAAATCTAGCATCTGAAGAGGTCTATACAGCAGTTAAAAGATTGTTATAAACATTTTTATGTCTTGCCTTTAACTTGAACTTTAAATTCCATTTTGTCTTCAGCTGTTTGGCAGGAGTATGTTCCACTGTCTTTGGATTCGGTGGATTTAACTATCAGAGTACGAGAAAGGCCATCTTTTTTCATTTCATACTTGCTGCCCTCCTTGAGCTCCACACCATCTCTAAACCACTTCACGCTACCACTCTCTATGGTCAGCTCGGTGGTCAAAACAACTTTTTCACTTGCTTGAACAACACATGTGTCCTTGACAAGCTTCTTCTGGAACTTGACAGCTGCGTCTAAAGAGAAGTAAGAGCCTCTTTTCGGTGATCTGTGCAAAGCGATATCACAAGTGTGGTAAAATTAGATATAGTTGAAATCCATGTTACCTGCCACCTGCAGCTTAAATACCAGCTTCTCCGTTCCAGCCTCACATGTGTATTCTCCAGCATCTTTTTTCTCTATTTTTTCTATCACCAGCTCACGACCCTTGCCCTTTGATTCCATGTGGACTGCTTTGCTAGAAGTCAGCAGCTTGCCATCCTTGTACCACTTCACCTCTGTCTTAGAGTCGGAAACCTCACAGCTCAGAGTGGCTTTCTGTGAGAGAGTAGTTTTCACCTCCCTCTGGACAGACTCCTTGTTAGAGAAGCCAGCTTGGGCTTCTGCAGAGCAAAAGAACAATTTGATGTAAATGACAACACATCAGTCAACCCGAAATATATTGACACAGCCAAAACCTAGCCAGCTATGGAAACACTAAATGACTGAATACAAACAGGGAAAAAATGGAGTAAAAACACAGAATTGTACAAAATGAATAAATAAATAAATTCACATTTTCATACCTCCTTTTCCCCCCTTTTCCACCAGCATAGAACCAGTTCTGTTCTGGTTCCCATACCTGATTTTGAACCATTGAGAGCATTTTGACCAAAAATTAATTAGTTCAGAAGCAGAAAAAATGGTTCTCAGATGGAACCAACAAATAGCAAAAGAACCAACCATGACAACATTAATGGACTTGTTATATTCTACAGTTTGGACTGAGAGGATGGATTAGGGAACATTGATTGACTGGGTCCATACCTTTGAATCTGCCTCATTCACTAAGTTCGACTTGACTAACCCTGGCAATGAACCCCAAAACCTTTACCGTAACCATTTTTCCACTTTTTAAATGTTGACTTTTTGGACTGTTCTTTTAAAATTCTACACCAAAAACTTCTTCAAAATGCTATTTGACAAGTCTGTCAGATATCAGGCGATAACAATTAAGAGGTCAAGCGAGAAATTATGGGGTGAAAAAGATGTTTTACAGATTGTCCATTCTGAACAGAACTGGATCAAGAACCAGAGCTAATTTGGTGGAAAAGGGGTATCAGAAATACTTGCTACATGTTATTCCTCCTACCTGCCACATGCATCTTAAACACCAGCTTCTCAGTCCCAGCCTCACAGAAGTACTCCCCAGCATCCTTCTTCTCCACGCTGTCGATCACCAGCTGGCGACTTTTACCCTTCGACTCAGCATGGACTGTCCTGCTGGAAGTCAGCAGCCTGCCATCTTTGTACCATTTCACCTCTGTCTTGGTATCAGCTACCTCACAGCTCAGAGTGGCTCTCTGGGAGAGAGTGGCTTTCACCTCCTTCTGGACTGACTCCTTGTTGGAGAAGGCTGACTTGGGCTGGATTTCTGCAAAAGTAAAATGGAGAACATTATGGCATTGTTGTCTTTATTTTAATACAATTAATCAAAACACTGCAAAACTACAACACAAATTTAACAATACAAGAAACTGCAAATAACATCAATACATTAACAGAGATACAATATATGTGCAGTAAAGACCAGCAAACTGTATATTAACAGTTTGCATAAAAACGTGCTATACAAATAAAGTCTGATTGACTGATTGATTTATTGAATGAACAGCAAAAAATCACACTAACAACTATAATACCGACATACTGCAATATTCACATTTCAACCCAGAAAAGTAGCTAAGCAAAACTAAAAATTCAGCCTTTACTGCTGTTCAAGCAATGAGATAGTAATAACTGGCAGCAGCAGAGTAGTAAAATTAGTCATTAGTTTGTCCATTAATAGTTAGTCTATAGTTAACTAGTTAGTTAATAGCAAATAGTTGTTAGTCAGTTACTTAGATAATAATCTACTAACTATTAGTTAGTTGAAAATTAGATTAATGATGCCATAGATATTTACAAACTTAACAAATTTTGCTCAAATTACATACACTATTCCCTTTGATTTCTTGTACCTGTAACTTGTACTTTAAATGGCAGTTTTTCAGTTCCGACTTCACAGGTGTATTCTCCTGCATCTTTCTTCTCTATACTGTCGATCACCAGTTGTCGAATCTTGCCCTTTGACTCCATGTGAACTCCTCTGCTGGGACTCAGCTGTTTGCCATCCTTATACCATTTTACCTCTGTCTTGTTATCGACTACCTCACAGCTCAGGGTGGCTTTCTGGGAGAGAGTAGCCTTCACTTCCCTCTGGATGGACTCTTTGTTGAGGAAAGCAGATTTAGCCTGGGTTTCTTTAGAAGCACCTGTAAAGGAGTGTGGTGGCAGTACAATTACATATACAAAACTAGACTTGATTGTACAAACCGCAGCACAAACACACAGCTTTGGATTCACTGCAGCATGTCAGATTAAGGGACACACAACATCACACTTTGCAGTGTGGGGGTAAATGACCACTAACATCCCAAACACATCAAAATATGACGAAGATATGAAAATACAGGCAGAGGGTCTGCAGATAAATACACTGCCACACACTTCTAGTGGGTCATGAGTGAAGATTGAGAGAAATTACCTCTGTTTGAGTATATACATTGTTAGTAAATATAAGATTTTTTGTAATTAATTTTAATTTTTTTGTCATTAAAACTAGGTTTTACCTCAAAAGCATCTCAGCTTTATGTTTTAGATGCTATGTCCTCAAAAAAAAAAAAAAAACAGTTAAATAAACATTTGTTATTTATTGAAATATAGAACATTCCCCTTACCTTCCACATGCACCTTGAAGACCAGCTTCTCAGACCCAGCCTCACAGATGTACTCTCCAGCATCCTTCTTCTCCACGCTGTCGATCACCAGCTCACGGCTCTTGCCCTTTGACTCTGCACGGACTGTCTTACTGGTGGCCAGCAGCTTGCCATCTTTGTACCATTTCACCTCACTCTTGGTATCGGATACCTCCCAGCTCAGAGTGGCTTTCTGGGAGACAGTCGCCTTCACTTCCTTCTGGACGGACTCCTTGTTAGAGATTGCTGGCTGGACCTTTGTGTCTGTGGAGGAGACCATGAGTGCGAATGACAAACTTTTTTCTTGTCCATTGATGTTAACATCTACTATACCTCTTAAGTATACAGATCAACAGGAACACTGTAAACCTGTTCAGTCCTTGACCCTACCTGCAACCTGGAGTTTGAAGACCAGCTTCTCAGTCCCAGCCTCACAGATGTATTCTCCAGCATCCTTCTTCTCTATGCTGTCAATCACCAGCTGCCGAGTCTTGCCCTTCGACTCTGTGTGTATGGTCCTGCTGGAAGTCAGCAGTTTGCCATCCTTGTACCATTTCACCTCTGTCTTGGTATCAGCCACCTCACAGCTCAGATTGGCTTTCTGGGAGAGAGTAGCTTTGACCTCCCTCTGAACAGATTCCTTGTTGAAGAAAGCTGACTGGGCATCTGAGGGTAAGTCAGCAAGAAATACAGTATTATTATGAGCAGTGTTGAAGATCACCAATAACTGAAACATATGAGAAACATCGAACTGAAGCATTCTTCAGGGTATCATTCATTATTTACTCTCCCAGGCAAATTGCATCAAGTTTTCTTCGGGACATTTAAATCACAAAATTGATGGTAAATCATAAAAAATGTTATTTACAAAGAATACTAAATGTGTAGCAACTATAGACTCTATAGTATATATGGATGACATAATATTGCCATAAAAGCGAGACTAAAACATTTCAATCGCCCCTTACTGGCTGGTTGTGGAATAGATCATAAACCCCACCCCTTCCATGTTTGCATATGGGACACGTGCTAAACTAACAACTCAAAGTACAGGTCAAATACATTTTCCCGAATAACATTTCTGTCATTTTAGGTAGCTCTTAACACTCTAATGTATTTTCAAGAGTTAATTTTTTTCTGAAAATTTTGGTCAGAATTACTAATTTGATGCTATAAAAAAGGGGTGTGACGTCATGACTGACAGCAATTTGTGCCAGTCAGAGTGTTTGTTATCAATGGAACATCATATTTGTAAGATGCTGTGCATTTGGGGATTTGTAGGTTTTGCTACAAACTATATCAAAAGAGATACTGAAGTTTTCTTTTTAGACATACACATGAACATATACTCATACATGCATGCATATCATATTAATGTTTTCCTCTAATACATGTCTTGTGCTTGTCATTTGTGTTGACAGTCATTTTTAATTGAAGTTTTAAAGCTGTACTTTGTAGGGAGTGAAATATTGAATGTATGTTTTTAAATGAGGACCCCAGCAAGATAAGCTGTGCTTTAGGGCACAGCTAATGGGGATCCTAACAAAATAAATAAATGAATGGCCCTGCTTGCGAATGGTTAAATGGGCAAGAACTAGATACTGCAGAGATTGGTACTGCATAAACTTTGGCTTGAAATAATAGCACCAAACCAAGGTGGCAGCAGCTATATCCAGAATATTAAGGCTTCATTTTTATAAAGTCGGAGGAAGTGGAGACAGGTTCATTTTTATATACAGACAACGGTAGCAACTAACACTCTGAAAACCTCAGCTAAAATCATATTCATTAAGTAGTTTAAAGACCGATTCTTGTGAACTGTATAATACTGAACATATATGTGAAATTGTATTTCACAATTAAACAATCAAGAAGTCCTACCTGACACAAATATCTTGAAGACCAGCTTATCCCCTCCAGCTTCACATGTATACTCTCCAGCGTCGCTCTTCTCCACCTTTTCAAACACCAGCTGACGAGTATTTCCTTTTACTTCTGAGTATATCATCCTACTGGATATCAACAGCTTCCCGTCTTTATACCATTTCACCTCTGTTTTGCTATCCGAAACATCGCAGCTAAGAGTGGCTCTCTGGGAGAGAGTAGCTTTCACCTCCTTCTGGACTGACTCCTTGTTGGAGAAGGCAGCTACAGCTTGAGTTTCTGAGGAAAATATATAGTAAGGAAATGTATATCTGTAATGTGCAGTATAGTGTTGAACGATATCAAAAAAGCATATCCTCTTACCTTTTATCTTGACGTGGAATGTGACTTTGTCTGCTTCTGTCTCACAGGAGTAATGTCCCTCGTCACTCTTCTTGGCGTTTTTGATGATGAGTTTCCTTTGAGTCCCTTTGGAGATGGTGGTGGTTCTTTGGTCCTCAATGATCTTCACTTGATCTTTTTTCCACACAACAACTGCACTGGCTGGGGACACCTCACAGCTCAGCTCAAGATCTCCTTTGAGGGACGATGACAGTCCCATGGTACCTCTGGCTTTGTTCAAAAACTTGGCAGGTTCATCTGAAAGAAAAAATAGATGGCAACTGAGTCATCTTATTTAAAACTAATTACTTGTCAGTTTCTTTATTTTACACCAATAGAATGTGTCTTACAGAATAAGAGAAGTATGTGTAAAATCTCTGTGACATTAATTAAAATCTCTTTGAAAATGTATATCTTTTTTGTTATCAGAGCTGCTCAAGAGTGGAAAGAGTTTGACTTGGCATAACAGAGTAACACTGTAGTTCATGATGACAGAAAGCGCTTTCCTCTATTTGATGGCTTATAAGCATATGCTAGCAGCCATCAGAGCAGGTCACATTTCAGTATATCACATGTCTGAGACAAACTGAGACAAACACTGAGCCCAGTTCCCTTTACGCAATCATCTTTGCACCCAGCAGAGCATATTGGGGATATTTGCCTCACAGGCCAACAAACAAACCATGGCTGCTGAGTTTGCTCTGCCATAAACTGAAACTGTACTTTTCTGATAAGCTTACCTTTAAGACTGAGTTGCAAGGACATTTTGTCATCAGCTAAAACACACTCGTAGATGCCCACATCTTCCTCTGTGACATTGTGTACCATGAGGATCCTCTTGCGGTCGATGATCATATATTCATACTTCTTTCCAATTTTCACCTCCCGCCCATTCCTCATCCAAACCACCTGAAGAAAGACACATAGAACAGATGGCCAACACAGACATGATAAATTAAAAGGTATAGTCAAAGCAGAACGTGTATGTTATACTCTAACAGAACTACTGTTACTTTAGTATTACAAGTAGAAGTGCTTGTGCTAACAAGAACTTAAATACAAGTGTTGGTAGGTAGGTTTTCTATCCCTGCATACTTGTAAAGATAATAGGGACATGCAAACTAAAAGTAAAGACACATGATCCCAACACAAACCTGTGCATCGTAATCCGACACCTCAGCAGTCAGCTGAGCAGTGGCTTGGGCACTGCAGACCACCACCTCCAACATATCTGACTTGTTGGTGAACCTAACAGGAGGAGCTAAAAAAAACAAATGCCATGTAAGACAGCAATATTGACTTCAATTTCACACAAAAAAACAGTAAATACCAAACGCCTTCAATTAAAAACAAAGCTAAGAAGATTTTAATACAGAAAAGCAAATGTACTTTAATGTATTTATTTGATAAAGACCATTTTTCCCTGCTGATAATATATGTGGCTGTGAGTACGTACCCTTCACAGACAGGACGCAACTACTTTGTGAGCCTCCACCCACAAACTTGATCTCACTTCCATTCATTTCCATGGTCACGACACGGATCATCAGAGTGTGTGTGTTCTTGGACCTGGTGATGAGGAAGTCGGCTCCACTGCGCAGGAGGCGGCCGTTTAGAGACCAAAAGCCGGAGCAAACAGCAGACAGCTCCACAGAGATAGAGAACTCTTCACCGGAAACTGCAGCACTGTTCGTCAGGCCTTTCCTGATTTCAGCACTGGGTTCTGGAGAAAACAGGCAAACCAGACATCAGAAAAGAAGACTTTAAATCATATGAAAACAAACCATAACTATGTGTCACTGAGACATTAGTCTCACCCAGGTAGAAGGTTCCAGGCACCTCCAGGTAAGGACTCTGGCCAAAGTCATTCATAGCAGAGATCCGGAATTGGTAGGTGGCCTCTTCTGTGAAGCTGCAGATGGTGACCTCTGTAGAAACGATGGTTTCTCCAGCGTTGCACCTCTGCCATGTCTGAGTGCCAATCTTCCTCCTCTCCACAATGTAGCACTTGATGGGGACGGGGCGGTCACTGTCAGGAGGACACCACTGGATGGTGATGGATGAGTCAGTCTTGTTGTGCACCACAGCGTCGACTGGGGGATCAGGAGGATGCTTCCTTGCAGCTAGAGCAGAAAAAGTGATTATTTATATGATCAGATGAGAATTGGACGAGTGTAGAAAATCATAAGAGAAATTATACAAGACGTCCGTTTCTTTTTATTTTTTGTATACCTGGGTTTTACTCTCTCACTTGGTGATCATTCTTATCAATAATAATTAGACTTTGTTTATCAGCTTAATAACTGTGATGCTTTATAAATTCGTCGGGACTCAGCTCCATGTAGCAGTACAACAGAGTACACTGGGCTTCACGGATCAGCCTCTAAACAGGTCAACTTGAACTCATTTTTAAAACAATTTAAAGAAATCAAAATCAAGGTACTCCAAAGCCACACAGCATATGTTAAGAAGCCTGTTGTAACGTGGCTAAAGTGTGTGTTTAAAGGTGAAAACAAAAATGATTACACCTAAAATATCTGTGGTAATTGTCCATGTTGTTTTGAAAACTAATATATGAAAGTACTGATTTTCATTTCTCTTTTACATTTGATAAATGTCACTATGCTATTGGTTGGCTATCTAAGCTGACATTCTTCCACTATTTGCATGCTACTGTTTTGCAAGTGGACCTTCACTGTATCTTGGGCTTTGCGCTGCTCAAGACAATTGTGATTGGTTTAGAGAAATGCAAACAGCCCAGAGCATTTTTTTTGCCTACATCAAAATGGTAATGGATGCTTTGAGAGACCTTTTGACATATGTTGTTAAAAAAGATGAAAAACAGCAGTGTGCAGGGCTGTGGCTGTCAAAGCTAAAAACAATATAACAGATTAAAGAACAACAGAATTCAAGAAAAAAGGAAAATTAACAAACAGCATCGAATGAAGCCTGGTTTTGTTCATTCCTGTGTTGATTAAACACTTACTACATTCTCAACCATCCTGATCTTGAGTAAGTCAGCACAAATGCAATAAATCTAAACCCATGCTTTCATCCTCACCAGTGACTGTGAATCGAGTGGAGGTCTTGCAGTCTCCAGCTACAAAGGCCACTTCTCCTGAGTCATCTGCCTGGCAATCTCGAATCGTGAGTGTGTACTGTCTGAGCACGCACGCAATGCAAATACGGGAGTCTTCCTTCAGCTTCTCGCCATTTCGGGTCCAGTAGACATCAGGGCAGGGATGTTCCAGCTCCACACAGAAGATGACAGTGTCGCTGACAGGAACTACTGTCCTCCGGGGAAGCTTCTTAGTAATGTTGCCTGGGATAGGAGAGGAGGTAGATGTCACATAAAGAAACTCAGTCTGTAGCATCGCGGATACATTGACTCCATTGTTAATTTCCTAACTTTTAGCATTATTAAGGACACATTTATTCCTCTTGACAACAGTAATGCATGCACACAATACAGCAAGAAACAAAGACAGAAAATAAGTCTCAACCATACCCAGGACAGTGAGCTCAGCCACCGTGCGACTGCCCTCTTTCATCTCGCAGATATAAACACCATCGTCGTTGGTGGTGACATTGTGTATGGTGAGACGACGCAGGGTGCCTTCCTTCTCCATGAAATATTTGGCACTTTGCTCCAGCCGCGTTTCCTCCATGAACCAGCTGGTCTGGGTGGAACTAACAGGCACCTCACACATGATTGTTGCTGACATTTTCTCCTGAACCTCCACATCCTGCAGCTTCCTCCTGAATGGCACTTTGGGCTCTGACACAATGAAAAATAACAGAATGTTAAGTTTACACAGCCAGTTGCACAATTTTGCATACATGCATGTCAGTCTATTAAGTACAAAATGCAGCATGTACTGTAAAATCAACGATTTCGCTAACGTTATTAATTTCCCTGTGATATCTAGTTTAGACTAGAGTAACAAGGAGAAACTGGAAACTTGCTTGAGATATAATTGAACACATTGGAAATTTAATGTGCGTATATTTTATGCACCAAGATTTGAGACTTGACTATTCAAAAACATTTTCAAAAATCAATTTCAATAATCTTGCAGGACAATGTGAGCAAACATATCTGAAAATATAGCAAATGAAATATAGGCTTTTTGGTGGTTAACTGAAACCTTGGTTGTTCAAGCCAAGGTTTTACAGTTAAACTGTTGTGTATTGGAAGATATAACACTTTCAGAATACTCTACTCAAAGTTATGTGTGCTTATAACTTTCAGAGAATCATTTTAAAAATGTTACTGAGAATTGTTTATGTTTACCTGACTTCATCAATGTGAACCAAAGGTTTCCCTTTTTCAGTGGAGGTTACAGAGTATATCCTGTACATTTCACCTACTTCTCCACTTTCACTCTGCGCTCTGCAACGTAAATGACGGTTACAAACTATATCCATATCCATACTTTGGATCCAGGCCAACAGTTTAAACTTAGGGGTCAAGTGTTGAATGAAACTTCACTCTGAGATATGGGAAAAGTCCACTGAGGTCAGTAAATCACTCAAAGTACTCACATAAAAGAAATAAATATAGGATTTAAAATATTAAATTATTATTAATTATTTGCTAAATTTCTTGTACCTTACAGACGATAAGTGAGCTGTTTTCATATTGGCAGTGGATATTTTTAATAACAGCTGCACAAAAACACTGTCATATATTAGACAGAATCAAAGTTTATCATATGCTGTAAAGTCCTCTGAGGCAAACTGTGATTTGTGATCCTGGGCTTTATAAATATAATTGAACTGAACTGAACTGAACTGAATTTAAGGCTACACAAAGTGCAATGTTTTTGTATATTTTTTGAAAAAGAATACCCATCCTTTGTCAATTGCTTTTGTACTTTTGTATGTATTAGAAGTGACAGACAATTCAATGTAATTGTGTACAGTATTTGTTGTTCACATTTATTTTCTATTCACTATATTTTCCCTTTTATTCTGTGCCATATTTTGTGTATTCATTTTGAAATGGATATATCGTCAACCCCTAAGAGTTCAAAATGTATATTTTCCATCGCAAAGTTTCCATTTAAATCCTGCAAACTAACAACCTGCAAGGCAAAGACCAAAAGTATCTATTTTCCTGCCCCAGCAATAAACAGGTACATCAGCAGCACAGCCCTCATTATCACACATACCGACACAAATCTACAACCCTTCAGTTTCTTCCCTTGGGCCATTTTCTTCCCATGGGAAGTCTCACTTGCAGTGGTGCCAATGTGCTGCAGTGAGTGAGTGACCATCTTAGCATCTGTGAACTACTCATCACCAGCAGAAAATAGATGCAACACAACACCCTTCCTTCAGAGTATGAGCCAGACTTCAACCTTGTTGTGAAAAGCCACACTTATTTTGAGAGGTTTAAATGAGGCTTTGATAGAGTGATTTGTATAACACTGTAAGTAGTGCAGTGAGTTGCCGACATTGAGTTTTTACTAACTTATAGCTTATTTCTCAGTGCCTTATACCTCATTTTTTTAATATATTAAAAACACATAAATGAGCCACACTGCTGTACTGGAGGACATGTGTCTTCTTTAGGATGGACGTTGGCACTGCAGTTTATTTTGAGTGAATCCTGTATACACCATCCCTGCTGTTATAAATACCAGTAGAGCATCAAATGTGTATTAATATGCAGCTCAAAATAGTCTCCAACAAATGACTATTCACTCCTGTTTGAGTCATGCGCAGTACTCAGTTGTTTTAGGAAATTATTTAGCCTGCATAGTATACTGTGTATTTGTAAACCGTTTTTTAAAATATACTATATGTCTTCAGTGAGAACCAATTCGGGCTTGGCGGCATGGGCATGGTAGAGAGGTTGTGTTAAAGGTTCAGATACGTATGTATGTTTTCTTTAATGTATAAGAATTGTTGTGTTTTCGTTACTTTAAAATGAGCTGTTTATATCAACATAGGGAACGTGTACTTGTGTACCGAGATCACCATGTTGCACTGGCATGTTTCTACAGTGGCACAGGACAGACACACAAAACGTTTGCCATCAAGTTTTAACATCAGACACGGTAATTAGCAGCCCCTTTGAAATGAGCAGCATTGGAAACACCCAGATTTTTACAAATGATTTACCAGTTTAATTTACAAGTTCCTTTTGCTTAGGAGAGGAAGAGACCTGCGATAATCAGCTACCAATAAAAACCTCCTGAACATCTGGATCTCAGGTTGTCAGAAACAAGAGGTTAGCACACTTTAGCTGGTGCCAGGCTAATGGCCAGTCTGCATCGTGCCAAACAGCATCGCAGAAATGCTGATTTGTAACTTGAAACTTCTCCATTAAGTGTTTTCACCGATTTTATAAGCCAGTATTTCTTTTTGGAGAGGAATAGACTGCACATAATATGACTCCCAGTAAAATACTGTGCTAGTGGCAAGGGTCCGACAAGCCTTACAGTGTTGGAGGATCACTGATTTGTAACGTGAAATTGCTTCATCCAGTGTTTGTTCTGGGGAGGAGAGGAACTCTGTGGATAATTCAGCTCAAGGTAAAAACCTCTTGAACATGAGCACACATTAAGCTATCAGAGGAAAAAAAGGTAAGCACACATTATGTGCTATGCTAACAGCCCGTCTGCGATGACCCAAACAATACTGGAAACACTAATTTATAATGTATAGCTGCTTCATTCAGTGTTTTTACCTAAATATCCTGGTCCATTTGTTTTAGAGAGGAGGATACCTCTACAGATAATCCAGCTCTCTGTAAAAAAAACCCCTGAAAAATAAAAACTGAAGGAAATCTAACAGAGAGAAGTTTCAGCTGGTTGAAACCTGCAATCCTCACTGCTAGATGCCTCTAAATCACTGCTGCTTTACGCAACAAATTTATATATTGTTGGTTGTCCTGGAATTTATCAATATAAATAAAACAACAGACCCTTGATTGGATTATGCTGTAAATGCTGGATATAAAGTGAGTCCAGGGTGACAGCCTCTGTGATGTCATATGTGCTGACAGAAGAAAGATACTTTATGAACATGTCTCTAATTATAGCTTACTTGTGGAGTATTATCTTAAATGTGTACATAAAATTTATCACTAGGTATGTGGCATTTTTTAAGTCATGAGCATCTTACCTTTGACTGTTACCAACACAGCACTGTAGGTCTGCCCTGCCATATTGGTTGCGTTGCAGGTGTAGAGACCATTATCGCTCTGCTTGCAGTACAGGATCTTGAGGATGAAGTTCTCAGCTTGGTCCTCATAAATGACATGCCTGCGGCCCTCGCTGATGTTTGTTCCATCCTTCCTCCAGATAATGTGCGGTTTAGGGTGACCCGTCACAAAGCAGCTGAGTTTGGCATGTTTGCCTTCAGTCACCGTGCAGGTACGAGTAAACACACCTTTGGGTAGCTTTGCCAGAGCGGATGCCCTCAGCTCATGTTCCAGACTCAGAGAAGTCATAGTATCTGTGACGCTGGAAGTGGTGGAGGAAGAAACGGAGGATCTGCTTTCTTCAGTGCGATATATAGAGATGTCCTTCTTCATTTCCTCCTTGCGCTTTTGTAGGTGAGAAAGGAGGGAGGTGTTCTTGTCTGCAGACAGGTGGCGGGAATCGTGGGCATCAACAACAAGCGCTGCAGCAGCGTGCGCACGGCCAACGGTGTTCTGGGCCCTGCAGGTGTAGGTACCCCCGTCCAGGTTACGCACACTTTGGATCTTTAAGGTGCTGCTGTCACTGTCGGAAATAATCTTGATCCGGTTAGACTCCCCCAAGTAACGCCCATCTTTCTCCCAATCAAAGTTGGCCTCGGGGTAAGCTACAACCCGGCAATGGAAAACAACATCGCCTCCCAAACCTACACGAGCAGATGTGGGCTTAACCATGAAAGCAGGGGCCCTCTGAGCCATCTCTGTTGGCAGGGCCACTTTGAGGGTTACAGCAGCATAAGCTTCCCCGACGTTGTTTTTGGCCCGGCACATGTATTGGCCACTGTCCTCCAGTGTTAAGTCATAGATGGTCAGGCGGTACACATCTCCATCGTCCACGGTCTTGAAGCGTCCCCCAGATGTCAGCTTCAGCTTGTCCTTTTCCCAGGTGATCAGTGGAGTCGGGCTGCCGACGATAGTGCAGCTCAGGGTGGCATCTTTGCCTGCACACACTGAGAATGCCTTTGGGCGGGTGAGAAACCTGGGGACTCCTCCGAACAAGTTTGGATCCATTGTTTGTTCCTGTAATCAAAGAAAAGCAGAATATAACAATACAGTACCTAACAGGGGCTTACAAAATAATATGCAACATTGAACAACACATTTCACATTCTTTTAAGCCCTTTTAGTGATTTTCATGGCTGTCAAAAAAGCATGGTAGTAGTTTGATATAGTTTGCTGTTGGCTACCAAACACTAAAATCATTTTCAGTAACTCATTTGGGTATTATTATAAATAACTGCAGTTTTACAATTGAATTTGATAAAGGTTTTAGGGGGGAAATATTTCTGATTAACTGTAACAAATTAGGTTATATATTTTTAATGTTTATAAAAGCTTGTGTTAGTTGTATTACTTTCTGGCCTCACATTTAAGAGACAGGTCACTGCAAAATCACAGATATGTATTTTTAGTTTTACCTTCAGCACTATTTGTCACTATAGATTGTTTTGGTTTGAGTTGCCGAGTATATAAATATCAGCCGCAGAGGTGTTTCTGCCTTCTCTTAAATAAAATGCAAATAGATGACATTCAGCTTGTGGTGCCCAAATACGTCCACAGAACTTGTGAGTAGTAGTGATTTTTTTTTTTTTTTTTTTTTTAACCAAAGTATACATACAAAGCATTGCAACAGCAGTTAGTGCTCCTGCTGCGGCTAACCCAGGGCTGCCAGCAGTGACTGCCACTTCAGCACCCACACCCAGAGTGGGTGGAAATTGTTGGTATTCTCGCCAAAAATACCAGCAAATGCCATCTGAGGATGAGTGTCTTTGTTGCCAAGAATGGGACGTCAGTAGGTGTCAGATAGGTACAACGCCCATAAAGTCATCGGGTGAAAAATGGTTTCTGCATTTCAATATACAACAACGCCAGAGGGTCTTCTTTGAAGTGTCTGGGTTTATTTCCAGAGCACATAACTTACAGTGTTATGGATCATTCAATGGTAGCTCGTTAAGACTACCGACAATAACAAATAGCAACAGCTATTTAATAGTTCAATACTGCCAGCTCACCTTGCATCACTGAGCAAGGTAATGTTAAAGCCCGGCCAAGGAGGATGCCATTATTGTTAACATATCGTGCTGTCACGAGCATGAGCCTTTAATCCATGAGCTGATACACACATCCTTCTGCGCAGTGATGTGGTTGGTGGGTGTAGTTCAGAGGAAAGAAAATAGTTCCTACATGAAACTGCACACAACAAGGTTTGTAGATTATGATTTCTGAAAGAGACATTACTGTTGAGTTTGTTTTTATTTATTTTTTGGTGCTTTGAGCAGCATAAGCCGAGTGTCATCTAGTTACATCATATTTAAGAGAGGGCAGACATCTCTGCAGCCAATATCTCCAACAATCTGCAACTCACACCAAAGCAATCTAGATCAGTAAATGGCACTACAGGATATAGGAAAGATATGCAATTTGGATTCTGGGTTGAACTTTCCCTTTAAATTACAAATAAACCCTGTCAAATGCACCCACACCACTGTGGGATGTGACAGTGTGTTAAGTGTACTCTATAAATATGTTCTGCTATGAAAATAGACATAAATCTACAGTCCAGATAGGCATATTTATGGCTGGCAGTTACAGTGTCAGCTAACATAACTCTGCCCTGGCCTTGCAGAAATTCATCAATGAAAAGACTGAACTTCACGCATGCCATGCGGCCTGTTCAATAAAAAGGTAGTTTAACAACACAACAAGAAACAAATTCCCCCATAACAAGGTCAAATAGAGCAGATATGTGCCTTTCAGAGAGTGACATTTGCTAGCTTTGTCACCTCTGTCGCTTGAACTGCCTGTCCCAAAAATAACCTCAGCTGTCAGACCCCGTCTCTGTCCATTGCCATTTGTAGAAGCGAAAGGGATATCAGCTGTTTGATAAAGCTCCCACTTCAGAAACATACTCAGTGTCTATAGGCTACGTTCACTACAATGTCTGAAAAATCACATTGAAATGTATATATAATAATTTATAAGTTGTTTTAAAAAAGGCTAAAACTTAAGCAAACACGGTTGTTAGGACAGCTAAATCACATAATGTTAGCAAACTGGCATTGTAGCTAACTTTTAGTAGCCATTGACTGTTACAGGTGTGAAAATATAGTATTACAAATACTAAGTTAGGTTTAAATTAATGCGAAAACTGCTAAAAATTTCGTCGACTTTCACGGTATAATTAAATATTTGGTGTTAATATTTTTTAAGCCTAAACATTAGTTTTTTCACCTGGAGTCTTCAGCCGCTCAGGTAAAACGGGCGCTGAATCATGTGGGCTAAAACGTCAGCTGAAGCTTTCCGGACTACTCCAAAATCAGTTTAGAAATCCCACCAAAAAATGTCTTCTTTGCGCTCAAATATCCTTGAAACGGTTGTAAATCCAGGATGGTGGAACATCCCCCCAGTCTCCTGCAGTGGGCGGTTGACTAGACTTATTTTTTCTTTCTTCTCCGGTACCTCATGATGTCAAATAGCTGACGTGCCTATTTTGGCGCAGCCTCCTTTTCTAAAATAGACTTGTCATTTGCGGTGGAGATAGCAGAGACAGGAGACAGGCTGCTGCTGCTGCTGGATAGGTCGGGACGGAAAGCGGCCCGGCCTGGCCTCTGCTGAGGCCACACTGCTGCAGGCTGCACACCACAGGTTAAGTCGTAAACAGCTCCTACTCTGAATACTACAGCTAAAATAGTTTACACCTGCAGAGTGAAAACTTCCAGCGGCGGTGGAAAGAAAATGAGTATTTTCACTAAAATGCTGATTTACAATTCAATTCAGTTCAATGTATTACTGTCCCGGAGGGCAATTTGTGTTGTACCAAGTGTAAAAACATACGGTTGAACTCAAGACTTACCTTTTTAGTTTGGCTTTTAATTGAACTCAACCTATTTATTGATTGACTGAATAGTCATAATTAAATAATTATACAATTTAGTCTGTTTTACTAGATGGTATATTATTTTATTGTTTTTTATATATTATTATTAGTGCCATTATCCTTTTATCTACTATTTAGAGTATTTTATTTATTTACTGTTTATGTATTCATTTGATTTTAAAGTATGCTGAGGCAGCATTCTGTTTTTACGCACCAGTGGCCTGGAACAAACTGCCAATACAAATAAGAGAGGAAACCTCTGTGGACAGTTTTAAGTAGCAGCTCAAGACCTATTTCTATGCTCTTGCTTTTAACTAGTCCCTTCGTCTAATTTTTTTATTACATATTATGGTTTTACTTTCTTAAAAATGTGTTCTATGCTTTATATATGCGCTTTCATAATTTTACTCTTCTTGTTAAATATCTCTTATATATATATATACATATCCAGAGCTATGGTATACTTGTGTTATATCATGATTTTATTTTATTTTATTTTTTTTTTTGTGCATATGTACATATGTGAGTGTATGTGTATGTACGTTGTATTTGGGTGTTTGTATGAGATTTTACATATATATATACGTTTGTTGTGAATTATTAGGTTTATATCTTGCATGTAAAGCACTTTGAGCTGGCTTTTATGTATGACAGCTATACAAATAATTGTAAAATTACAAAATTTATTTATTTTTATCTTTTATCTATAGGTTTTATCCTCTGGTGTTTCTTCATTTATGTTAGTGTTTCCTCAGTTCCTGGTTTTAATGAGTATTTTTATTTTAGTGCTTTGATTAATTAGAAAGTCTTGCTTTTTCACCCATGTGCCTGTGTGTGTCTTTGCCAGTGTGTGTGTGTGTGTGTGTGTGTGTGTGTGTGTGTGTGTGTGTGTGTTGGGGGGGGGTCTCCTGGTTTTATTGTATTAAGCAATTTGTGTTACAGTTTTGTTTGTATAAAAAGTGACTGTTACTCTCACATCATCATCATCATCATCACCAATACTACAATTACAATATGTGCTGTTGCTGTCACCCAATCATCGTCATCATCATACGATAATACAACATGCTGTACTTAAGTGCAATAGTAAGGTACTTTTACTTTATTTGAGCGTTTCCACACCTCGTTACCGTTACCACAGTTGTTGTGCGAGATGATCTTGAGGTTGTGCCAGATTAAATGTGAAGTTAACATTTGCATTGGTGTTCTTGTCCATCAGCAGCTGGCCACCAAGACTCAACACAGCACATCAGAAATCCTTATCATGATGTTACAGTTTGGCAGAGTTGTAATCTGAACAAAAACCAGGTGGCTCTTGGAGCTATCATGTTTTGCAGTTGTGTCGAAGGATCAGTTGTTTCCTATTCTTCGTTTTAAATGTCAAGTGTGTAGGATTTAGCAGTGAGGTTGCAGATTGCAACAAAATTAATCTTCTCTCATATGCCAAGTGTGTCGGATACAACGGTGGCCAACGTGAAAACGCAAACAGCTTTGTTTAGAGCCATTGTTTGTTTTGCCCATTCTGGGCTACCGTAGAAACAATGCAATACGGCTACCCCGTGGATGAGGACCTGCTTCCTATCTAGATATAAACATCTAATTCTAAGGTAACAAAACACAACATGCATATTTTTCAAGAGATTTTACACTAATGAAAACACACTTATTTTATTCTCTTCCATTTCTGCCAATATATCCTCCGAAATTCTACACACTTTGCCTTTAAGTTACACTATTTTTACAGCTGATCTGATGTTTGTACTCAATGCACAAATTAAATTGATACCAATAATCTCATCAGACTGTGTATGACAAATTTACAAAACTGTCAGTGTTCCTAACTAATTAATAATAATACTAACTTTATTTTTTTTTATCATAATGACCTTACTGGCATGCAGTGGTATACAATCTACGTATTTTTTTTCCATTTTATAAGCAATAATAATACATCATTTGCAAGTCTATGGTCACATGGGCATGACCAGGACAGAATTTTCTGAGTAATACTAAAAATATATATTTTGAATTAATGTATATGTGATAGGAGTAAACAGAGAGAGACTTGCTGAATGTGCCCGGAGCGTATGACACATTGTGCTCCAACACCACCAGCTGCTTCACCCAGCTGGTCGGGCCTTATAATAAAGTTATGACTTCATGTTGTACAAAAGCCTAAAATATAGTTATGTGTTAAATCTATCTCCCATGACGTGTTCACAATGATGACAACATTTAACAGTCAGTCAGCATGACTTTGTTACTTTTAGATAACAGGATATTTATTTACTTAATGTTCTACTTTATCACAGATTTAAAGACATAATTATATTTCCTACATTTAATGATTGTTCTCTAGAGACAGGTGGTAGCAAGTCTTACCCCTTTCTTCCTTATTCTTTGGCTTCCATGGTATTTTCTAGAGCGGGCTTTCCCCCAGTGTCAGTGACTGACAGCAGCAGGTCGCCTGGACCCGCATTTAAACTCCACGAAACTCTAGCAGACAGTAATCCACTGTTGCTACTTGCCTCTGCTTCATCCTGTTCTGGCTACTGTTTTTGGTTTCCATGCTCCTGAAAGCACACAGAGAAAAAGAAAAAATGACAACAAATTGATGAACTCCTTTGTCTGTGTCTGCCACACATTCATTCAAACATTTAAGATCAGTGTGATACGTGAGTTAAATAAAATAAGGTTTACTTCAAACTGAAAGTTTAACTCGCCTCCAATTGTTTATCACTTTCATCTTTGCTCTTTCTGTGATCAAATGATATCATGGATGGTGTTTCCACAACCTCGTCCAAAAGTCACTCTCGGTCAGTCGTCACACTCTCATGGCACCTGGAGCACAACACAGCAGAGCGCAGCAGACAGGCACACCTGAATCTGCTGATTAGAAACTACAGAGTTAAATCAAACATTATTTTGTAATGAGACAATTTTAAAATAGTTGCAATGTATACTCTCCAACATCTGACCTTTGTGGCCTTCCAGGTGACCTCTTAGCCATTTCAAGAATAAGGTCACAGTTGTATCATGTTCACAGCCGAAACATATGGGTGTAACCTCAAAAGAACATTTACAGAGCCGATGACAAGTGAGACAAACGTCAGTCCCACCGAGGACTGATAACCAAGAATGAACAGCAGATGGCGTTTTTGTCCCTTAAATATTCCAAGGGGACATGGACAACATTGATTACAACACCCAGGATAGAAAAAGCTGAACAAATGAGACAAAATTTGTGACAGGTTGTGTGTGTTAGGGAACAAATATTTTGTTGTAGCTTTGCTGCCATAAAACGCAGCCCCCAATGACTTTAATAAATCAAGAATTTTATGTTTTTTTGATTTTTCATTCACTGTGGAGGCATGCAAGATAAACAAAGTTCCCTTCAAAAGGCTTGTTCTTCAGTTCAGGAGGACAGAGGCATCAGTACCAACACGAGTGACAAATATGTCCAAGATTTGCTGAGACAATATTTCACACAGTAATCTCACTGCTGACACCGCAAACTAGCAACAGCAATGTAAAACAAATAAAATGAAAATTTAAATATATTTTTATTTCAAATAAACATGACATAATCAACCACACATGAAATGATTAAATACACTCAAAATAAGATTTATTTGCCTCTCTACTCACTCACAGAAAAACAACACACGTATTGTAAAGCTGTGCCGAAAACAAGTTCTTTTGGCATGTTTCATTTTTCAGCTAGTGTTTCTTAATTTACACAACAGACAAACTTATGTAACAAAACAAACAAAAAAAAACTAGAATAGAAATGTCTTAAAACATATTCAACACTTCAGGATGAAAACTTAGCACCTTGTTCCAGTCACCGGGATTGTTAGACTGGTAAATAGTGGATAAGAAACTGTAGTAAGATGAGAAGGTTGGCCGTGATGACACCGGCTATTACGATGCATACTCCTGCTTCTTTAGGATATTGAGGACAGTGCAAATTTAGACACCATGATAAGAAGAGGTGTGCTGTTAGGATGCAACAGACTGACATGAGATCTCGAGATCAGTTTGCAACTCATCTTATGAGCCACATCCACAACTTCACGACATACTTGATGCTATACACAATGACCCGCCAAAAGAAAATACTGTACATAGTATGTGCTGCTAAATCTGTAAAAGTAAATCCGATGCTTTACATGAAATGGCTTCTACAAAGAGCAATTACGAATCCTTAATACTAAGGCACTCCTTAAAATAAATCGACAAACATAACAGTGAGATGTAGAGACGGCTAAAAGAAATCAACTCTGTGCACAAAGCTGAGCTCCAGTGTCTCTACGACATCGACTCACTGCACAAACGGACAGTGACCACAACATCCATGTACGCATATTTAACAGTGTGACAAAGACACAAGTCTTCCCCTACAAGGAGAACTTTTACTGACCAGAGGTAAGAACGACCTTATGTGATTAGCCACAGTGTTTCAGGCGGGTCTGCTGTGGACAATGATGATACAATGATGCTTTGCTTATATACAAACAACGAGAAGAGGTCGCCCACAATGGAGACTGACTCAGTGTCCCTTTTGAGACCTGCCCTTTCTTAAAATGTAACGGATGTAAGTACTGTATATATATATACACATACATTTTTAAAAATTGTTTATTTTCTGTCAGTGCAAAATTCAGAGTTCCTGTTAGCATAATTACGCAGGTGTCCAAATGCATTCCTTCCACAGACACACCCACAAAAAAACTTTAAGTTTTTAAACACATGACAGGGCAATGACACATTTCTACCCTCTGAAGTCTTGCAGTTGTGGAGGATTACAGCTATTTTATTGTGATCTACAAAGAATGAGCGTAAGTGCATGCATCCATTGAATTTTGTTTTGAAGACACCTTATCTCATAATTATGAGATAAGATCATGTAATTCTGACATACTGACATACATACTATCGTAATTATGAGATAAGACTTTTCTTTTTAAATTCAGTGAATGCACAGCGCTTCTGTAAGAATAAAAGAAAAAACAGCTTGACTTTTTTTTTCTTTTTGCAAACTGCGTCAACAGGAAGAATTAGTCCCAGTTTATTTCAAATGTAAATCACTTTCAGAATCATGCAGCAAGCCAAATTATCTTTGTTTCAATAAAATCAGAATTAATAAAACAAAAGAGTTATTCTTTTAATTTAAGAACTACTTTAAGTAGGGGGGGCAAGCTATTTCTATTGTTAATTAAAAATAAATAAATAACGCAAATATATCAATTAAATATTTGGGGGGCAACAGGCAATAAATAAACCTAAAGCTAACAAATGATGCAGATAGTGTAAAGGCTTTTTTTTTCCTTCATGCTCTTACTTTGAAAGCCAACACTGAGAGGAACTGCTTGTCCTAAAATCTTAAAACCTAAAGCTACAGAGAGAACAGCGCACACTCTGTAACCAGCCCTGATGATGAATTTCCATTTTTTAAGTGAGCATTTGAAAATAAAAAAAAAATTAAAGTGACCCAAATTACTAATATTCACAATAAAGACAATATTGTAAAAGCAATACCACCCTGTTTTTTGTTTTTTTTAATGATTCCTCCTCAGGATTTTGGGGACATCAACGCTTAACTTAAAACATCTGCTGGGAAATGAAACAGATTCCATTTACACCTGTCATTAAAATCAAAATGCAGTTAAAGATGAATTTGCACGCTGCAAAGAACCCCACATTGACTGTATATATATATATATATATATATATATATTTACATTAGAGTAATTACACTGCAGAGGTATTAATTGGAGGATTATTTTTTCTTAACCACCACTGAGGTAATACGGAAAACTAGGATCTGAATGCATGTTTTAATATGGGTGTTAAGGCATGAAGCTGACTTTGTGTCCAGCTTAAATAGATTTAAAAGACATCTTGTATCTGCATTAGGATTTTGACGCCAAGTATATATGGGGCCTGTTGATTTTAGTCCTATTTTTGAGAAGTAGTGTCCTGATACATCACCTTGGGAAATAATACTGAGTAAAACCTGTACTCAGGACAACTAAACACAGGCAGCAGCATCAAAGTATATGTATGTCTGATTTAAAGAGATGTTTTGCCAGGTACACGTCGTTTTTACTAGTACGGCTTCTGTACAGTCAACTCTTTGTCAGATCAATACTTGGTATCTTTTTCAAGGATTAGCTCTAGTTGTAAAAACTTTTTAAAGGATAAGTAAGACGTAAAAGTGTATTTACAAATCACCAGCGTCAAACAGCACAACTTGAAATATTGAATTATCTTTTGTCAGGTGATCAAAATTGTTCAGGCAGCTACGATGAGGTTTGCAGTCTTTGTAGCACAGATCAAGACGCCACTCTGTGAGAAACTTCAGTTACACTCACGCTTTAAATCTTTGTGAATCACAAATACTTTAAGTGTTTACACACAGGCTCTGTAGAAAGAGCCTTTTGCGCACCTTTTCACACAGTGATCCTATGAACACATTCTATTGTTTCTCTGTCACCTTACACACAGTTTGTCTGTACAAGTTCGTGACAAAATCATAAAGGATCGGACGGAAGACGTATGGTTTCCCTGATGCCATAGTCTGCCTGATGTGACAGGATGAGGCATGGCGGTACAAAGACAGTGGTTATTCAATGAGCCCCTCCTACAACAAACGCTGAATGATGTTTTAAAAGTCCATGCTAAATTCTCCATGAAGATCATCTAAGGCCACAATGTTCATAGAAGAAAGTAAAATGTAAACACTATAAAAAAAAGAGAAGAAACAAATTATCATGGCGATGTGTCCCTTGTAGGATAAAAGGTCATCGTTGTTAGGTTCAACAAACACACAGGATACAGAACCGCAAAGCATAGATTATGTGTCATATTACAGAGTTTAAAAGAGAGGATATACCTTATGACATAAGGCACTTCAACAACTACTCCCAGTGCCCTGTTTTGGAGTAGATCCACTGTTAATCTCCTGATCATCCGCATGCTCCTCTTCCTCCTCCTCCTGCCAGCCACCGAGGTGGACCGGCACCGGCATGGAAATGCTGGAACTGAGGCCGCTATGTGCCTGGAAACCTGATAAGAGTGTTGAAACCAAGTCAGATTCTTTCTGAGGTGTAGTCTAGATATGACAGGGGAAATTATTTGTGTTTTCAACATTTCAATCTGCTTCTTTATCAGTGTTTCACAGAAATTATTTTTTTATAATATGTTTATATGTTAAAGAAAGGATACTAAACTTACTTTGCCCACAGGCCACATAAGCTAAATGACAGAAGGGCATGGGACAGTTTATAAACAAACATTTTTAAATTATATTTAAATTATTAGCGCGAACCTCAGTTTGTGGGGCCAAGGATCCTCCCCTGACTATATTGATGTTTTTTATTCACTCTGGAACCTTATTTATACTCAAAGTACAAAACAATATTTGGTTAGGTCTTTGAGAAGATGCACCTTCCTAGGATTTGATTGTGGTGCTAAACCAAAGTTTATATGGTTCTAATATTCAGTTTTCATAAGTGATAAGGCAGTGCAAGACACACACACACACACACACACACACACACACACACACACACACACACACACACACACACACACACACACACACACACACAGGGTGCCAAAGTTAGCATCGCCTTAATGCAATCACCAGAGGTAAAAAGCTAACATCAAGCTGTACATGAAATACACCACATTCACATATTTACTGACATTTGTCATGTTGTAGAGAAAAACATGAAAGTCTCTTAAGCTAGTGTTAACTGCAGATCTTATTTCAGGTATTTTACCAAATACACATTCAAAAAACACATTGACTTCAAGGCAAGGGAACCAGAATTGCTAATAAGCTAACTCATCATTTCCGTGTTTCACGACTCCTGCCTGCACCACTCTATTATAAAATGGTCAATGTGCTACCCAGCAAGGGCCGTAGGTTGTGTTACAGCTTTCAAAGGCCGGTCACCTGGCAAACTGACATGATGCCTGTTAACAAACCCTTAATACCCATAAGCATCATTTTATTAGCAAAAAATGAATAACGATCAGACCAGTATTTCGGCATGTTTTAGCCAATTTACTACAAATTACATACATATAATTTTCTCTATTAGGTTTGTTTATTCACTTTTCTAGAAGTGATGGTCTCCATAATTTCACCATAGTAGAAAGATAACCTTCAAGAGACTTGAAACTTTTATTAAGTCACAATGAGCTTCAGATCTGCGGTTCTGTAACCGTTGACTTGTCAGTGCAGGTGTGCTTTTCTGTATTGCAGTACCATGTAGTATCATTTAAATTTGACAAATAGTAAAGCAGACAAACTTGCCACTAAAATATTTTCTAATTTAATGTTTGGTGCTTTAAATCTCTGCTCAATTTGTAGTTGTTGCTGTGACTGGAGTGTGTAATTAAGTGCTGCAGATTTAGGTCATGACCACGATTTCAGTGATACAAACAATCTTCTTCACATTACAGACTCATGAGAGTCAATGTTAGTATAAAAAAAAAAAAAATCACAAATCATCACTTTAACTTAAACAAAACTCACACTGTGTCAGTAACTTGTCATTTGCTTTTCAGCAACACTGCTGTATATTTTGCAAGGTTCACAGAAATCAAGAGTTTCTTTTACCAGTGTTTGTGTGCAGGTCTCTCATTGGCACTGGGTTCTGCCACTGCCCCGAACTTCTCTGTGGGTGGGAGCTCTGCTGGTGGAGCTGGAGAGACAAGTATTAATGGTCAATTTGCAGTAGAACAAACCCACGACTAGTAGTCTACAAGGGGTGCTGCAAAGTGTTACTCCACCTGAAATCTATCTTTGATGTATCAACATCTGTAGACTTAAAAAAGGACATTTTTTTCACCATAAAACCTGCTCACCATTGGAATCCTTAGTAACGGAGGTCAAAGACATTTTTTAGGGAGTATCACTTTGAATTCCAGGCACGCAACAGAGAAACAGATAGTTTATATATTAATGTCAACTGTAGGGCCTGAAGGCTCGCCTGGGTCCAGACCTCTGAATCCGCCCAGTCCACTGAGTTGATGGATTACTCTGGCATCGTGACATGAAACAGCAGTTTCTTGTTTGATCAGTGCCATGGCTGGGATAAACGTTGTTTTCCAGCTGTTGTCAAGCAGTGCGCCAGAACCAATGAAGAGTAATAACAACAATGGCGAGCACTACTCACTATTGTCTTCTCAAAATCACCTGACATGGAAGTTTGTTTTACTTTGCTCTGCTTCACTCTTTAAACCCTGTGAAAACAGGTACGCTGACATGGCTATGCATCAGTGTGGATTAAAAAACATTAGATTAAGGCAGATATGTTGGTTTGATTTCCATGAGGGATTCTTTTTTCCCTAACCAATCACTAGAGTGGACGCAATGACTGAAGATGAAAATGGAGATTAACGAGTTGAAAATTCCTCACTGATATTGGGCTATAGTCACTGAGGTCATCATGTGGGAGAGTCAGACGACTAATTACCCAGGGCCCAAATTGGACAGGGACCCTGAAAAGCCTGGGATGAAAAGATTGGTTTTATAGCATTTTTTATTGCCAATCAGTGCCATAACTTTACTAAAATTGGCTGAATAAATCAGTTGAAAGACTGAACTTTGTATAAAAAAAAATAGTTGATGTTTTTTAAGATGCCTCCCACCCTTTATGGATCCAAAATGGTTTAGTTCTGCACTAGGATTTGTCTCTAAACATAGCATAGAGCAGAGTGAGTGAGTGATTTGCTGCTTGAGCAGCAACAAAAGTAAAATCAGAGTTCCAAAAAAGAAGATGAAAGAAAGGAAAGGGAACAAAAGCAATCTGACTTTGTAAAAACCAAAACAAATTCAAAAGGTGAGTGACAGAGACATGGATCAAAACAGGAAGAGCAGGGGGGGACACAGAGATTGCTTATGTATAGGGCCCACAATTTGGTGCGACGCCCCAGGCTTTATGTCATGCTCAAGAAATTACCTCATGCATGTAGATGGCATGGAGACTCATCTCTGCAGAGGCAAACTCTGAGTGCAGTGGATTGCTCCGGATGTGAGAGTCGCTGTTAGACATACTGAAAAAGAAACATGTGAACCAAAGCTGACAACAAGCATTTGCATTTATTTATTGATTTCATCAAACACTTTTCTAGCTTCAGTATGTAAATAATGCAGTGAAAAACGTAACGTGTAATAAGAACCTGTCGATGATGGTGCGATCGCTGCGGTACATGGTGCTCTCAGGATGGACGGATGAGTGCAGGAGGCTGTGTGAGCGGCCACGGTTGATATGTGGGAGCTGGGAGGTGGACAGAGAGGCCAGGACACTGGCAGCGGCAGAAGCAGCTGTGCTCGGTGGGATGAAGCGACGATCTCGCCCTTGTAGTCCAGACGCAGTGAGAATGGGGTGAGCCAGGACACTGGCCAACAGGTTATCAGGCTGGAAACAACAACATATGTCAACACAGAACCACTAAGTAAATAAGATTACATTGCAATAAAAAAAAACAACAAAAAAACATGGACTCTATAACTGTTGGGGGGAAAATACTTGTAGTTTATGGATTAATAGTTCATGCAGAACAATCTGCTTTGTGTTTTCCTAAGGTTGTAAGGTTGTCTTACCCCAGTACCGGACTCATTGGACTGCAGAGAGGTGCAGAGAGGAGCCTCAGAGAGCAGCAGCTGGGTGGAGGGGCCACCCTGTGCATCATGCTGCACCTTTTCTTTTAGATGGCTGATAAACACTGAGCTCTCCTGAGGCGGCTGCCAGCGCGGATTCTTAATGGTGAAATGCATAAGAGACAACTCCGTCTTGCCATTTTCCGCTTGTTGATATATGGAGGCCTCCGTCTGGCCCTCTGACATCCACTGCAAGAAACATTCAAAGATATACATCTATTAGAGAAACAAAATCACAACATTAATTAAATATTAATTTAGAGCTTTGTTCACTGAGAATCCAACATCTCCGGGTTGAGAAATGTTGATGAGCTGACTGGCTTGAAACAGAAGGAACAAATCCTACTGTTGGGTTTCCATGGCGTCTGATGTCCATCTGCGCAAAGGAACAGATGTCTCCAACTCCAACCACCTCCACAGTGAAGTTCCTAAAGAAGTCAATGATTTCCAAAGACTTATTCCTCAGATGGAAGATGAGAATAAAAGGTGTGACGATGGGACTGAGCAACTCCTCCAAGATGAACACCTAATGTGGACAGAGAAAACACTGATTATACATAGTCAGATTTTAAACATATTCATATACTTCACAGTCGTTATAAGTCACAACAATAAGTCATCCCTAACTTTAGTTTAGACAGTGACAAATGTGTTCCTGTCCACTGATTGTCTCCATTCCTCACCGCTTTGTACTGGAACAGCTGCGCCACCTCGTCACGGGTCTCGCTCTTGTTAGCATTGCCCCTCCAGTGGTCTGGCATGTAGTGAATGTGCGCCAGCATACACTGCAGCAGCTGTTCTGGACACCACACCATATGCTCGTCTGGGATGAAGGACCTGGTGTCGGACAGGTACAAAGTGAGTACAATAATCCTCAGTCAATCAGGAAAAATAGGATTGTTCTGTATAGTTTGATTTTTGATTGACAATCTGTTACTGAAGGGGGTACAACCCCCGCCCCCTTATATTCTTCCCATTAAGGCTGTAACTAATGATATTGTCGTTATAGATTACCGTCAACTGTCTATTATTTTCTCAACTAATCTTTTTGTCAATAAAATGTGAAACATGCCCTGTGTAATTCATTTCCCCAAGCCAAAACAGATGAGTCCAAAAAAAGCTCTTCAGTTATTATCATGTATGACTAAAGAAAGTATCACATTTTTTGTTCTCACTGAGAAGTAGTCCAACTGCTGTAAGGGATTAAAATTTTGGCAAATAAAGAGTGTAGAAAAGAAAATGGATGATCTTTTTGGACTTTGTGCTGAACATTTGTTATTGTCAGTTGTATTTTGAATAAACTTTCATTTTGTCTTTGGAAAAAAAAATTAAAAGCACAAATTCTCACATTTCAGAAGCATGAGTATTTGGCTTTTTTGCTAAAAAAAAAAAATTACTGAATAAATTATGCAATTATCAGGTGTTGCCCTATACATTTTCTGCTTATTGACAGACCAATGAATAGACTAATGGTGTCAGCTCATTTCCCATATTCATAAGTGATATGCAGGATGTCTGCAGTTTCCTTTAATATCAACCTCCCTCACAATTTGAAAAAAAAACTCCTGAATGCTGACAAAATATAACTGAAATTAAATAAACGCTCAAACGGGATAAACAAAATAAAAAATAACTGAAAGCAACAATGACAAACTATAGACAGCTTCTTGAACGTTAACATCTACTGACATAGATCCCTGAACAGGCCCAGGACAAAAAAAACAGCTCTTAAAACTCACCTGGCGATAGTAATAACCACTCCCAGCACAGTGATAGCGGTCAGTATGTGCTGCACTGTCAGCACATCCTCATCATAGACTGTCAGTGCAATGAGCACGGCCAATATGGAGCCCGAGAAGAAGGCAAAGTTCTTAGCAAGCACAGTCAGCACTGGTGACGTAAAGGAGTTCATGTATTTGGAAGTGGGTTTATAGCCGCGGCCTAAACGTCCATGCAGCTCATGATCCAGCTCGTTGAAGTGTCGCAAGTATAAACGACCAAAAAGGGACCAGCGTCTTGCACCCAGGCTTCCCGGTTCTCTGCGGATCACTTCGGTGTAGCTGAAAAAAGCGTAGAGCACCTGCCACACCAGGATGAAGGGACACAGCAGCAGATTGGCCAAACCCATCAGCAGGATGACTCTGCTCAGCTGCTGTGCAAGCTCAAGGCGATTTCCACTCCGCTTGTACTTGGGGTGCAGATTCCACTTATTCTGAAAGAGAGAGCCGGGACCCCAGAAGAGGATGAGCTCAAAGTTGTATTTGAGGCCCTGGGTGAGGAACACCACGTTGCCCAGCAGGGGGAGCTGCAGCTGCACTGGCAGCAGTGATTTGTTTATCATTGCCACCATGTAGTTCTTGAATCGCAGGATGCGGTGATAGATGTCAAGTTCTGTCAACTCTTTCTTGTGTATGCACATTTGCTGTTCTCGCTGCAGGCTGATGAGGCGGTCCTGGACTTCCTGCCATGTGAAGTTGCATAGTTCATCCTGGGACAAGAAGCACAAAATAAGCTGACTCATGCTACAGTGACAATGCATGACATCACATCATTATAGCTGTGGTTATCTTCATGTTTTTATAATCGTAAGCATGAGACGTTTGTTACAAGATTGATTTGAACATTTTGTGGCAGCATGTAGGTCTCCAGGTGGAGCACTCACCATTCTGATCTTCAGTGCTTTGATGTAGAACTGCCTGATCTCCCAGTAGCTCAGAACATTGCAAAAGACTTTTACAAGTCGATAGATCCAGAAGATGGCTGCCATGATGAGAAGGAATATAATCCAACTGTTCTCCTGAATCCTGAATAGAAAAAAAGCCCTTTTCAGAAATGACTGGCTTTATTTATCGGTTAGGGTAATTGATTTTTGTGATTTAGACATGGGTGACAAAATGATAGTTACAGCTACCTTCAGGACATTTACAGAAAGAGCCACAATGCTCACATGATATTTGGATGGGGGTAGAAAAATAGCAAACAAAAAAGCTGATACATATCCTGACAAAGTGGTTAAGTTGGAGGCTGCTAAATTGAAATCTGAGGTTCAGAATAACATCTACAGTGGATACTCATGCACTCATATGCCACTCCTGTCCTCTAACGACACTGTAAATTGACACTTGATTCTGCATTTAACTTATAACATGATGAACAGATGAGAAAATGAGCAACTGTTGCTCTTGATGTATCGAAATGACAACAAACTCCTGTTTACATGTTGTGGGAGAGGCAGCCTGCTTACTTCATTCTAAAATTAAGGAATCTGAGTATTAGATTTCAAAACATTGAGCACACCAGACATTAGTTAAGCAGATGTAAAGCATACACTAACAAGTATCAGTGCAACTGTTGACACTCTTTTGCATAATTCCAGTTTTAAACTGGGTCACTTTCAAATATAATAAACAAAATATGAGAACGTTTTCAGGACAATCATCTGACTTGAAAAGTGAAATTAGAGAGGTTATGAGGAGGACAGACTGTGGAACAAGCTGTTCTGCAAATTAGAACTCACAGCGGTTTTACGTCACTGACTCTGATATAAATGACCATTGAGTCAGAATCGAAAACAAATTAATAACACGTCTGTTAGACGAGCTGGAGAAAACAGGCAGAGGTACAGCCACATCTTGCAAAAAAAATATGTCAACATGAAGCTGGGGGGATACATGATCTGTTCCTATCAGCCTGCTAGTGAGGTGTCATGTGGTTGTCAGCTCACTGGCTGGGCCGAGTTGTAACTATCTCTGCTGGACAGTTTTACCTCACCAAAGCTATCAATTACATTGCAGTGTTTCCTGAAGCCAGTCTAAACACAGAACACAAATACCTTTCTCCAAGTAACCATCAATTGCAGGAATGTGGCAACTGGAAGCTATCAAATCTCAGGTTCACTAACTACAAAACTGAGAAAGAAATACATTTCATAGAAAGAGACGTCCTTCAAGTCAAACATAAAAATAACATCAGTCTGGTTAAACCTTGTGCTTTTTGATAGAACTGTTTTTGAAAAACAAATCCAACCTCTAATGTTGGCGTGTAATCTGCCCTTGATTACCACTGGCATTTAAGTAATATTTTACCCATAAAATGATCATATGTAAATCAATTAGTCATCCTGTCTTACACTGAATTCAAAAGAAAATGTCTCACATGCCTCCATAGAGAACAGCAAACATGTAGTGATCTACTGATTTCTAAAGTACCACATTTAACGACATGAATGACTTTGATTTGGTAGGTGTCATTAAAAGAGTATTACACAATAAAAATGTAACATTTGGGTCACAATGAGTTATTTTGGATGCTTAAGGTGCCACTTTTGAGAAAACAGTTAAAGAATTCAATCAAGCAATGGAAAATGGTGTTCAAAGTATTGATTCATTGATACATTGTGATTCTTAATATTTGAAACTGTTTCAATACTAATTTTCCACAGTATCGATACACCGGCGCCAGCTGCGCCCTCTTGCTCTTATTGTTAATTTTTACTACAGCCATTCTTCTGGTCTTGGCTATTGGCCAAGAAATGAAAAGTCATAATTTTATGTTATACCCTTTTTATATTTGTCTTTTAATAAAAAAAAAAAATATATATATATATATATCGCTCTTTATGTCATTTTTTCCTCATGCTATTGAATATTATTATTTTCTGAGGTATTCTATTGCACTTTGAAATTCCAGTATTGTGACAACACTAATTGATACTCAGGTCTGCTAATAACTGAGAAGATGTGACATAAAAAGGATCGTTTCTGCTATTGCTTAGAGTTAACAAGAGAGCTTAAAAAGGCATTGCCAACCATTACAAATAAAAGAGTTCTCATGATTTTCTGGGGTAAATCAAGAAACCCACAGGGTACAGCTAAATAGGCCACTGTTTCACATCCCTTCCTTGTGAATGTGACTGTATCTTGCCGTCTGAAGCCACATCTGACACAATCCAATAAGAAATTAAGTCTGAATGTCTGATTACAACTGTATTAAGCCAGACAAATTAAATCCCCCTAAAGGACTGTCTCTTAAAGGGCTCTAATAATATCCAAGACCATGCCTGCTTGAGAACAAAGCATCTAATCAAACTGGCTGGAATGAGAGGACGTGCACATCTTTTTATGTGACTGTTTGGCCTTTTCGATTAATTCACCTGGACTTAACCACTAATTTTGTGCCTATAGCAAAAAAAAAAAAAAAAAAACTTTCACACTCTGAAGCTCTTCATAAGACTGTATTAAACATTATTACCTCTGAGTGCACTGCTGGCTGGGGAGGATGGCGTCTGGAAGAGTGACCTTGTTCCTGTCCAAGGGGTTATGGCCTGGGCCGGTGTGATTGACCGCTCGATTGGCAAACAGGACATCATACTCCACACAGTTGACAAGGAACGTCGTGAATGTGACAACAAACAAAAACTGACTGTTGGAATGATATAAAAAGGAAAAGAGATTAGGCTTCATTCTTCATGACAGTAAAGAAACAACAAAACTCAAAGTAATAACATTGACAAAACAGATTAATAAACAGTATTGAGATAAGCGACTCTATTTAATTTCTAACCATCAAACCACAAACAGACACTCAGCATATACTGAGAAGTGATTAATGTGTAATAGTGCAGATAAAATGGGTCAGATGCAGTTCCCTTATTAAAGTTGTTGACAGGCTGAGGTTTGTTTTAGGCTGTCATTGTGTAGACAGATCTCCTCCAGCTAATAACCACAATAATAAAACCAACTACAGCAGAAAAACACCAGGCCAGGACTCAATAATGGAGGTGGCCTCATGGTGACAGCAAAAATGGATCTCAGACAGGAAGAATGGAAAATAAACAATATCTCTTATTCTTGTTATTCGTGTATATACAAATATAAAAACCGAAATCAATATGGCCTGCACTCACACAATATTCTCTTGATGTTGGTCTCCAAGGTTCACACTGAACTTGGCAAAAAAGCTTTTAAATATTCTTGGAATAACTTACAGAAGGACCTGAAATTGTCTGAGCTGATCACTATGGGGGAATTTAAGTCAATATTAGTGACTGCTACTTTAACTTTCACCAAAATCAAAAATTGTGCAGGCCCAGACAGTTGCATTTGTCTGCTTGTATTCATTGTTGTAACAATGTTTTATGCTTGGCCAGGTGGCTCTTGAGAAAGATTTTAAATCTCAGTGAGTCTTTTTTACTTGGTTAAATAAAGGATGTAATAATAATAATAATAATAATAATAATAATAATAATAATAATAATAATAATAATAATAATAATAATAAAATAATGATGATGATGATTATGATGATAATAATAATAATAATATTAATAATACATTTTATTTGTAGATGCCTTTCAAAAAACTCGAAGTCACCTTACAAGGCAGAGTGTATATATATATATATATATATATATATTTTTTTTTTTATTATTATTATTATTTTTTTAAGTATTTAAGTTGACAACTTGGCATGGCGAGTGATTATGGCTACAGTTATATTGCTGAAATACTAAGTAAGTGATAATGATAAAAGTGATTTGGTAAATAGTAAATAAAGCAATAATGGAAAAGTTAAGTGAGGGGAAAGTATTTCCCATTAGCTTCTAGGTAAAGCTGCTGTTGACATCATCTGGCTGAACTTGTTCATACTTAAGCCTGTGGCTCACTTAACTGTCATAACAACATGAAGAATTACCATAAGGTCAAAGTCTTCCTGACAACAAGTACCCTGCTAGAGAACTGCAAACCCAACATCATGCTTCTGATTACAAGTAAATCACTGTATCTCATTGTGTATTTAGAACTCAGTAATTTGTACCACTTAATACTTACACAAGTTCAAAGAACTCTGACAACATCATACAAGCAAACCCGTTCTTTTGATGAAAATGATAGATGTGAAAAGGCTGGTTAAGGAAAATCTGAAATAACATTAAACATGAATTTATACTTGGACAGTCACCTGGATTAAGCATAAATAATTGTCAAGTCAACACACTCAAGGTTCCCTAGAAAATTCACTTTCACATTGATCCCTGCTGTAACACTAAACACAGGCAGTCAAGAAGTAAACATCGCAAAATATGACTCCTGAGCATCTTAATAAGTCTGTGTGTCAGCATGGCATGATGCCAGTGACATATACAATGACAGCACACTTTGACAGACCTGCTATTTAAACGTCCCATATTCTGCTCATTCACGTTCATAGCTGTATTTTGGGTTTCTACCTCCAGAAGAAGCCCACTCTGCTCTGATTGGCCAGTGTTTCCGGGTCTTCAAAATCTACTCTCTCGATATCTGTGCACTGTCATTGCAGCCGGAGGAATGACTGTAACGGTTCTGTAGCAGCACTCTCTGTCTTTACTGTAGCCTCTTACTTCACTTAGAGCACTGAGGTCAACTGATGCTCCTGGATGTTCCCAAAAGCAGGCACAAAACAAGCGACAACTGAGCCTTTGCAGTGGCTGTCCTGAAGCTCTGGAACAGTTAACCTTTACAAAAACTGTGCGAGGTTAGAAACCTTTATGACACTACTGAAGACGAACCTCTTTACACTGGCGTACGACTGATTCGAGCCTAATAACGTAAATTGGTTAATCTTCTGTTGTGCCTCGTCCTTTGTTGCCCTGCAATTTGATGTATTATTTGTACTTTCTCGTATTCCCTTTTGTTGTTTGCTTCTGTATTTGTCTGGTTTTGTATTTCATAACTCTTAAGCACTTTGATCAACTGCTGTTGTTTTTAAATGTGCTCTACAAATAAAGTTTGACTTGACTTTATAGATGGTTTCACTGGCAACAGCTTGGGTTCCTGTTTACTTCCTGTCAGCTGATGTCATTCACATACACTGTAAAACATTCCAAATTCAAATGGACCTCTATGGGATGTGTTTGGAAATACTCATCTTGAGTACCTGAGCGCACTCTGGCACAAACTGGACTGTCTGTAAGTTCAGAGCGCTGTTGAAACATACATTCAGTTATCCAGAGTACTGCACTTTTGGAGTGGCAGAGTGGACTCTGGGAACTCCGCCTGGGTGGATGGAGCAGCAGAAAGCTTAACAGAGTGACTGTGAGATGAACAGAACAGTTCATTGATTCATGTAGAAATTAAACGCACCGTTTCTTTGAAAAACAGTTCTCTCATAATAGGCTAGAGCATCAGATTGGATTTACGAACACACCCTTAGAGTGTTTATGTTTCAACTTTGAAACAGACTAGAGATTATATTTGTGACATCGCAACTTCATGGAAATCCAGACAGATCATTTAAAGACACAAATTCTGAACACAGACTGTGTACATTTCTCTGTGGAGTGAGCATTTTGATTCTTTCACAGTATTTAAACAGCACCTATACCTGCTTTGTAATAAACATGGAAATCTGACTTTTTACATCATGGGACTTTAGCTGCAGCTTAAAAGGATATCCTTTTGAAGAAGTTATCCAGGTTCTTGATATGGTGCCATGAGTCTGTAAAATAAATAAAAGCATTAGCACTTTGACCCAATTCCATACTTTCCTTCAGACTACCAAAGTATTTAAGTATTTAATAGGTACAATACTCCTAATGTGCAGTTAGTTATAATACAGATAATTTATACTTCAGTCGTAATGACATGTTTACCTTTCAGGCCTTCGGGCACATGCACCGGTAAATCCTCCTCCCCTGGTGGCGAGTCCTCCTCAAAGTCCTCTATTCTCTGATACTGCTGGTAAGCTTCAAAGTTCGCCATTGTGCTTCACATTCTTAAGGTCACTCCCAACTGACGAGCTGCTTGTAGTAAAACACCGTGTGAAAGAAAGCAGTCTTGTAACCTCAGCTACATACTGGAGCTAGCCACTCAGCAACTCAAGTAGTTCAGATAAGGGTAACGTTAGCTACAGTTAGCACTAGCCTGCTAACTTGCTAGTCCGTCGGAGAGCGCTCGTGTAACCCTACACTGCCATGGCAACACGAAATATACTCAGTGGCAGTTTAGAGTTAAGAACACGAATATTCAGCAGATATAAATATATATGTTAGTTACCGTCGTTTTATATTACAGCCCTAACTCAACGATGTGGTGGCAGGTTAGCCTGTGAATGATTCAGCCAGTCATGCAGTCCGGGTGAAACGGTTTGTTTTGTTCCCGACTTGGTCGGTCCATCTGCCGGGGTAAAATCTTCTTTCGTCTTCGTCTAAAAGTCCAATCTTAACCGGAGTTCGTTAAATACACACAGGTATGTCACAATCACGGTCTGCAGTCTGTCCAGAGGTCCCTTAGTTGGTTTCCGAAAATACACAAGCCAGAGTGTGTCCACTGTTTTTGTCTTTCACAAACAAATGTCAACAAAACATCATTGACGTCACTTCTGCTTCGACTTGCCGTCATTTCCGGCTATCAATTGTAGTTTTCTCACATTTTACCAAAAAAAAATCCGATTGTGTCATGTTGTTAGTTAACATTGTTGCCCGAGTCGCCAAATTTCCCAAGTTTGTTGCCTGGTATAAAATAAACGCACACTCTGTGATCACAAACTAATACTCACACTAAAAACGAGGTCACCTGTAGGCACAGAAATGCACTCTGGGTCAGTGTCAACATGGCAGCCCGCATGGTGTCCGTGGATTACTGCAGAGATTAACGATTATTTCAACCTAATGAGTTTGTTACCACTGAAATAAGCATCAACTATGTTTCGGTTACTCTGCTGCAGAGCAAGCATCACGGCTCCGGTACGATGCGGTAAAACAGCAAACACATGGAAACTTTCACGGTAGGGGGATGTGACCGGTAACTAGTGAACGGTAGCTAATGACAGCTGACCTGTAGCTGCTTTATAAGCCATATGTTAGTTAATCAACACTGAAAAGCTTAGCCTACTTTGATTTTCTGGAAAGTACATCGTGACAGAGCTGGTTTCCTCTACTGTTCAGATATAGACAGGTACAGTGTTCAGATATAGACAGGTACAGTGGGATGTTTGTGTTTGAGTTATCTATAACAGGAAATGTATCAACAAGAAGTTTCATGTTTTGTGTTTGCATGTAAGTTATGTGTATATTCAGCTGTTAAAAAATAAAATAATTACAACCAATTCTACTACCACTATCACTATTACTACTAATAATAATAGTAGTAATAATAATAATAATAATAAAAGTGAAAATGAAATTAATGTTTCTTTAGGTCCAGAGAGTAAAACTGACAAGACATCAGTAAATTTGACTCAATTAATCGTTTTCATTGTTTTCAAGAAAAAAATCACAAACATCTGCCTGCTCCAGCTTCTCACATGTGAAGTAAAATAAGTAATACTACAGCGTAAAAAATACTCTGTTAAAGGTAAAAGTCCTGCAATCAAAGTCTTTCGTAAAAGTACAAACATCATAACTTATACATGTATGTGTATATATAAATCATCACAGCATATATATATTGTTTGGTGGCTTATCCTATAAGAATATATCGTCTCTTTTGTGCTAATTTAGATTATTGAAACAAAATATTAAAAAACCGGAGTAACTAGTAACTAAAGCTGTACAGTAAATGTAGAGAAGTAAAGAGTGCAATATTTACCTCTGGGTTGTAGTGGAGAAGAGGTAGCAAGTGGCATAACATGGTAATTCTCAAATAAAGTACTGGTATCTTACAATTGTACTTAAAAACAGTACTTGAGTAAATGTACTTAGCTACATTTCACCACTGTAAACACAATTAGAGGATATACTCGCAATACTGACATGCCCATGTATAGTGAAAGTTACTGGTCACTGTAATCATTCATCCTGTTAATGCTGCAGTTTCAGTGTAAGCTGGAGAAACAAATGATTAATGATTATAACTAATTGGAAAAAAATCATCAGATTAATAAATGATAATAATTGCTAATTGCAGCCCAGAGTCTGATTGATCTAATTTTCTTTTACCCTTAAAATATAAGCCTTTGTTTTTAGCTTTGTACTACTTTCATACTAGGTTGTTCAATGCCTTATCAAACTTTAATTATTTTTCTTGTCTTTTCAGGTGGTACACATCTCCACGATCTCCAGCATGCAGCTCCTCACAGCAGCCTGGAAATGCTGTCAGTCGTGTCTGGAGCCTCACTCAGAGAGCTGTCCGTCAGTCCTCCACCAGTACATCCAAACCCCCAGGAGTGGCCCTGAAGTTCATCCTGGGACCAGCGGTGCTCACTGTCTCTGCACGGCTGTTCTGCCATGTAGCTCACTGCGAGGCAGATGTGAATAACAACACTCCAGTGGAAGCTGTTACCAAAAACACCGTGCCTGAGTTCAAATGGCATATCCTGTGGGAATTTGTCAAACCTCAGCTGTTTGCTCTCATTGGCGCTGTTGTGGTAAGTTTGAATCTCTTCTCTTAGAAGTGATGTCAGTGATTCAGAACTTTAAAAAAATGATGCTTAACATAGTGACGTTTAATTTATGGTGATCAACTAAACGGAGTATTTTTCTTGTCAGCTTGCATTTGGTGCAGCTATCTTGAACATTCAAATCCCCTTGATGCTCGGGGATCTGGTGAATGTTGTGGCACGTTACCTGAGAGAGCAGACGGGAAATTATTTCCAGGAGATAAGAGGTCCTGCGCTAAAATTACTTGGACTGTATGGTATCCAAGTAAGTACACAAGAAATCTGTCAATTAAAAAAAAGTCAGTCAGCAGTTTCACAGTTTACTATGTCAGTAATTAAAGCACATTCATACTATGGTGCTAAATGATAAATTGATATGTACTTCTGATATAACTATGATTGCCTGGCCAGATATTTTATTTCCAAAAGGAGCCTTAATTCTGCCTTTGTAAAATATTTAATAATAGCATTGGGGATAATAACTGGACATTTATTTCTCTGTTAATTAAATGATAAGAAACCCAGGGGGTGAGTGCAATAAAAACAACACCTGGACAATATAATGCAATCCAATACAACAGCTCTGAGATAACTACAATTTTTATTAAGCTTATTATGCTCTAATTATTAAAACTACTCTGGAGAGGTGTTTCACTCCACGATACTATCACTATCGAGGCTGCAGTTTGCATGCTGATGTATTAGATTGTATGGTGAAGTAAACCATTTTCTTGCAATAATTCTACCCCTTTGGTTATGGCTTTCAGACCTCAGTGTTTAATAAAAGTTCCTTGTGCAAGAAAACGTATAAATGTCATACTTTTTTTCTTGAAAATCGTCTATCACACTGGTCATTAATCACCTCCTATGTGCAGGGCCTGCTGACGAGCGGCTACATCATCCTGCTTTCAAGGGTCGGGGAGAGAGTGGCAGCGGACATGAGGAAGACGCTCTTTGCATCTTTACTGAGGTTCATATTCCTCAATGTTAGAGCAAAAGAAAGCAAGGACACAGTGAAGCAGAACTCACTAGACGGGATGCTGTTATGTTTATCTTAATAAATCTCGGTCAAGCTTGTGTGTGGTCTACCTCTTTAAGGTCCAGTGTGTAGGATTTAAGGGAATTAACTGACGGAAATGTAATAAGTATGTTTTCTTTAGTGTATAACCATCTGAAAATAATAACTGTTGTATTTCTGATACCTTGCAATGAGTTGGTCTCAGTCCAGGAAACAAATTACTGGCTGCAGATACAGGGTTCCCACAGTCATGGAAAACCTGAAAAAGTAAAGAAATCTCACTGTCACATATTATAGGCCTAGCAAAGTCATGGAATTGGTAAAAATGACCACTAGATGCCATTAACTTCTACACACTGCTCCTTTAACGCCAATAAACATTGGTAACATTGTCTGTTATTTTCTTTTTGTCAAAGGCAAGACGTGGCTTTCTTTGATGCCAATAAAACTGGGCAGCTTGTCAACCGTTTGACTGCCGACATTCAGGAGTTCAAGTCATCCTTTAAGTTGGTCATCTCTCAGGTATAAAGTACTACAAATCTTTTGTCACATAATAAGTAGTATGCTATATTGTTTTAGCCTTCTAATTCTTTTTTTTTTCTTTTTGCACATCTGCAGGGTCTGCGGAGTATTACACAAACAGTTGGATGTTTTGTCTCTCTCTATGTCATCTCCCCCAAACTCACAGGTTTGACAGTAGTTGTCCTGCCCTGTCTGGTGGGAGCGGGGGCTCTAATGGGCTCGTTCCTCCGCAAACTATCTCGTTTGGCTCAAGAACAGGTGATTTTGAACGTAGTATTATCTTGTTGCTTACAGTCTTTGTTAAAACTGCATAAAGTCTTGTATATAGTTTCATAGAGTTTCATTGCCAAGTCACAAGAGGCTGCAATATCAGAGCAGCCATAGTTAAAAAAAACATACATTATGACCTTCATTATGAAAGTGGCAGACATAGTGTACCCTTTTCTCTCTGATACAGATCTGTTCCCACTTCTGCCCACAAATCTTAGGATGTCAAGTTTCTTTACAACTCTTGACTGCTATACTGATTCTCATTATTTTCCGGGATGACACACAAACAGAAAGATGTTTCTATGTCGGTGCTTGTATTTTGATATATGTCGCTGACACTTCAAAAAAGCAACAGTCAGAAGTGACACAAAGTTGTTTACTCCAGCTTGCTGAAGAAAATCAATATCAATTTTTACACTGCAACCAGAGTAACACAGTGTCTGCTCTTGCATGTACAATTTGAGACCCAATAAAGTTGATATTAACACAATAAAGTTGATATTATTTTGCAATTTACAGAATGTATTTTAATTAGCCGTGTGACTTAACTTTGTGTTTTTAATTTTAAGGTGGCAAAAGCAACAGGAGTGGCAGATGAAGCACTTGGCAATGTGCGTACAGTGAAAGCTTTTGCGATGGAGGAGCGGGAACTCCAGTAAGTGATAGGGCTTATGATACAAGTACAAATACCCTAAAAGTGATATTAATACCTATGTCAAAAGTAATATGTTTGTGTCTATTTCTTTCAGGTTATATGCATATGAAGTTGACAAATCATGTGACATGAATGAAAATCTCGGTTCTGGAATTGCAGTTTTCCAAGGACTGTCAAACATCGCCCTGAACTGTGAGTGTATTTTAACTATGTTAACTGAAAAACATGATGTTGAGCAGACTGGTATCTCATGTTTTTGTGTTGTGTGCTGTTAACACAGGCATTGTTCTGGGAACTATTTTTGCTGGAGGGACTTTGATTTCTAACAATGAAATGTCCCCTGGAGACCTCATGTCTTTCCTGGTTGCTTCTCAGACTGTTCAGAGGTAAAAGATACAACTTGCTCAACAATTACTGCTCCCTCTTACCCATTTACAACTAAATGTATGCGTTTAAAAGCTGGTGTCAGGCTTTAACACATGTATTATCTTTATGCTCAGGTCATTGGCGAGTATCTCGATCCTTTTTGGACAGGTGCGTACAAATTATGTACATCTACTGTGCATGCGTCATGTCAGAAAGTAGCATCACATTGTGTGTGCATATTTAAACGTTTTAAATATTATTTAGTGAGAACTCAAACTGTCTTTCTCTAACATTTGTAACAGATGGTAAGAGGATTAAGCTCTGGGGCCCGGGTGTTCGAATACCTCGCTTTGGTGCCTAGCATTCCTATGTCTGGAGGAGGACGCATCCCATACAACTCTCTGACAGGAAGAGTGGATTTTATGAACATTTCGTTCAGGTTGGGATCTCACCTTAATTCAAGTAGATTTCAAGACTATTCTAGACACTAACTGAACATAAAAATAAGAGGGTAACATCTATCGATGTCTTTATTTTTGGTTTATTTAAAGCTATCCAACGAGGCCTGGCCATCAGATCTTGACAAAGCTCAACCTAACGCTGCCTCCTAGTAAAACTGTTGCCATTGTGGGAGAATCTGGAGGAGGTAATTTATTAGTTAACAATTGTAAACATGTTAACAATGCAATGCTAAGTCTTTAAATTATTAATCCAAAACATTTTAGGAAAGTCCACCGTGGCGGCCTTGCTGGAGCGTTTTTACGACCCGACCAGTGGTGTAGTCATGCTGGACGGACTTGACATCCGAACACTAGATCTGTCCTGGCTCAGGGGACAAGTCATTGGATTTATTAATCAGGTAATGATGCTCACCAATTTTTAAATTTTTTTTTTTTATTTACTTACTTAAGTATTTACTCATTTATTTATTTTTAGATTGACAAAATGAACATATACAAAACATCAACTCTAAGTTTAAGCATTTTTCTTGTTTTGCACAATGAATGAATGACACATACAATGAAGTGCATTGTATTTTATGTCTCCATCTGCTGGTAGGCCATAACTATAAGAGTATGCATAATATGACTTTAACTCCACTACAGAATAGACTTAATGATCACTCAAATTTCGGTGAGGGAAAAAAAATTGGATGTAACGCTATCCGCAATTGTTATGAGCTAAATGAGTAGTAAAATATCGGCATATCGGATATCGGCAAAAGAATTCAATATTGTGCATCCCTACGTACCACATCACTGTTTATTTGATCATAGCTGTCCATTCATTGCTGTATTTCCCACCCTGTGTCTTTGCAGGAGCCAGTTTTGTTCGGATCATCTATCATGGATAACATCCGCTTTGGGAAGCCTGAAGCCACAGATGCTGAGGTCATTAACGCAGCCAAGCAAGCCAACGCTCACGGCTTCATTACAGGTTTCCCAGACGGCTATAACACTGTGGTTGGTACGTGCTCTGGTGTAAGCATTTACAAATATTAACATTTCCATGCTATTTTAAATACTAAGCTCTAGGTTTCTACATCCAGGTGAGCGAGGTGTGACGTTATCAGGTGGCCAGAAACAGCGTATCGCTATCGCCCGCGCCTTGATCAAGAACCCCTGCATCCTGATCCTGGATGAAGCCACCAGCGCTCTAGATGCAGAATCAGAGCGAGTGGTGCAGGAGGCTCTGGACAGGGCCACGCGTGGTCGCACTGTGCTTATCATCGCCCATCGGCTGAGCACCATTCAAGCAGCTGACCTCATCTGCGTCATGAGCAATGGCCGCATTGTGGAGGTAAGGTCGCAGGCTATTCAGAGAAATGGAGTTTCTCTCATCTCCTATTAAAAGTCTCTGGTAATTTATTGGAAGTTCAAAGAGGCACTAAAAAGACTGCACTCAATTCAGTGCTCAGTAATATGTATATGTACTGTATATATTGGTCGTTTCCATCCTAATGTGCTGAGTGTGTAATATAAGTTTTAATTATATCTAACAGCTTCTGCCTCTTGTCTTTTAAGGCCGGGACTCACTTGGAACTGCTGAGCAAAGGAGGACTTTATTCTGATCTGATCCGCAGGCAAAGAGCCGAGGGGAAGAAATGAACATGCTAAAACTTGTTTACTGTAGATCCACACTGAGTAATGAAATTTCATTTGAAATGAAATTCACAGGAAAGGTTTGCCTCAATGGATAAATTATGTAAAAACATGTAATGTAAATCTTCTAGGTCTGTCTAGTTTAATGACAAACTCTTAAATTTATGTATGTAAATGAGTAAGCGGACCAACTGGATCAGCCTGTGATGATTAAAAACTACACCCCTGTACAGTATTTAAATTAAAGCTGAGGTATGCAGTTTTTGGAAAGCGTAAGAAAACGGCAGAGTTTGAAGATGTGCCCTCCTCCTGCAGCTCTCCTCTCCCTGTCCTTAGCCCCTCCCACCACACAAATATGGGCATAAGGATGCGCTTCATAATTAATTAATCAATTAATTATTTCATTTTAGAGTTCTCTATCTGTTTAAGACCAAAAATGAGACAAGAATGAGCCATCTACCTCACCCACTGTGTCGCTCCCCATCACTGTGGACTGCTTCGCTAGGGGGTGATGCAGCAGCTCCAGGGACGGAAATTTGGTCGGCAGCTGTAGCAACTCAAAGTCTCAGGGGTCACAGTGGGGCAGTGGCCAGTGACAGCACCAGGTCCATCCTGTGTAACAGCAGCAACAGAGTCTGGGCATCAGAAAAGTGTGGTCCCCTGGCCCCCCCGCTGGTTCCAGTTGCTGCAGCCAGCGAGATCATCTGTAGTGGCAGGAGGGAGGCAGAGGACACACTGTTATTCCAGGCTCTAGCTAGTTATTATTGGTGTGCGGGGTAAAGGTTTTTAACTTCTGCTATCACCAAAACAGCAAAACATCAACACCAAAACATATGCGTTAATCAACAACCTGAACCTGACCCAAACTTTATGCATTATAGTAGCACAATTGTCAGAACTGAGACAGGGACAGAGACAAAGACTGAGCGCAGTGGCGCTGACGATAAAGGTGCTTTTGTGTGTGTTTAAGAGAGAGAGAGAAACTGGTTGGGGAAGAAAAAATTGAATATTACATGCAATGTTTCTGTGAGTTATCAATAACTCAGTCTGAATGCTGTTTTGCCACTTATTGACCCACCCACACATTTTCTAGTAGGCTTACCTGAACCCACATGACTCTCAGGTTGTGGGTCAACCCATGCGTCACCACTGGCTACATAAACATGGAGCACATTTAGCCTTTGGCAAAGGCTAGACTATTTACATTTTCTCTCCATCTCTGAAACACTTTGCTGATACTGACACAAGCTGTATTTTGTTATTTTCTTTTTTCAAAGTCTGTCTTCCTTTTTTGGGGGTTGCTTTGCAATGTATGCAGTTGTTGCCGATGCTGAAATATCAACTTTTTCTGCAGGATGTTCTGCTATCATATCAAGGTTTCACCAAAACATTAAGGCATGCGCATGTTTTTGTAGAACAGCCAATAGGAACGTCCTCTCTCTGACATGACGTGATTGACCTAAGTCTTCAGTCACTGGCTAAATTTTCCAAAGCCTGAAAACTAAGCCAAGAGGAGCTGCAGAAGTCGTGAATTACATTTGAATCACATCACAGTAACATAGAACTGCCTACCCCAGCTCTAAATGTGAATTTCATGACACTACTTTCCATTATCCTGTATAGAATGATCAGTTATATTGTGATAGAAAAAATAAATGGTTTTAATGAGAAATTCCTTCTTTTTTTTCACTTGATCCTAATAAACAGAAATTCCATGTTTTGTCACAAATGCAGGATTAAAGAAACTGAACACTGAACCTAAATAATAAGCGGTATGTCATTTGAGGACAGTGTCATCTCTTGTAATCCTCAAAATCTTCAATTTCACTGCGGGATAAAGAAAGCTGAAATGTTATATCTTTCCACTATATTCTCCAATTGCTCCCTACTAGTCTTGATGTGGCATAATTTTCCATATTTTGTGTGTCTGTACAGTATGTGCACTGACATTAAGTCTTGCATGCTGGTAAATATTGGCCATCACTATCATTAACTGTAGTGTGGGCTCATTTGCCAAATGGAAAAAGTGAAACACTAAGATTTGTAACCTTTTAAAATATTGTTTGCATCATTAAACAGACAAATGAGGCTGTCTGTTATTGATAATTCATGTAAACTAACATACAGACTGACAGCTTCCTTGTAGAATCCATTTGCAGTTTTGAGATCAGATTACAAACGATCAATTCCAGTATGGGAAACACATATAAGGAATCACAGTCCTCAGTAAGTAGCCTCTACAAATCCCCAATAATTGTTATTTAAAGTGGGTCAATTTGAAGAGATCTTAAATGACATTTCACTCTCTGTACACAGCCGTCTTGCCCTCTGAAAAACCTAAATATGCCATAAATTTGGGCACAAATACAAAAACGACTCTGCTACGACAGATTAGAAAAATATTGCTGCATTCTGCAATGTTTTTGAGACTATGGCCCACTTTTTTAGACTGATGCAATGCACCTTTTGGCCTCTAGATGACCAACAAGACGAGCTTGACTGCAGACCGACTAGAACTGCAGATAGCTTTAAGCTAACGCTAGCTATCGCAACATCACCAACCCCAATTTGGGGCTTTAATTAGTCATTGGTTTGCTAGCTTGTTCAAGGCTGGCTTCACTGGCCAAACATGCAGAAATATGAAAAGCTTGAAAAAATCGGAGAGGGTAAGTTTCATACGCTTTTTTATAAAGTTAATATTAGCTAGCCTGTTTTGCTAACCTAGCATTCATGTAGCTGACGAGCTAACGTTTGCGAAACTGTGAGCTTTGTGTCTACGTTAGTTAATTTCCTGGTTGAACATAAACAAAGCTGTGTGTGCGGGTTTTACTTACACTATTGTGTACTGGTTACAGGATCTGTTTGAAGATTTCCGTCTGTCATATTTCACGATATTAACGCCGGCTAACTAACTCGCAACCGTTAGCTAGCAAGATAGTTACCGTTGACCGTTGCTAAGCAATTCATCAACACGATAACTGATTTAACTTACAGTTATTATGCTTCGTAGGAACGTACGGGACAGTGTTCAAGGCTAAAAACAGAGAAACCCACGAAATTGTGGCTTTGAAAAGAGTCAGGCTGGACGATGATGACGAGGTATGTTTTCAAAACAACAATTTTCATTTCATTATTTGCTGGGTAGCTGTTAGCATGCTAGTACTAATCACACCGGGTGTCATTTCTTTCAGGGGGTGCCAAGTTCTGCTTTGAGAGAAATCTGCCTTCTGAAGGAACTAAAGCATAAAAACATAGTCAGGTCAGTCTGTTAAATGATGTGGTAGTGACAGGTAGTGTTTCACTGTTTGTCATATGAGTTAAAATGCTACGCAGTTTGCACTTCACCCTGATATCAACAACCATCAACTTAAAGCTGTTCTGTCTTCTGCAGACTACATGATGTTTTGCACAGTGACAAGAAGTTAACCTTGGTCTTTGAATATTGTGATCAGGTAAGATAGAGTTGTCCCAAACATACATATGTTTTAATGTGTACTTTCCTCTAAGGCTTATGTGTGTCTTTTATTACATGCAGGATTTGAAGAAGTATTTTGACAGCTGCAATGGGGATCTAGATCCTGAAACTGTGAAGGTAAAACATAATCATCTAGAATAGTGCTCTAAGAGAGTTTAACCAATGGCAATATGCCTGCTTAAATGCATACTGTATAGACTACTTGGTTTGTCAGATTGTCTTCATTATATCAGTTACATGTTGTGAAAATTTAAATTAACTGCTCAAAGAAGTTTTGTCTCTTAACTAGTTTTCCCCCCCTGCTGCAGTCATTCATGTACCAGCTGTTGAAAGGCCTCGCTTTCTGTCACAGTCGTAACGTTCTTCATAGAGATCTGAAGCCGCAGAATCTCCTCATAAACAGAGTAAGTGGTTTGGTGCATTTGGATTTTGACTTGAAGGCTGAAGAAACTATGCAAACTTGCAATCAGTAATGGTATGTTTGAAATGTAAAGCTAGGCTCTGGCTGTAGTTAATTAGTCTGCATTAATATTTGTAGATTTGATAACTTGTGTCTCTGTGTGTAGAATGGGGAGTTGAAGCTGGCTGACTTTGGGCTGGCTCGAGCCTTTGGCATTCCTGTGAGGTGTTACTCAGCAGAGGTAGGTTTCACTTCATTAACATGTCAGGTGCTAAAACCTGACTTCTTCCATCTGAAAATGTGTAACCTGCATGAAATAAAGTCTGAGGAAGACCGTTTTGGCTCGAAACATCACTTATTTCGCAGAATAAAATCCTTTTAAGGGGAGCTTCCTGGTGTGCGGATCTCTGTCTTTTCACATTAACCTGCATGAAATGACATAGATTTAGATCTAAGAGAAATTAAGTCAGAGACTGATTTCTTAACATTTTGCCATTAACAAATTTTAAACTGGGTGCTAATTTACAATACGAAGAGATTTGTACTATTTCATCTAGACTTTAAAATAAGTTGTATTGCATAGTGTAGCGAAAGTAAATGGTTTTAGCAAAACATGACCTCACACGTCTCACTGCAAAAAGTAATGTCAAAATATGTCCCATGTAACAAGCAAACTGCAGCATCAAATCTGTGGCCTCTTTTAAAAAGTCTACTATATATTTGAGGCTATTAAAATGCACTTATTTCTGTTAACAGTCTAAAGTTATGCCGTTATTTAATGATGGTAGAGACTGGGACACAGCGGCATTTGGTCTAAGAGGTGTTTTGATTTTTTTTGTTGCTGCTGCTGTCAGAGAAATGACAGGCAAGTCTCAGAAAGGTTTAGTGGATTTGGTTGGCTGACCTTAGGGCCTGGCACACCAATCTCATGAGGGGGCACTTGACCCAGGGTGACCACTACTGATCTGAAAATGTAATAAACAGAAAATCTAGAGGGGAACAGAGTTTGAAGCAGTGAGAATTTGAAGTAGGGTCATTTTAAAAGGTCATTTCATTTCAGAGGATATATTGCCCCGAGACTTTTCGCACTGGTTCAGCAAGAAGAAATGAATGAGCCTACAGTTATTTCACATTACCTGGATATACTGTAATATGCAGTACATGCAGAATGAATTAAATACAGTGACTGAAGTTCTTATGATGACATTATGGGGATTTTGTTTAATCTATCGTCATTACTGCCCACCAAGTCAGAAGTGTCAGAGTGTTCTGGGAAACTTGTTGCTATCTAGCAAACCGGCCTGCGTTTCTAACAGCTTTTTGCAGAATAATTGTTATTAAAGAGGTATTTTACTGCCAGAAAGATTGTGTTTTTATGAAACTAAAATGACAGTGCAGTAGGCAGACACACATATCAGGCAAATAGCAAGTTTTTGTTCTGTTATTGAAGATAAAAGCTTTTAGGCACAAAACAAACATGGACTAATTATTAATGATTAGAAGTCTATTACATGTAAGACTCCTTTAGATGTGACACACCCGCTAATATCATCACAGATCACACTTCAGGTTAAGGAAATCCTATTTTTTTTGGTTTCAGCTGGAAACTAAACCAATTTCATTTTTGGTCAAAATGCTCAGCACAGTTCAGAAGTAGGTGGGAGAACCAGAATATAACGTTTTCCATGTTGTTGGAAAATCAGTATAAGGTGACACAGCTTTCCTAAAAAGAACCCTGCATTTTTATGCCGTTTAATGTAAAGGTAATATAAAGAGCTCCCCACCCTTATTGTGAAATTCTCATCTATAAAGTAATTCACCCAGTTGAATCAAAAACCTCCCACAACCCCACAGGTGGGTGGAGGCTTTGAAACAGTGCTTTAGGGTGTGTTGCACAAAGGATGATTATATATATTTTAAAAAAGACATCAGAAAAAAGTAATTTTTGTATGCTTTTTTTTAACATTGTAAATTTAACAAAATTAACACTACAAAATGGACATGATTCAATATTTTTAAATTAGTCTGCAGCTTCAAGCATGGTTATGTTATTCCATTTGGAGGATCCACAAATTTGACTTAATTTTCTCCATAAAAATGACTCGTGAAAAGTTAGCAGTGGTTCTGTGGCAGGTGGTCACATCATTAGCATCTGTACCAGAATGTACTTTTAAAGTTTGAAACACAAGCACTTTTTTCAACCCACACAATCTCTCTGGGAAATGAAACTTTTCTACAATTTTGTTCTTTTTACTTTTGTTCTGTCAGTGCACTTCACCGAACACATTTCCATGTAACCTGAAAAAATGTCTCTAAAACACTCGACACCTGACAGAGCACCAGTTTGTTAAATTTGTCGAGAAGGTGTAATGAAAACCGGATGGCTGATGTAAGTTCAACATTTAGCATTAGTGAAAGTCTCTCTTTGTCAAATCAGTGTTGGTACAAAATAACGCCCGACCCGAGAGAACGGTCATTACGCTGAATGCCTGAATGATTATGCTAACACCAGTTTGGCTGTGATAATTGGTGTGATTGGGTCTAATTCTTCTACACTAATTCTACCCTTTACTCTGTGATTTATACGTAGGTGGTGACATTGTGGTACCGGCCTCCTGATGTGCTATTCGGTGCTAAACTTTATTCTACCTCAATTGACATGTGGTCTGCTGGATGCATATTTGCAGGTTCGTATATGACTACTGACGTAAATAAAAATGAGTCACTCTGTTTCTTTTCTTTTTTACTTTGTTTTGTTACCTAGTGTGACTGTGATCCTGTTACAACTAATAACAAGTCATAATTCATAGGGTGCTATAAAGATATACTATCCAGAATTTCTTTAAAAAAATAATACATAGACTCATACAGAAGTAATCCTTCTCACTCATCATTTGTGACGCACTAGATGTGTGTTTTTCTGCGGAGACTCTACCCTTTGCCTGTATATTCTCATTTTCCTCTTATTTTACTATGTTTGGGATGTTCCTGGGAATAGTGGGCAGGTGAGATCAGGACTTAAGAAAAGGGTAGCGGCCATGTGCAGGTCCAGTCATCAAACTGGCAGTTCTTAAGTGACAGGAGTTGGATTGGACTGAGCTGAGAGTGAAAAAGAGAGAAGATGAGGGAACGGTCAACTATTGGAATAAAAGAAGAAAGAGACGAAGTAACTAATAATAAATATTTCAACAATAAAGATTTTTTTTCTAAAATATGTACATTTATTTAAGACTAGAAATACGGGCTTATAATCGGGATCAACCCCAAAACTGCTGCCAGGGTTTTGGCTTTGGTCGGCTTGGACAGAAACAATGCAGCTTCATGAGTTTTCAAACCTGATTTTTTGGGGGGCTCTGATCAAAAAGAAAGTTAATCTGGGTTTGGCTTTTACTTTCCTTTTTTCTAACAATACTGTTGACAAACACTAACTGACAACTGCTGCGTAGTATTATTTACAGTCACTCCAATAGTCAAGATTGCTAACACGGTTAAGTATCGTGCAAGTCATCGGTATTTTAGTGCCTAATGTTGTTTTTACTAAAAATGTGCAATCTGGAAATAAGTTATTTTAACTTTGTTGTTGTCCTGTCATGCTACCACTCTAGAAATAATTTAGTGTGTTGTACAACATGTAGGTTCCTAATTGACAGAATACAACTAAACTTAATTAAACATAACACATTAATTTTGTTTTATTTTGATTCCACGTCCCACTCAGAGCTGGCCAATGCTGGAAGGCCTTTATTCCCCGGGAACGATGTGGACGACCAGTTGAAAAGAATCTTCAGATATCCTTTTTTGAAAACATTTCTAGGCATCGACAGCTTGTGTTATCACACAGTTTGGTATTCGGGGCTCACACTTTGGTTTTTGATCTACTGAGTGATGAATGATTTACAAACTGTAAGTCCTAACAGAGAAGAGAGACACCTCTCTGCTGCGTAAAGTTTTTCTTTAACCACTTGGTACATTGTTGGGTACACCAACTGAAGAACAGTGGCAGACAATGACGAAGCTCCCTGATTACAAGGTAACTTATTATAACGTCAGTTATGTTTCTAAGAGCCACAGTGGAAGCGATATTGAGAATGTGAAGGGACGTCACAGAGTCCTGCGTACTTCTGATTTCAAGACAGACTATCAGTCCGGAAGAGCAACATGCAATACGACACCCGCAAACTGCTCCGACCCCGGACACAAGATCAACGACCCGACCCAAAACCACCATTCTGAATTTGGCTGTTAAAATAATTTGGCTTTGCAGCATATTTAAAGTGCCATTTTAGGAAATTGCATACACTAAAACGAAGATGTCATATTTTACAACATAGGCAACTCAGTAAATACAATATGAATTAATATTTCGTGGTTATTCACAAAATATTGAGCAACACATCTCTGTAGTTAATGTGCCTGTTGGTAACTCACCTAATTTCGAGCAGTCAAGTTTCGGCCGTCAAGACAGCAGTCTGAGGATTACAGAGTTAAAACATGAAATAAATTATGATGATCCTCATTTTGTTTGAACATATTTATCATCCAACAACCACAGTCCCATCCGGATTTTCTTTTTTTCACCCAGAACCAAACCAGTTAATAAAAATATGACAAAATACCTCCCGCAAATCAGCTTTTTTTCCCCTGGTCAGCTGCTGGGTACCCAACCCGTTGCAGGACTTGTAAGGTGCACACTCAAGTGTGAGCACCAAAAACTAAATAGATTACAATGTTTGTTAAGCGGAGATAGTGCATCGATGTCTGTAATCCAGCTGAGCTGCCGAGTTATATGTATCAGTGTTGTTTATCGTGATTAGTTTGTCCAAATTCTGCTGCTTGACCTCTGTAGCAGTCACAGCTAACATACTGCAATCCTCACACGACTGTGCCCCCCCCCCCCAAATAAAGAAATAACCCAGCGTGACGCCAACTTCACATTCTCTAAACTCCACCTGTCACCAAACTCTTCTTCACTCTCTTTCTACCTGCAGCCATATCCCATGTATCCAGCCACCACCTCACTGGTGAATGTGGTCCCCAAACTAAGTAGCACAGGACGGGATCTACTCCAGGTACCTTCAAACTGTCTGCCATTTACTTCTTATAGGAATACTATAGGAATACAAAATGAACATCTGTATATCAATTGGTCGTGCCGTATTAACTTGAGTTATTGAATAACACCTCTTTATTCTGGTATGACTCCACAGAAAACTTAACAACAGCCAAACACAGTGCAGTATAATCCAAGTCTCATTCATCCAGTCTTATGCTTGGTACTTCCCAAACATGCATTTTCGCTTAAAAAAAAAAAAAACGAGTCTGGCTTTGAAGAGCATAGATAAGTTTTACTTTCAGTTCAGTTTTAAATAGAAAGGTTTCAGCGAAAATGCACGTGTTTGGGAAGTACTGAGCATACGACTGGTTATGTGAGACTTGGATTATACTGCAGGAGCTGTGTGAGAGTTTGTTATCCTTCATAAATTCAAGGTAACACTGCATGACTAATTGATATACAAGTGATCATTTTGTGGATGAATTATTCATTTAAGAATAAATTAGTCTCCACTCATGTATTCCAACATCAAATTTTTAAATTTTTCTGTCTTTCATAACCGTTTGTGTCAATAGTTCAGTTACTTCTGCTAAAATTTCCTGTCATGATTACCCAGTTATTATGGATATACAGATTTGCATAAACAAATTTGATATTGCTGTTCACTTATTCAAATGTTTCCTTTGATCTCACCCAGAACCTGTTAAAATGTAATCCTGTCCAGAGGATCTCAGCAGAAGAGGCCTTGCAGCACCCTTACTTTGCTGATTTCTGCCCACCCTAAAAGCTAAATGGCCTCTCGCTGAACCTCAGCCGCCAGAATCAATCATCCCTCACTCTGTTGGGTCATTAGCAGCGGTCCCAACAAGGCAAATCCCTCACCGGTTTTCAAACACTCCCCTGCATTTCATTCTGTTGTGCCTCTGTGTGGAACAAAGTCCTCGTGGCTCTGCAAGGTTTTAGGTTCTTTTAAGTTTGCAAGCCTGTTTTACATACACGCCTCCCAGTTAATTAGCACTAGTGTGGGAGGGTGCACTATGTGTTGCTTTGAATACGTTTTTATACCTGTGGAAATATTTGAGAACAAGATGCCCGTCTGCTCCAAAAGACTGAAATTAACATGCTGTTTTTATATTCCTTAGAAAGACGGCCCTTTGAATCTGTGGTGATCTCAATTTGTAAATGCATTTTGTTTACCTCAAATTCAAAGTGCTGGCACATTCTGCATCCGTTACCCAGACGGCCTGACTAACATCGTGGTTTCTGGTCCTGCTGTGACGTGTTTTGCCAATTTGCTTTCGTTAATAGAAGTCTTAACATTGGGGGAGACTGGAGTTTTGATGCCAATACCAATACTGACATTTGAGAGTTTTGGAAACTGTAATATACTGATGTATCGACCATGACAAAAAAACGTAAACTTTATTTGGGTGCAGATCACTTAAATTTGGGTATTAAAGAATTGTGATAAAGATGTTGGTGATGTAAAACTTATCTTTGGATTTTCTGTACTGCAGTTTATCCTTTATTAGGCAGGATCCACGCTGGTGCATCTGTTGTAAGTTAATACTCACTGATATATTGGCTCTAGTAGACAACAGATTCCTGGGGCAGCTACTGCTACAATGTTATGTTTTTTTAAACTAAACTAAATCGCTTGATTTGTCAGTTTTGGAATAACAGGAAAACAATTCATTTAAAATGTTAAAGGATTTTTTTTCTAACATAAATTTTACAAGTCTGTAATTTCCAGTTTCCTTAGAAATTTTCCTGGATATAACTAATGTATGTAATTTAGTACTAATTTCTTTTTTTTTGACAGAATTACTCCAATTAAAGGTCCAGTGTGTACGATTTTGGGGTATATATTGGCAGTAATATAATATAATAAACATAATATAATTTACCTGAAAATAAAAAGTGTGTTTTTGTACATAGTCTCTATAGATATCGCCATGTTGCCTGCCATTTTCTCGACAGTAGCTCAAAACAGACGAACCAAACGCTGGCTCTAGTTAGGGCCACGCGGGCTTTGGCTTCAGCCGCAGTATTCAGCAGCTTCTGTGTGGAGCCAAACTATGTTGAAAAAACTCTTATTTTTAATGTTAAACTGCTTTATTCAGTGTTTTACTGGTTTAAATCACCAGATCTCTTTGTTACGGAGAGGAGCAGACCTCTTTGGATAATTCGGCTCCTGGTAAAAACCTCCTGAACAATGAACACTGAAGGCACTGTAACCGGGAGACGTTTCATGTGGTAGCAATCTGCGATCATCACCACTAGATGCCACTAACTTCCACCTAAATCTCACACACTGCTCCTTTAAATCTGTGTAAACAGTTAATGTATAACTCAGTATTAGAAACTGTAGCTCAGCACTGGGTAAAAGACTCTGGAGGTTACACCAGCTATTAATTAGAACAGAGTAATAGGAAGTGTATCAATTGAACACTGTCCTCATTTTCTCTTTAATTATTACCAAATTACATACTTCTTTCCTGGAGATAATTAGGCAATTACAGACCTGTAAAATACACTGTACAATTATTTTTTCAGACCAAAACAGATCGCAAACTTGTAGTTCTGATTTTTCACATCCCAACAGTACAACTCTTTGTCCCACTAACTATTACGAGATTGTATAATATAGCATGGAAGCTAATTTATAATTTTCTTTATTTTCTCAGGCTTTATTATCTCCCCTTTTATATTTGTCTTTTGTGCACTTTGTAAGTTTTATTTTAATTTGTTTAGTTATCAATATTAAAAACGTTGAACACTGACAGCCAGGATTATATACGGTTATCAATAAATGGGCCAATACACGCGCACACACACACACATAAATATATAATGTATATGTTAATAACTTGTGGACCATTAGTGACACTTTTTTTTTTTTTACATCTTCATTATAATTATACTAATGTCTTTTAGCTTTTCTGAAATGCTTTTGCAACAGTTAAATTAGAGAATAATCCAGGTAATCCACTGATAATCTGTATTTTCATATGATTGTTTTGCACCATTAGCTGTTTCCATTCTGGTTACTTATTATATTAACATGGTTAACAGCTCGCAGTGTTATTTTACTCCAGATTGTTAATGAAACTACTTATCCCATAAAAGCCTACATGATGAGTTGTGTTTGAAGTAGCTGTGTTAATGAGGGAAATGAGTTATTTTGCCGATGTTAAGACAAGATAATGGATGCATGTATTTATTAATGCTGGAATGTCTGCTCATTTGTTTTGCATTCGTTTAAAATGTAGCACAGCTTTGTTTGGTACAGACGCTCACTTCTTGAATGATTTACTGTTACTCAGATCTAAAGCATTTAGCCAGATTTTTCTAGGACTTAAAATGTTTGAAGGTTATTTGTGTGGATTCAGTTATAATGAAAAAAAAAACAACAGCACTTGCTCTCAGTATTTCATTATCTCGTGATGATATGACGTTTCAGACCAACTGCTGTAGAATAACTTTATACAGCTTCAGTTTGAATTTTAAATGAAGAGTAGATTGTTGCACTTTGCTAGTATCTTTGCTTTTGCTGGTCGAACTTGGGACTTATCAGTGATTCTTGTGTATATTTCAACCAATAAGATAAGAGTATTCAGTAAAGTGGACATAAAGACGTGTTTGCTTTTGAGATTAAACGTTCATTCTTGACTTTAAAAACAGTCATTGACAAAATCTCAACACAATATCCCTTTATGTAAGAGCTGTTGTGGAGCTTTAAATCATATTTATGACAACTGAGAAAACTCAAGTCTGCTTAGAAAGATCATGTAATTTCATTTAGAGCTCCAGAACAGCCAACAAATCGACCTTGTGGTGAGATGTCTTTTTTCTCTTTGATAGCTATTCAACAGCTTCCTCATTTATAAGTGACTTTGACTATTTCAACATTTTGGGAGCAAAAAGTAAATACAACCCTGATTCCAGAAAAGTTGGGACGCTGTGTGAAACATTAATAAAAACTGAATGCAATTATCTGCGAATGCTTTTGATCCGTATTCAGTTAATAAAACAAAGATAAGAAATGGCTTGTAATATTCCTAACTATGTTTTTTATAAGTTTATGATCACCTGAAACTGAGAATTGTTGTGTTTCCGTTACCTTAGAATGAGTCGTTTATATCTACATACGGAGCGGGTCCTCTCCCACGGAGTTCACCATGTTCTACAATAGCCCAGAGTGGACAAACCAAACACTGGCTCTAGACAAGGAGGTGAAAAGAGAAGAAGTCACAGCGTCATATTAGGGTCCAACACATGTGCAGTGAAATCTGGTCTACAGTGGCCGAATGGCTCAATAGCTGGCACACTTTTACAGAACATGGGGATGATTAATTAGTTTCACTGAGGCGTCCACAGTCTGCATTTTGTCAAAATGTAATTTATGAAAAAGAAGGACGTGGGTGAAGATTACAATTCTGCAATTAAGAAAAATCCATTATTAAAGGCCACAAACAAGTGCTCTTTATGGCCAAAGTTTCAAAACTTTTCCATGTCTTTTCAAGCACCTGTAATAAAAAAAATTGTGCTAAACTTTCCTAGTTTTTTTTAAACACATCATATTTAAACTTTATTCAAATGTAATTTGAGCTAGCGGGCATACACACAAGAGAGAAGGAAAATGAGGAAATGAACGTGACTGTAAACAAAACGTTGCATCAACGTAATATTTGAGCTTTGTTACGACAGCTATAGAAATGCTGTTATGTTACATTACATGGACAGGAGATAACTAACAATTCCTTTTTGCTTTTTCTTTTTTTTTTTTTTTTTTTTTTTTTTTTGCTTTTTCGCCTTTATTGGACAGGACAGAATTTAAGTGGAAAGGAGGAGCGAGAGAGAGACAGGATAACATGCAGCACAGGGCCACGGGCTGAAAGTCAACCTAAGGCCGCTGTGGGACACTGCCTGCGTACATGGGGCGCCCACACTATCCACTGAGCAACCGAGCACCTCAAACTTTAACAATTTCACACAACAAAATTCAATGACTATTTCAAAACTTATTTTTACTAATTCCATAACTTTTCTAAGCCTGGAAAATACGTTTGTGAAATTTAATGACTTTTCCAGGACTTTCATGACCGTGGGAACCCTGTTTATACGCAAACGTCCTGTTGTTTGAGTGTACCCAAAAGTTTCGTCAGGCCAAGCGCACCTTTGACCCCTCAGGCTGCACGGCATTAAAACCCAACATCACTGCGTGAAGGATGTTACTACATGGGCTCGCCAACACTTTGGAAAACTATTATCAGTAAACACAGTTTGTCAGCGCATCTACAGATGCAATTTAAGACTCTACCATGCAAAGTGAAAGCCATTTATCAACAACATCCAGAAACACCGCTGACATCTCTGGACCCAAGCTCATCTATTAAATTGCGAATATAAAATATGCCCAATGGAAACACGTCAATTTTTTAAAAAACTCCCATTTATCACAAGAAAGTTTTTACACTCACATGAGGTGGCATTTCAGGTGATCTAAAAAGTCATTTTTCACAAAACTGCAATGGTGACATGATGCTATGGCTATGCGCTTGTCAGTGGGAACTAGTTCCCTCCGGCATGATGCAGCAGGCGCTACAAGAGGTGTTATTACATCACGTGACTCTCAAGAGTTGAGCAAATCATCCGGGGGTTTTGAATCCAAAATTCCTCTGTGAAATCGTGGACTATCACGTCCCAGAAATCCTCCATATTTGGGAGTGGTGGGAGTGGCCACATATAAGGGGGCTTGCCTTTCCATTACGAAAACAATGACGGCCAGAAAACCCACGCCCTTGCATGCCACCAGAAGTGAACAACACTGTCAAATGTTGCACAATGCAAAGTGGTGATAAAAAGTCCGTAACATCACCACTTTCCAGCTGTGAGCCCACAAATAACCAATGAGAAGAGCCCAGAAAAAAAGGAAGGCCTTTACATTTGCATGCAATGTGGTTTGTTAGTAAAGTGACAGTTGGACTTGAGACTGACTCCGTCACACATAGTGAAGTGTGTATTAACTATTTAATGTACAGTTCAGAGTTAAAATCACATATCTACAATAAAATGCACATAAAGCACGTAGAGCCAGATGAAGCAAGCTCAGTTCCCCAGATTTTTGTGCGCATAAAAATCTCAATGTCACCTGTAAGAACCAGCCTTGAAGGCACATTTTAGTTTCACTTCAAGCCACATTATGTTTATTTATTCCATGAAAGGTGAATAAAAGATATAACAGTTTGTCATAACTGCTGAGTATCTTTCTTTTTTGGGGGGTATTGCACGATCCCAAGTCTGGTTTGTGGAGGATCTGGAGAACATCGTTTTGATTGATCTGGCTCCAAAAATACATTTTGGACCATACAAAGTGAATAGCATGGCTAAGATTACATTAAGAGACCAGAGATAATAGGAATACATAATGGTCATGCAAGGAAGAAAATGGGCGATGCGACATAAATGGTTAACTGTAAGAATAAAATAGTTCAAATCTAGGTGTTGGGTGACAGAAATATATAGTTTTCTACTTGGCCATAACTATGCGGTAAATATCAGGACTACTAAATGAGCACAAACAGTTCAGTAATAGTTGCTGCCAGTTCAGATACACTCTGCTGTTCTGTGACTGGTAATAAGGCAGGGGGTGTGGGGGGAGGGGGAGAGAGGTAAAGACCCGGGACATTTTTTCACAAATCCTTCATCCACAGTTTGTGGTAAATGCTGGGTCATTTTTATGCTTTTAAACCCCACAACATGACACACACACACACACGCACACATACACACACTCGAAATCATCATGGCAATGCAGCATCATCAGAATAGCATCATTGTGTAACATGAATTGGCATTTGTGTCTCTTTATTTGGCTAATGATGGTTAATATACAGTCGTCATATCATACATCTGTGTTGCAGCTGTTCAGTTTACATCCATCCAGCTGTTGAATACGTCATGAATTGAAAATGGGAGTCCCAAATCTTTTTTTTTTTTTTTTTTAATGTCAATTTATCAATTCATCTGATTCAGTGCATTTATTGCTCACGACACAACGCCACTGATTCACTGTTTTTTTTGTTTGTTTCCTGAAAAAGTTAAATTTCCACTTGGATAAAGTCTCTTCACGAGGTGGTCTCTGGCTCCTCTTGGAGTACCCTCTTATTCCTATTAACGCTGGAGCAGTGAACACACCACGTGTAACAGTGTGTGAAGTTAAAACTAGAGCCATAAAAGGTAGTCACAACCATAGACGTCCAGTCATTGGCTTTCAAGTGATGGCTGATCTCCAAGGGTTTGTGCTTCACATCAACAGTCATCTAATATACAGACAACAGAGTAATAAAGCTACAGTGTTATGAACACCACTTAACTTGATTGGCATTATACTTGAAAGTTTCACATTAAAAAAAACAAACAAAAAAAACTGTACTCTGAATTTCCACTGTTTATAGTGAGGATATGTAACCTACAAGTCCACAACTGTAGTGTCAAGGATTTAAATAACAGTGAACATTAACAAGAGAGGAAGTAGACTCACACGAAGATAAGAAGAAAAGTTGTGTACGTGAGTAAGATGGGTAAATATAGAGTTTATTATACTTGATCATTTATACATCACAAACTGTTATTTGTGACTTATTACATATTTTGGAATAGTAATAATAATAATAATAATAATAATGATGATAATAAAAGGATACAATGGTAAAATTGTACAATGCATTTGTTATAAATAAATTGAACTGAATGGGGCTGAGGTGGTTTTGATGTTTTGAGGCAATTCTCTTGTATCTAATAAAGTCTATTTAGTTCGTCAGCCACGTCATAAATCACCAGAAACTCAAAGACACTTACGGTCCATCTAGTTAGAAAGCCCAAATTCCGCCTGGTGTAAGAACAGATGAAAAAAAAAACACTTTTATCTCCATGTTAGTTATTTGATTTATAGATATATTGATATATTTATATATCTATTTGACAAATATCTCACATGAGCAGTATAGAATTTCTTCATGGCATTTGATTGTGGGTATTTACAAATTTTTCTGTCAGGTTTAGGAATGTCACCAGCGAGCCTCTGAAAGTCTACTTATGTTCAATAGAGAATAGATTACTATCACAGGGGATTGTGCTGATGAACACCTTTAAGACACAGTCATGAAAAAAATGTAGCGGAGAATTATCAAAAAGGCAAAAAGGAAAACCTGATTGTTTTTAATGAATTCGATGCAAATAAGGGCCAACTTTTGCAGCAAGCTGCATGCTTTTTTGTGACAGTCAGCACAGCAACACTCCCAAAAAATGGGAAAACTATGAAAATTGAAATGTCAGCTATATAAAGATACAATCAAAAGCCTTTTTTTCGGCCTCCTGACCCTTACTGTTTGCAAAAAGTGACTAACAAAAACATCCAATTTAGTTTCTGGCATTCACATGGAACAAAACTGCATATATACATATAATCAAGTTCCTTCTCTGTTTGAAAAACCGATTAAGCACAGTCGTCTAATTCATGAGACAATCCAAAGCCTCACGATAGCAAAAGGCAACATGAAACACCAGTCGAGTGTTTTGAATCAGGTCTGAGCAGCTCTTACACAACAATCAGCTCACTGAAGTCGAGCAGATTTCTCAAAGGCTCTCCTGTTCAAACTGGTGACAGTATAAGGTCACTCGATACAGCATCTGTTAGATGCTGGAGACGTAACACTGTTGAGAAACGGCAATACTACACACACTGATCCACGTTTTTTTTGGACTTATGTACAGCAGAACTAGGACAACAGTATTACTTCTCATCACAGGTCAGAAACCCCATTTTTAGGACACATTTCTCTTCACTGATTGTATAACTCTAAAGTGACTGCATAAGAAAAACAAAATGAAACATGAATAAATTAACACTGATGCCTTGACATGGCAGTTAAACCTGAGTTCTGTTTTGGAAGTGGTCTCTTTTTTTCTGATGATAGTACTCTATTTCTATTCAGGCATTGATAAACTCTACTATACGTTTTTGAGTCACACACTCAACCGTTTTCTGTTAAATACATAAATTATTTCACAGTTTGCTGTCAAGTCCCCAGATGTGCCGCTCCCACCCCCAGCCCCTACTTTATGTTGTCAACAAGCAAACTCCTCAAAGTTGCCTAGAGTCGGGTGACGAGGTAACATGTTCGGCGTGAATCCGAGACTGTCCGAGTGACTCCGGAGGGTGTCACAGGTGCTCTGCAAAACAGAGGGGAGGGAAGGAGGGAAGACGAGTTCAACCGGGTTAAGGGAGGGGCGATGAAGGGAGAGATGGTGATGAAATAAATGAGCCACAGGTAAAATGAGAGCGACCGGGACGATGGAGGGACGCGGAGGAAATTAAATAAATTGTACGTGACGAGAGTAAAATTGTGCAAAAGCAGAATTATTAACAGAAACAAGGATAGGACATAAAATCGAGGGCAATGAAAGACAGAAACATATGTGGACAATGATGAGGTAATGAATACAACAGATTTGGAAAGTCCAAGGTCGGCAACATCGCATATGTTTCACAAGTAGTGAAAAGAGAGTTCAAAGAAAATCAGGGGGAAGGTGGGGAAAGATGAGTGAAAGGAGGGAGAAGAAGAAGAAAGAAAAACAGCATATTTTTAGTCCTGTTTTTACACTAACATATTAAACTTTTAAAGTTACGGAACATCCACATGTCTGCATTTCCCTGTATGTGCCAAGAGAAATATAGAAGAAGGAAAGGTCATAAGTCAGTGACAGCATTTAAGGGGGTCAGACTCTGGAGTAAGTTGTATCTGAGTCAGTGGCACGGGCACAAAAAACCAGACTATAACACATCATACCTTTGTTGTTTCAACTTTGACTTAAAAACCCTTAAACCAGATTAAAACAGCATGTTTTGTGATGCTTACTGCATGTTTTTTTCTTCTTTTAAATACTTTTTATTGTCATCATATTCATGTACCTTACTCAGAACATAGCTGATATGTGAATAGGTGTGTCACCCACTGGTACATCAGACCAGCAAACAATCTATTTATAATGATAAATAAATAAAGATAATGACAGTGGTTAGTCGGAGTCGACAGATCATAGGCCTGGCTGATTATCGGGGCTGATATTTGGCATTTTCCTGTTTATCTGTATCGTTGTTTGTGTATTGCACTCAATCAACATGAGGGAAGGCAGTCTGCATTACATGCAAAGAAAGTGTCAGCATGGAGGGAACTTTTACTCTGTAAAACCTCAGGGAGCCATTTTTATTCCTTTATTTTTTATTTAAATGTTCACTGAACATTATAAAGAAAGTTGCTGGGAAGTTGCTGTTTATGATGTTGAAAGTTTCAGTTTGATTAAACATTTGCTGAAGGCACTGAAACAAAGAAAAAGCAATATCATTTGACCCCTGTTAGTTACAGTACAGGTTTAAATTTTTGAAGTTTTGGGGCCAGAGGCAAAAAATACCCATGACTACTGCAGTTATTTGACCTGGGTGTGAAAGCCGATTACACTAAAAAGCCAGATGTTAGTGGGGTTTTTGTGGAGAAGAGGCCCTGGTTTGTCAGATATTTACCTAACTGACAAACCATATCATTAAGTCCAGCCAGAATAATAATCAGAGCCATTAATAAACTGATCTGTTCATAACTGCAGTCTGGTAAATAATAACAGGTTGGACCTGCTCGGTTTTTTATGTATTATGATGTAACGCTTTCTTGGATCAAACATGGGGTTGAGATGCATCTGCTGGACAGAGCCATGACCTGCATGGAGATCTTTAATGAAGCAAATATTTAGATAAAAACATCACTTATTATCATGTATCATGCGTTTTTTTTAATCTGGTGGAAGGATTTTTCAGTCTAGCTGAAACAACAAAGATAAAATGGGTTATAATGTCATTTTCCGTGCCCATCCCATTGACTCAGATAGAACTGACAGCAAAGTCTGGCTCCTCGAACGCTGTCACTGACGTCATGACCTTTCCTTCTTCTATATTTTCCTTGGTATGTGCAAAAGTGCTCGCTGAGTAGATAACTCCTGATACTGTGTGTGGATAACGACCATTGGCAACTGGCTATTCCAGCAGACAAATAACCATTTATATTTTGTGCAAACTCACTGCATGCAGACCTGCGATAACATCACAAAGTAATGCATCTAGTGATGTTATCTGGCACGAGCCTCAAACGCATTGCCTCTAAATGGACCTCTGTGCTGCAGGGAAACAAATAGATCTCGTGTGGTTCAGCTCTTTGCACAACAATTCAATAAATATGTTATCTGTTTTCACAGGAGTACTGCGCTTTATCCTATTGGGAGAGAAAGCATCATTATTCAGTGGAAGGAGCAAGTTTTGCATAGAGCACGGAGTCAAATCATTACGGAGAATCCAACCAACTTCTGTTGAGCCGATGAATACAGAAACACACCAAGCTAACCTGACCTGAGACAACAGTGGATATTAAAATGTTCACCGCAGTTGGATGATCACCCCTCTTTTTGTCAGCTATCTACCAAATCATTTGTAGCCACTGAGGAAATGATGTATGAGATGGTCTCAGGTATGTATGAAAGAGAGGGACAGCATGGGAGGGAGCATCTATTATCAATGGGGTGTGCTACCTGGGGGCATGATTAGGCGTGACACCAGGGCTGGTTGGGTTCTCTGGAAACTCCTGGAATAGACATGATGAAAAGAAAGATGGGTGAGGGTGACTGAAATGAAAATAAAACACAATGCAAATGCTAAGAGTTAAATTTGTGAGGGAATACTGCAAGAGAGTGTTTTTTCCCTTAGTGATATTAATAAAATAATGAAGAAAGATGGCTGCTTAAAATAAGATTTACGTATTTTTTATAAACAGAAAAACAAAAAAAGGACAATTACTGTCATCCAGAAGTGCTGGCAATTGCTAATGAGAATTAAAGTCTAATGAACAACTAAATGTCTTACGTGACTGCCAGGTTGTTTGAGTGGAGATGTGACAATGGACTGGTTGAAAAATTGAATATGACAGAACGGAAATACAAAAGGATGGTTTAGTGTAAGCAGGTGGAAATATGACATGAATGGGACAGAATACAGTAAATATCACACTATATAAGACTCCAGTAAAAGCATGACATACTGTAAATATCAGCCCACTACATAAATGCTTCTTCTACTGCCACTTAAAAACCAGACTGGCTAAAATAATCTCCTTCATCACTACGATGTCTTAAATTAACATATCTCCACATCTTTCGCATCAGCTGTCAAACCAAATCCCGAACACGAGGCAACTGAGCATGCAAGGACACAATCCACATGCAGAAACAAACCCATGGCTTTTTCACCCATCTGAACAGAAAAAGCGGCAAGATGTTAAACTGCCGACGATGAAAAAGGCTTGGGCTTGAGTGTCACACAACAAAGAATTAGAGCTTACATTGCCAAGATTCTTTCAATGATGGATGCAAACTGGTGGATACGGTATACTCAGAGACAAAAGGAACTGTCTGAGCTTAACAAAAATCTGCTGAAATGCTTTTGGTTAAAACAGCACCAGAAAAGAGAAAATGTTTTAGCTTTTGTTAGTGCTTTTACCCCTACAGGGATCTGCAGAGAGAGATTAATGGCTTTTAGCTGTTGTCTGGACTTGAGGCACGACCAGTGGTCCCCAAGTGTTAAAAAACAGAGACTGTATGGATATAGCAACCGTGATGTAACCCATTGCTTTTGGACTGTTGTTTTGAAGTCTCAAGTTCAGCGTTTTGGCCATCCCCGTCTTGTTTTTTTGGGGATTTCTGCTGTAAAACTGGGCATTTAAAATCAGGTTCTATGGGGATTGACTCACTTCTGGAGCCAGACTGTAGTGGCCATTGAAGGAATTGCAGTTTTGTTGCACTTCACATCGGCTTCATTTTTTAGCCCTGCTTTGCTAGAATGAACCGGATGAGGGTTTGTTACCGACACATCCCACAGATGCTCGACTGGATTTGGGTCTGGGGAATTTGGAGACCCTGTCAATACCTTGAGCTCTTTGTCAAGTCCCTCAGGCTACTCCCGAAAGGAGCATGTCTAGGGAATTGCCTGGAGTGGTACAGGCCACCCCTGAAATCCGAGTGGCCACCCCAGGTGCCACCCCATTATAATTCTGCTCTGTCAGTTTGAACTGACTGTAAACTGTAAACTGAATTTTCGTTTATAGGTGCAATTCAGTCTTAAACCCTAAGAGGCAGTGTAGCGTCAGTGTACTATGGAAGCTTACTTCACATTTGTGTGGTGTCACTTTGTTGTGTTGTGACTGGTAGGTCTATTTATCTTTTAAACCCAACTATAAACAGGAATGTAAGACACTGCAATATTAGTAATTAAAGTAAGTATTGGTAGTGGAGACAAAATTGTAAATAAAAGTTATGCCGGTATGTGTGCCCCCAGCAGCACTCGTACCTCATGCCACCCCTGCATGAGTCAGGCCCCACTGTTTGCTGAAGAGTATTTGTAGTGTAGCATCGTGCATTGGCCTGCTGGGGGGCTGCTGCCATGAGAGAGTCTGCTGCCATGGGTGGGTCTACAACTTGGTCTACAACGGTGTTTGGGTGGGTGAAGCATATTCAAGCGGCATCTGCATGAATCAAATGAATGCCAGGACCCAAACTTTCCCAGCAGAAAATTGGATTGTAATAAGATGAACAATGTTATTCACATCACCTGTCAGTGGTTTTAATATTTTGGCTGATCGATTTATAATTCATTCATTCATTCATTTTCCGTAACCGCTTGTCCTCGCAAGGGTCGCAGGATCGATTTATAATTAAATAAGAATTTTAAGAACATTAAAATTAAAACAAAAGTGGGCTCCAGCAACTGGGGACTCATTGGGAGTTTATTTGCTATCAGAGAAGGTACTTGCTTTGTTCTTTCAGAGAGGTAACGCTTCATCCAGGTGCTGGATCAAGAGCTTAGAATGTAAAACCTTAACACTGGAGCGTGGCATTAAAAATAATATATATATCAACTTAAAATTTGAGTGAAAATAATAATCTAATGTATTTTTCTCAGCACAGCGAATGTATTAATGGTTCTAAAACTGCAGCAATAAAGATTTGATTCAGCACTATGTGCTGAACATTTGCTGATTACTGATACAAAGAAGGTGCATTTCAGTTATGAATAATTTCATAACTGCTCAGTATAAAGCTTACATAACTGTCTGCAGGGGAAGTGGAGGTGCCTTTGGACGCCAGTGTGTTAAACCACTGGGCTCGACAAAACGCTGTGATTTAGGGCAGGACAGAAATGCCCCACATTATTCTTGCTTTTATTTTGAAGTTAAAATGGGTTTAACTGCCTTGCAGGCTATGAAAATGAGTTGATCATGAAATGTTAATAGTATCTCCTCTTAATCTTGTTGTTTTCTGCTCTTTCTTCCACTTTTCTACATGAAGCGATTCTACATTTCCTCTGATCATAAAGCCAGACATAAAGCTGCAAAAGTACAGTGACAGCTTCAGCCACTCTGAGTGAAATGTAATTACATGATTGATGGTGACATTGAGAAGCCACTGTAAATTGTGTAAACACTGAAAAGTGGGATGATGTGTGGGATCGACTACAGTTAAGGGCTATAAGCACTAAATGTAAGAGCAGTTATGAGTCATGATAAGAAGCTTATTCTGAGCAGTTCAGACAGTTCACTTCTACTTGTCCATGTACTTTAGTTTAAAGGAGCTCAAGTAGCAAAACATTTGACACACTACAAAATTCTTATAATATGAGGCTTACAAAATCAGTTTGCTCCTAGCTGATACTCATCTGTATTCCATCTGTAAAACTATTGTAGATTTTTGTCATCATAGTTAATAACTTGTGCTGCTTCTCTCTAATATTCACTATGTAAATAAAGAAGCGAATGTGTGTAACATTAGCTACACTGATTATGCATTCATACTGTGCAATGACAAAAATGTTTATATATTATTAATAATTGTGTTTTCTAGCACAATGCATCGTTTCTGCCTGGAAAATTGAAACTAACGATGGCATACTGCGGTCCGGCTTTGTTTTCTCTCTGGTGCTGTTCATTAAAAGCATTTCCAGTGTTAGCAGACATTTTTTGTTGTTATTGTTGTTCCTGAGGCTCATATAATACATCACATTCATTTCATCAAATGCATTCTGAGAGACTAAAATTACCAGATTGTCGCTCTGACAACGCTGTGGTCGTTTCTTGCGTATGAGGGAGCCCAAAACCTTATCCTTAAACACCTAAATGCAAAAACATCAGACACATATTATTCAACGATCGATTCAACGATAACACTAAGATTGTTAGCCAAAATATATATTTTCTTTACATTTTGGGAAATATGTTTATTTCCTCCATTGCTGAGAGTAAGATGAGATGATTGATACCTCTCTGTCTGTTAGTGAGTTAACTTCGCTTACCTTACTGTATTCTAGTTTATATTTAGCTGTAAACAACTGTTATATATTATCTCCTATGCTTGCTTTTGAAATTTCGTTTTGTTAGTTCCAATTGCATGATCTTATCTTATCTTATCGACTGGGAAAACGGAAAACAGCTGACATAAGCTCACTATTTAACAAGTTATATCTTCTTCATTTAATCTGTAGAAAAAAACAAAAAACACAAACTGCAAGTTGTTTTTTTACTGGATGTTATGTGCTTGACTATTTCTTGGCGGCATCAGTTGTCAGGCAGCCAAGTTCTTTCTCCTACCAGCCAAAGAGTCTGGTACGTAGCCCAAACTTGACATTTTTACACTTTGTTTTTTGTAAACAAAGGAGACACAACATGTGAACAGATTTTGTTACTGTGTTTAGACAGAATCCGTCTAGTTGTTTACCCGTTTTCATACTTTTATGCGAACCAAGCTAACTGGCTGCAGCATCATATTTACAGTACAGACATAAGTGTCTGAATGATTCCCAAAATGTCAAACTGTGCTTGGTAACTTTCATGAAAATAATGTTTCATCATATTTGCTGAAACTGTTACTATATCCACACTGTAGACAGATAATCAGAAAAAAAATCATGTTCCTCTGCTTCCTAGCAGTGCCTCTAATGGCATTTAAACACAATTTTATTTCCATAGATTACCTGTCTCATGTCCTGCGGTGTGAGTATAGTGACAATTTCAGCAAATATGACAGCTTTTTTTTAAACTTACCAAATGTATGTTAAATATTAAACATAAGCTTTACAAATACATTCAAAAGTTATCTTTCACTTATTTTACATGTCTGAAAATCAATTAACTGTTACATGTTACTATTTGCATTTATACCTACTAGGATAAAACTAAAACAAATTTGTGTTAAACGTGTTAACATTTTAATTAGTAAAAACCATCACTTTACCTCATATAGGTAGTCAAATATCTCCAGTATTGTTAAGACACTGGCTCCAATGAACAGTCCCATCTGACCTCCAATGTCACCTAGAAGAAGAGAGATGAACAGATATGTGCAGGTACAGTAATGGAACAATGGTGTGTGAAAGCATTCCCCACGCTGTCACTTCTAATTCAGTATCTCTCAGAGTAATCTGAGCTCAATTGTCAAAGTGTCCATCCAGCCCCAACTTCTCATCAGACCCAAACCGGCCGCCCTTGCAAGAGCATCAGATTATGATAATGTGTTCAGCCTGTTTCACAAGTTCAAAGAGGAAACCTCAAAGCACCAGGCATGAACACGCCATGTGCGATGGGGGCCCGCTGAGAGCGCCGATACTGAGGTCAGCCACATTTTTCTGTCACAATGAACCTGAGACTAGTAGAATCTTACCGAGCAGCCCTGCAATTTCATAGGCCTTCTTCTGCTCAATCTTCTCATAATTCAGAGCTTCAAAGAAGATGTCCAAGACCAATATATTTTCTCTGGAGAGAGGACAGACAAGAGCACAGCCAATAGAATTTATTTCTTTTGATATTACATTACACCAAATGGTATCTCACATTTCCCGTGCAACTATCTTTCATTATTGTTACATTGAAGGTGAACGATGGAGACCCAGGTCATGCTATATACAGTACATCCATCCATCAACAGAAAGAAAGAAAAGAAGCTGAGATCTGAACAACGGACTGCTGCCAAATAATACTTACCCGATATATTGCTCAGTTTTGTTGAATTTCTTAGCCAGATATTTAGCAGATGCCTTACTGGGGATCTTAACCATGGACAGCTCCTTGCCATAGCGAGTCATGTTGCAGGGGGTCTGACAGACACAGTAATCGTTGTCTTTCTCTACCAAAAAGTCTGTGGATGATCAAAGTCATTCAAAAATATTGTGATCACTGCCAGGAATCAAACAAAACCTACACACAGAGGTTCTCTAAAAATATCTCTGCACACAACTCAAAAACTACATTCGCTGCCATCGTTCACTTTCCATGAAAGCAAATAATGACTGAAGCTATAATACGGAGACGGGAGAAGAAGAAAAGCTGCATGGGATTTATTTGACATCAGCGAAGCATGGACACATCACAAATCTCCCTAATGGAATTTTTAGACAATAACTTTACTTTATTATTTTTGCTTCAGCCCTGTCTGAGATTAAAGTAATTTCAAGTTAAAGCTACAGAGGCATTATATAAAGGTGTGAATAGTCTCATGGCACTGCTGCTGAACAATTGGTTCAATTCAGACATTAAATGCAAAACTATCACACTAATATTTCATGCTTATGCAATAAAGTGTGTGGGCTCACCTAAAGCTGGGTCAGCACAGTCTTTGTACTGCTCAGGTGTGCAAACTGTGGAGGTCCCTGTTTGAAACAACATAAAGAGGAGAAGAATTACACATAAAATATATAAAAAAAACATGATGACATATTTGCAACATGTTTTAAAGGGGAACAACATTTATTTAGAAAATTTATATATACATCATCTATATAGTCTAAGACAGTCCTGAAAAAATTGGAAAAATAAACAACTCCCCCCAAATACAGAGGCTGGATTGATGAAACTCAAATTTGTGATGTCGTAGGGTATAAAGTCTGGAGCTGCTTCACAGATCGATGAATTTGTTACGGCAGTTCATTCACAGCGAACTGCACACACCACACATAAAATAAAAGCACTTCTATAATTATCCGGGAAAAAAAGAAATCTTAACATACTAAAAAATATCCAATAATAATAAATACTTGACAGTGTATACAATTTCAGCATGCAAAAGTGCAGTTGTTTAAAACAATGGTTATTTTAGGGCATTAAAAAGTCTAATAGTCCATAGTCCATTCAATGGGACAGGTGTAATAGATGACACTGAGCACAGTCAGGGAATGTTCTGGATATATGGCTGCATTTTCTGTTTCAGGACTGAGAGTACAACAACAGAATAAAGCTCATTTGCATATAAAAAAAACATATTCTGTATTGGAATTCTTAATTTAGGTAAAAGAAGAGCAGTGTGTTAGATTTAGGGAAATTTAGTGCCGTCTAGCTGTGAGGATTGCAGATTGCAAAAAGCTGAAAGTTCTCCTGGTTAGAATTCCTTCAATGTTTATTATTAAGAAGATTTTTACCAGGAGCCAAATTATCCACAGAGGTCTCTTCCTCTCCGAAACAAACGATCTGGTTATTACAACCGGTAAAAACATCGATTTAAGCAGTTCACGTTGCAAGACACTTTTCCTCAAACACTGTCTGGCATTTCAGAGACAGGCCCCACTTGTAGCACCTGCGTGTGTGCGCCCACTTTTCTAATTCAGGCGTATACACAAAGGCCTTTTTCTCTCCAAAACAACTGACAGTGATTTAAGCCGGTAAAAATGCTACTTAAAGAAACATTAAAAATTTGAACATTTTTACGACACTGCTTGTCACTGAGCGGCTGCTTACTACTGTGGCTAGTGAGAAAACGCAAAATTATTTTTTTTTTTATTAAAAAACATTTTTCTTGTGTTGTTTTTCTTTTTCTTTTGTGTTTTAAAAATTTCCCTGTGTGAGTATTTTTGTGATTTTAAGTGTAAAGTGTAACGTTGTTTTTTCATAAGTGCTGTATAAATCAACATTATCATTATTTATAAATGGCTCTATCTAGAGCCAGTGTTTGGTTTGTCTTTTCTAAGCCACCGTAGAAACATGGCGGTGCAACATGGCAGACTCTGTGGACGAGGGCCCGCTCCTTATGTAAATGTTAACGGCTCGTTCTGAGGTAACAAAAATACGACTATTATTTTCAGGTGACTATACACTAAAGAAAACATACTGATTGTATAATATTCCATTTCTGCCAATATATCCCCCTAAATCTGACACTCTGGACCTTTAATCGGGTCTCTCTGAAAACATACCAGGCATGTGAACCATCCTGCAGTTGCAGTTTTCCAGCAGGTACCGGGTTTCACAGTCAATGCGGCAGGCGGTGATGCTGTACGTGGAAAAGTATTCAGAGTCTATGGGAGTAGACTTGCAATCTCCCCAAGGCGGAGGGAGGTACTGAAGCTGAAAGAGCAAACAGCACATGTTTTCCCTCAGTATATCAGCACACGGGATTACAACCAAGAACATAATGCAAGCCCGGTGCAGCCGAAGTACAAAAGAAGACAACAAGCTGACAAAACCAAACACAAATGTCGAAAACATAAAATAAATAAATAAATAAATACAGAAAGCATTTAAAATGAAAAAAATAAATAAATAAATAAAAGGTGCACTGGGAGACAAAATTGGCACTAAATGTGCGGTCAGACCAACATTATTGCTCATGTATTTAGCAGCAAGCAGACGTCATGCAGAACATTACTGATGCAGGTCTAGTCCCCGGTAGGAAGCAGAATACCATGGGAATAGAGGCAGGCTTAATAGAAATCTGTAAAATATGTAGATTCAGACAGGACACCACAATCAAAAGGACAAATTTTACAACCCTGAGAACAGAGTTAGGAACAATAAACAGTTTTCAAACGAACAAATAAATGAACGGTACAGACATTACAATCTATTTTAATCAAGATTTGATAAATAAATAAATCCTTGTGAATAAGCGACTCTCCAGAAGCTTATTAACATGGTTTTATTGTTGATTAACTATTTAGATATTCTAATCTGAGCCCATGAGGGTTTATTATAATAACCCCTGACTGCAAAGCTCTATGAATGAAAAAACAAAGTGAAGTCAGTCTGCAGCCTCATTAGAGGTAAAACTCTCATTAAAAGGTGAAGAGCAGGTCATTACCTTTATGAGTAACTCTGGGAATTTTAAATGAATCCACTAATGAGGAATATTTAACACCTGAATTTGAAGGTTTTGGTTCACAGTAAACATCAGATTTGCTTGTATGCAGTAATGTGACCCGTGTGTGAGTGTGTGTGTGTGTGTGTGTGTGTGTGTGTGTGTGTGTGTGTGTAGGATCTATTTAGGGTTCTTTAACACATTACAGAAACTCCTTTTTTTTGTGTATCGACATTTAACCACAAGACTTCCAGTCCGCTTTAAAAGTCTTGTCTACAGCAATTTATGATAATGAATTTCTACCACTCATTTTCATGACAAAAACAACCAATTATTTATGAAGGCTACCGATGCATTGGAGCATTTAGCTGCTAATTGTGGTGGGAGCTAGCCAACAATCAATGCCAAAGGCTTCTTCCTGACAAACTTTGCAGAGAATTGATGCTGCTGTTGTCACATTAAGGCTCACGGTAATCCCCAATCATCTCCACAAGCTCTAACCGGGCTAAATCTGACAATCCAGTGGTCATTTCAGTAGAATTCAATAGAAAGTGACAGAGATAGACTGTGAGTCACTGAAGGAGTGGACTTAAAACTGGCAAACATTGTTTAGCGTTTTATTGAACTCCATTTCTAGCCCACAGACTCTCATAACTGGAGTAAAAAAATGGATGCCAGAGTCTTCATGAGTAATAAAACCTAATGAATCACATTGTCTGGTCCCTCCGGATGATATAGCGGATTGGCCCGATAGCATAAAGGAAAAACAAACCCAAAAAAAAATGTGAACAGAAGTGGCGGTGAGAGGGTAAAGCCAAACAACAGCTCTGATGAAGATACAGACTCGGGTGATTGGATTAAAGCTGGAATGAAACCCATTAGCTGCTCTTTACTGACATTGATAAAACACAGAAGACAGTGACGACAAGGACAGACTGCAGATGTTGCTGGATGTTCAGCCACACAGAGGGGGACAGATGGATCCATTCCTCAGGGGCGGGGGGGAGGGGGACCAGCAGTTAATGGTGTGTAGCTATTTAACAATACAGTTTTGTGGCATGCAGCAAGCCCAAACAGTCATACGCTACCCTCTGCTCTTGGCTGGAAACGAACGTTTGGAAGCCGGGGGCGACCCCGAAGCCCAGCTCATGGAGGAAAGGAGGCTCTGACTGAGAGTGAAGCTGTACCTTTATGCCGGCCTCATAGGACGTCTCATCTAGGGCGGGAGTGGGGGGGGTGAGGGAACACAGCCCACATCATTATCAAAATAATAAGGAGGATCAACAGTGAAGGCGAGGGACAAAAAGACAGCCCGGTGTCAGTATAACAACAAAATTGGCCGTAACTCCCCTAGAAAATGTTGCACTGGTAGTCTGTCAGCCATTCTCTTCTTACTAAGGCTAAAAACTCCTTGTCAGTTGATCGATCGTCGGTCAATATGCTCTTGTCCAACCAAATTCTCATTGGTGGGGCAATCACGGGTGTTAATAAGACCATGTGTTCACCAAAGCATTCATTTTCCCCCAAAAACAAAGGCAGCTGTTGTTGTTCAGCTCTTGTATTTGTCTTCTGTGACTTCTTGGTGTTTGCTTCGTTTGTCTCAGCCCTTTTTATTGATTTATGTACTTATTTATTTAACCTCTACTTAACCAGGAACAGTCCCATTGAGATTTAGAATCTCTTTTTCAAGGAAGTGGTGGCCAAAACAGCAGCATGAAGAATTTTACCTAAAAGACCAAACAGATCGGACGGCGGGTGATGGTGACAAGCACAGCCTTTTACCAAAAGTCGAACATATTTAACTCTCATTTATAGTCGGAAAACAGCTAAAAAAATCACAGACAGACTTCAAGGCTGGATAATAAAACTTCCAAAAGGGCATAGATTTTAATAACCTAGATACTGCACCAAACATGGGGCCTAAGTATTTTCAATGGAGCTGCCTGGCGCATTCGCCAAAAAAGTTTTTTTTGCCTATGGGTGTGTCTCACTGAATATGTGCAGTAGTGTTTGTCCTACTGGCTCCACCTGTTCCCGTTTGACTTTACACTGTGATGATGTCACAGATTTTTAAATCAAGGAAAGTTTTACAAATCTAAAATCTTTATGTCTCAAAAATTCAGAATAGAAAGATTCATAATTGATGTTGGCAGTAGGCGTCCTGTCAACATTTTTACATACGTCTCTTTTACAATGGTGGCCTAAGGGCCGCAGGGGAGTGGCCACTATGGAAAATTGGGGTATGATCTCACCAGACCCCTTGTTGGAGCAGCAGGATGGCTAACGTTAACTTCTTAGCTAAAAACAGTAAGTCTCTCTCTCTCTCGCAAACAGCGTTGCAGAAGTAGTTAATGTTAGAAACGTTATGTTGTATATAACTGTTCCATGCTTAGTGGTAAGGAAGATTTGTGCACGCAGCTCAGGTGGAAAAGCTTTACAGTGCGCAGATTATTTTTGGATAACATCATATATTTTCCACTTGCCTGAACACAGTTGACTTGCTCTTGGCAAGTGTTAATGTTGAGCCTGTGACAAGAAAAAAAAATGCTTTGGTGGACTCACAATGCTACCTGGCAGGGTACATTCAATGCACTGTTGGGGTTTAGTTAATGTAGAGATAACGTGCAGATTTTTCGAGCAATCATTCGGTTGAAGAGTATGTAAAATTTTCCTTTGGTTGAATACAGACCTACTCGTAACATCCACTCAAGCTTGAGTGACGACGCGGCTCAGTTTCAACCATTACATAACTCTACTGCAAAATCTGGCGTCGTCGTCCTCATGTCTCTCTGAGCTCACGAGTCATATCTTCCAATTAAAAATTTAATTTCTCTGCTTCACAAATGAAAAGTCTTGAAATCATAAGTGCTTCATCCAGCTGTTACACTCAGAGCAGTGTCATTGTACTCGTCGGAGACTGACTAAAATTAATGCCGGCCAGCCTTTAATGACAGTCTAATTAATGCAGCACATCTTTCAGGTCGTAAACACGTCTTTTAGCTGTCAGTGGCGTGGGCGCTCGTGTCGTCATTATAAATGACGATCCATGCACTTTCAGGGAGGAAACCTTTGTGGTGGTGATTAATCGATCAGATTCACTCCTTGGAGACGGCTGAATGATGATACACTTAGAGCATTTTACAACACTCGGAGAAAGAGATATTACATGATTCAAAACCCCAAAAAAATTAATTTGTCATCTTTGTGGTGTCCAAATGTCTGTTTTAGGAGACCTGCCTAAATCATCCCATGTTATTCTGCTGAAACAATGGTGGATGGTTTTATCTGATCATTTATCTCATGCTCATGAACTGACCAAGACCATTAACTTTAGGAGCAAAATCATTTAAATTAGGCTTGATTAATTTCTCAAGTAAAGAATTAGATTTACCGCTGGAGTATCCATTACTTCAAGACTTCACAAGGACTGATTATGTGGTGGAAATTTTAATGAGCCTGCGGCACAATTCAAAAGTAGACTTGATCTCAAAGGTAATCACTGCAAAATCCTGAAATCCTTTGTGGTACAGGCGCCATTTTCTTGTGACTTACAATGAGGGCATTCTCCTGTTTGTCAGGGGATATTCTGCCTATTCTGTCACTGTTTCTGTTTGAAAATTTAAAAGGCAGGTGTTTGGCTTGTGTGCTTATTCAAGTGTGGAAAAAAGAGGCACTATTTGAGTGTGTTGTCTTGGCAACATCACATAACGGCTATACAGTCCCATTACATTTGGATCGGATGTCCATGTCAGCTCAGTGTTATGACCTTGCACACAGGCTCTCCGATCAATTCGGACTTAACTATAGTTATTACTTTTTGTCCTTCACTGACAGCTGTTGAGGGCTGGAAACTAATTTTCTACCTAACCTGCCACAGGCTCTTTTGTTCCCCTCGATATTGCTTGCATTTTACTGTCCCTAAATCATACTATGTTTTAAAATGTGTCTTCCAAATAGCTGTGGGTCATCTTTTTCATCTAACGACTCACAATTTAAGTGTGAGAGGAATCGGGAAATAAACTAACATGATGAAAGGTGCACCAGGCTTCGTTTTATGGTTCAATTTAACACCCAAAACACAATGATAATTTTAATATCTTTCCGGCAAGATGCAGCACATCTTGAATAGGTGTCTTCAGAGGTCCCATATGTTTAATGAATCTTTAAAGCAGTCTGATTTTGGATCAATGTTGCTGCTAAAAGATTGTTTAAGCAATAGTTTCAGGGAGACAATCATGAATTATGTTTACCAATTACCTTTTTTAAGTGAATTATTTCTTCATACACTTAAATTTTGGTTTATTTTTATTAATCAGACTTAATGTTTTGGTCATTAAACCATGCTGATGGTGGCTGTGTGAATTCTGACTCAGTGACTGTTCACATGCACAAAATATTCAATTCTTGTCCTTATTCTGAAACAGACAATATTCCTACTAAGCTGTTTAAATTGCCAATGAAATTGAATATTCCACTAATACTCCCGTTTGCATGCCGCTGAACATACTCAGATTACTGTGCCCTAACATGTTGTTTATCATGTCTAAATACGGACAACTGGATCAGCAGGTGCTGCTTGTCATTCTGCTTTGTTTGCATAAAAATAGGATTTTTTTTCCAAAGTCTTGACTTGTTCCACTGTGCGAACACAGCCTCCCTCGTTCATTCTTTTAAAGAGTAACTAAACCCCCATATTTGGCTTGAGTGTCTCCTCCCTGGACTGTGACCCAACTGTGCCATCTCTCGATCCACAGCACCTCCCTGCCCCCTGTACACACTAAGTAGTCGTTTGGTGAGAGGGTGGCAACTGGGCAGCGGCAGGGGTCTCGGTGAAAAGCGTGCTCCTGCTGCCAGTATCAGCCAATAGCAAAATTAAATTGCAATAGCCAAATGTCGACCTTTAGAGGGCAGCCACTTTGCGTATTTATACACAATATGTAGCATTTTAATAGTTTAATAGTTAGATATTGAATGATTGCTGATATCCAATATGCCGATTTTCATTTAGCTAATGAAAGATACCAATATCGATGTATCAATTTTTTGTCCACTTAATTTTAGTGATTATCAAGTCTTCAGTGGTGGAATTAACATCATATTGTGCATACTCTTAATGTGATGGCCCACCATCAGATGGAGACATGAAATACAATGCTTTTTTTTAATGTAAATAATGTTAATTCGTTGTACAAAATAAGAAAAATACTTCAATTTAGGGTTGATGTTTTGTGTATTTTTACTTTGTCAATCAAAAAAGCAAATTAATAAAAATATTTGTTTATCACTTAGCAGAAATCAGCATGTTGGCTGATTCCGATATTTCATTTAAAAGCCAAAATCTGCCAATACAGATGACATGCTGATATTTCTGCATATCTACAAAATATGCAATATATTGCATTTCAATTTAAAAAATTGGTTTGGGGGTTCAGTAAGGCTTTTTATTCATGAAAATGCACAGAACTAACTGTCAACATGCATGAGGCTGTGGGCCACAAACTACAGTAAAAATGCAAATTGAGACGCATATTTCAAATGTGCTGTGTACATGTTAAAAGAATGCTCCTAAAACCTGAATAATACCAGCATATCCCACATGTCTAATTTAAAAAAATCTTAATTCAGAAATATCCAAACATGACATGACCCATATCAAATTCAAAATACTGTCATATTCAGAATAAAAGTGGAACATTTGTGTGCATGTAAACTCAGTCGGTTTTTCTCTGCCTTCTCTTTGAATGTGCCACTAGAGACACAAATAAGCTGTATTCATATTTTTTTTTCCCATGTGAAGACTCAAAAGTAAAACAAACACTGCGAGCTGCCAGATATTTTTTCTGTAGTCTGAGGTTGTTTTGGCTCAGACAAGCACAGTATGCTTGTATGCTTGCATCCAATCATTACTTGGCCCTGCTCTATCAATATTCCTTGGCTGCTTTAATCCCTCAGTTTCATGTACCAAGAATCACTGGGTGTTTATATAACACCTTAACTGCACTTTTTCCACACGAACCAAACAAAGATCTTATTTTGCTCCTGGCTCTGTGACACAGAGGTAATGGTCACTGGCTAGCGAGGATTTGGGGACAAACACAGAATGAAGCGGAGCAAAAAGAGGTCGAGGTTGGGGAGGAGGAGGCTGAACATTAGGTACCAGTTGCTGCTGACATGACACAAAAGTTTGAAAACCAGGGGCCACACCAAATCCCAGCTGGTCAATGAAGGGCGGCTCGTCCTGGCTGTGGATCTGAACCTTGATGCCTGCTTCGTAGGAGGTCTCATCTGTGGATACAGCACGCCAGAGAGTGTAACAACAAATATGTTCGCCTATGAAAACCCCTTTTTTGGCTCTCGTGCTGATACTACATGCTCCTAAAGCCCATGCTAAAATCTAATACCAGATAGATACTCATATGTTAGTGTGGCAGGCCAGTATTAAACAGATTTACAACCAAAGATTTACTACATGCTGTATTTTATGAATGTACAATATAGTGGTTGATGTTGTCTGCCATAAATTGAAGACAATACATCAATGAATACATTTTATTAGATGTGATGTCAGCCGTAGAGCTGGAGAAACATATCAAGATAATACGCTATTACAAAAACATGCTAGAACATCACTTTTGGGTGGTGCAGATTTTTCAGATATTTAGCAGTAAAGTGAATAAGAAGGGGTTCTGGTTTCTATGTTCCTGCTAAATGTAAGACTTTTTTTAAATGCCACTCGGATTTAAGTTTAACACCAATTTTCTTATAGCCAAAATTGTGGACGGGCAATTTTATTTTGTCCATTTCTTTTTTTTTTTTTTTTTGGTCAAGTGAAAAAGTTACATTATCTACATCAAATGTTGAACAACCCTTTTCAGAGGTGGACATACGTAAGGATTTTTTTTTTTTTTTTTAATCATAAAAATATCTATTTGGTTTAGCAACAGAAGTAGGAAATATCAGGGATTTCTGGCTAATTTTCTGGGGGATTTTGTGTTTCTTATTCTGCATGTGAGATTCCACTACTTGAATTCTCATTATGACAAGTTTTAGAAAACAAATTTATCAGATTTTTTTAACAAAAGAATAGATGTTACCAATTATTGTGAGATTTTACAATGCAACACCAGAAAAAAAAAGATATCCATAAAATCCTGCTTTCTGTGTCTTTGCATTTTTAAGACTTTTGAAAGATGATTTTAAGTCGGTTTAATACCAATCCAGGCAATATTCAAAGATAAATTCATTTAATGCCTTTTAAGACTTTTTAAGGATTCGCGGGAACCCTGATAAGAGGACTAGAGGAGTAGTTGGGATTTCAACAACAAGAGGGAGAGATTTTCACAAAAGTGTTATACATGGTAAAAGTTACCCTACTGACCTGTCTCTCCCCAAACAGGCAGGTATTCATCCTGCTGAATATCCAACATGATCTCCAAGCCGTTCCCCGTGCCGCCTTTTAACGTGGTCAACAAAGGGTTGCCGTCTAATCCAGAGTTGAATGTGTAGCATTTTCCATAGCGTGTGTAAATCTGTAAAGAGAAAGCACAGGAAAAAAATACAGGCGCGTAAATGAAAAGTCAAAGCCTTTCCTCCAGGCTGTGGTAAATTGTGCACCTGTACGAGATGTATTACATGTCAGCCTGTAATTGTGTGGGACAGCTAATCATTGCAGAGGCTTTGTGATTATCAGAGAAAGCAGCACCGGCTTTAAACAGGCACCTGGCTCTGATTTGAGGAATTAATGAGCTTGCTTTAGCAGCAGCAGCAGCAGCAGCCATCAATCTTTACCCAATTTCACTCCAAATTTCCCCTGAGTAACTTAGAGTGAATGTACTATTTTGCCGTCATTAAATAAGAAACATCTGAGGTGGAGGCTCTCTGGACACACAAACTCTAAATTGGGTTTGTACAAGATTTGTGTGTCTTGACTTACAAACTTCTTGAGAGACAGAACCTGAGCCAGAGAGGCTCAGCAGTGCTTATCGTTTGATGTGCAATCTCTACAGTACGTTTGCTAACACCAAATATCTTTCCGATTTAATTAATCCAGCCAGCTTGAGTTATTTATTTTTGGTTTTTGCTCCAGCAATGACAGATTGAAGTTTATGGATTCTCCCTGTGATTGGAAAATTCCCCATCCTCTGCCAAACAAGCAAAAATAAATCAGCATCATGATTAGAAATGTTGACATTTTAAATTGAAGTCTAGAGTTTGGATTAAGACTAACAAAGCGTAACATTCTGACTACAGCTTGAGGGTTTGGGTAAATTCAAGATAAGTCAATAAATTTGAGATAAGAATATCAGACTTTGGAATTGATTGGTTATGCAACACTCTGAGGAACGAGAAAATCCATGTCTCACGCATTTCAACACAATGTAAAAACCTGCAGTGTTATAAAGAAGCAACAGTCCTCATTTTAGTTTTATACCATTTTAAATTGGGAGAACACCTACGTACGGCTCAAACATGGTCACACACAAGTTCATCACAATTACAATATGCAACAGTAGCTGTTTGTTTGTGTCCCCAGGAAACATATTTAAATGAGGTGAGTGTGAATGAGTCACAACTATCCTGGAAAATCATTATAAATCTATGGAAGCAAAGCAACGCCAAAAGGATTTGGATTTTACAGACAACTGATTATCTGCTTGTCAAATCACTACACAATGCTGAAGATAAATCGGGGTGTACCATATCATATTGTGCATGAAAATAACTATAATTTTTAATATGATGTGAAAAATTCACATTGTTATAAAGACAATATTCTGATGTCACTGCTATGCAAAGCAAAAACATGCATGGCTGAAAGCAGATTATTGGAAGAGTAAAGGAGAAATGGCAGAGTGTAAAGGTCCAGGTGGAAGAAAACCAACTAAATCTTATCTTTTTGGATTTTTCCAAAACACACACACACACACACACACACACACACATACATATATACATACATATATATATATCAATCAATCATTTAGGTCTATTTTGCTTCCATATAAAAACTGCATTAGATCATGGTTGTCTAAATATCCTTTCTTGGCAGACAGATATGGTTCGTACATACTGTAACACCCTTACAAGACATCGTGGCTGCTGGGATTTTTGCAGACTCTCAACAATCTGACTGTCCACGTCTGTCTCACACATCTCTAGACAACAACTAACACTAAAAGGAAGGGAATGTCATCTAATAGTTAATTTTCATTACCCGCTGTGGTCAGGTCATGCTAAAGGGGCTGCTGGCAAAAACCCAACCAGCATGGCAAAGCTGATCTCAAGAGATCAGAGTCAGTGTTGCATGTCCAGACACAGACAGACTTACATGCAGCTCAGACAGATAAGACAGCGCCTTTGGTCCTTTCCCCCTGCTGGCTGTATAATGAGGTCTGCAAAAGTGACTAGAGACCTGTTTTTAAAGATTCTGATTTAAGTTCAGATAAAAAGGGAGCTGCACACCATGTGCTACTGAAGACAGAAGCACACAACACAGTTTAAATCCTAATTATGGCCCCACTCTGGACAGGAAGGCAGATTTTTAACGAGTGTGAAGGCTCTGCTGCACTGGTTTGTGCAAAACAGGGAACCCACCATGGACAGCTGACATCCTACAGTGTGTGCAGGACTTTGCATTTCAACTGTCTCAAGAGCAGCCAAAGTAGCCACAGGTTTGATTTTTATAACACACTATCCATAGATGTCGAAATCTGTAAAGCCAAGTGGTTAAATGTAATGTCAGCGACAAGTTAGTGTTGAAATTATGAGCTTGTTCCCACATTAAATGATATTCAGTGCTGTAGGAATAAATCAATCACTGCATGCATTGCACAAGTTTCTCCATTGAGCCTTTTAAATTTTTTCTGTCAGTGTGAAAGGCTGTGTCGAGAGCATTTGATGGAAATATTACCATTCTGAATAGTGCGACTATGGTTTGCAAACGTCATCCACTTCCTGCATGCAGCATTCAGTGCTTACTTGTAAATGAATGGGTGTAATAGACCTACGTCTGGTGTTTTAAAAGGGAGACTCAGCTGCATTTGTGAAACAGGACCACATACTCCACATGCCCTCCAGATGTTTAATTAAAGAAGCTAAAATTTTAATTTGGACTGATTTACGACATCTGAATTATTAATGAGCCAATTTTTCTTCCTTAATATTGTTGTCACGGGTTATAAAGCAAAGAGACCTTAAAGCAATTGGCAACAGAGTGAATGTAAGCGAATGGAAAACTCCAAAAATTGTACAGGAGACAGTGAAGTTATTGATGATGACATGACATTGATTTTCCACCACACCATTATGTATCTGTAGACATCAAGTGTAATATGGGAAAAAAAGCTGTCATGTCTGTGAGGCAAAAACAGCACTGGCTTGTTTGCAGCTTTGGAACATCAACACCTTCAAAATACCCTGTGAGAATGAGGGTGCGGCATCGAACACTTGCATGAATTATTAATACACCTTGTAAACAGCACTCATATCCACACCTGACAAACACCATCTTTCTCTCTGTACATACAGTGCTGAAGTTTTTGTAGGTGCAGGTGTCCCCGCGGAACCTGCACTCCAGCAGCATGTCCTCCAACTGGTGGCCGAGGCGTCCCATCATCTCGGTGGTGTTGATGCTGTAATCAGGGGGCGGGGTGTAGTTGTTAAAGTCCAGCAGGCTCAGGAGACCCTGCTTGTGGCTGTCTTTAAGGATGGACAGGCTCCTCTCCATCACCGTGTGATTAGGATACATGAGATCCATCCAGTAGCCACTATGATACAGGTCATGCTTAGTCAGAGAGGAAACGCGGAAGACGTTTTTGTTGCAGAAAGTGACAGCTGGGAAGGACATGTTGTGAGCCCACACCATGTAGATTTTTGTAATGGCAGGGTAGGACATCAGGTAGAGGATTCGATTCCAGGACCAGGTACACAGGAGACCGACACAAAGGAAGAAGGCCATGATCCAGATGACTCGCTGTGGCTTCGACTTGTCCGGAGAGAAGACAAACTTCAAACCATGGATCTTGGTCCTCATTATGAAATTCACCGTGATCTCTTTCCACGTTGGTTTGAGAGAGCTGGACTCAGCGTTTTGGAGACGGGTCTCTGGGGCATCCTTATCTTTGTGTGGCCCCAGGGCAACTGCTTCGGATGTAGGTGCTTTAACCATGATTGCTTGTGTCAAGGAAGGTACTTCTTTACCAAAATGCTGTTTCTTTAGTAGCCCACCCTGCACATCCCCAGTTTACACACAGTGGCTTTTTCCACAAACATCTCCAGGTTTATGCATCACATATTCCAGGTAGCAGCGACTGAAGTCCTAAAGTGCAGCTGTCCCACTGTTAAGGCTTGAAAATTCTTTGCCGTGGAGATATAAACAAAGGAACTGAGGTCCTTGGGGGAGGTAAAATTGATTTACATAATGATTCCTTTATGAGAAAAACAGCTGAATCACTCCATTAACGAAAACCATCAAGCGTAACCATCACTAGTCCTTCATCAATAGATAAATGGACATGATAATTGCAGATGTAAGCGACAGCTTCACTCCCAGAGGCAATCACTTTGAAAATCCGGAGAGGCTTACCCCTGTTGCTCTGATCTTTCACTCCTCCATCTCCCTCTCCAGTGCCAGACAATACTTGCAGATTTCCGTGGTTTCTCTCTTTGTGCAGTAGCTGCCCAAAACCCAACTCCTCCCTTTTTCCACAGATTGAAGAGATGCTTTTTAGACTGTTGACTTGTAGCCTGCAGAAAGGAATATAAAGCTTGTTGCCCCCCTACACACTCTCTCTACAGTCGAAAGGAGAATGAGGTGGAGCCAGTGGATGAAATTGTTTTCCTCCGGTGATGAAGTAGACCTCCAATGGTATAGAGAGGCGGGGGGAAGGTATCAATCAAAGTAGGAATAATTGTGATAAAGAAACTCTGCAACAGGAAAAAAATGATGAAGTCTGAATTTTTTTTAATATTGGATTATGCAGCTTGCTCGTGGATCAATGTATCTATATAATTGATAACTGAGGGGAGCCAGCGAGTTGGGGAAAAACGCAGCTTCAAAATGTGTAAGAAATATCTGTAACGGCACATTTCCTAGTTCGTCTTCTCTGCCAGTTTCAAACATAATTTCACAAATGCAGTGTAATGAGGGCTGACATCCTGCTGCATGCAGATGTGGCTCTGGCTGATATTAAAGGTGCTTCACTCCGTTTATGTGCGATTATCAGAGCATTCTGTTTGGCAGAAACCTCTGCTTCACACTGAGAATATTTTTTTTTCCATTATGTTTCGCTGGAATCTTTTCAGTCTGTAAATGTGACTGTTGGCTGAGTAACCTGATCACAGCTGCAGAGACATATGGTTGTAAAAAACAATTCTGAAAAGTGAAAAGCAGAGAAAATATTGGATTATTGTGTGTACTTGGAAGAGAGAGTGTCTTATGCATGTTTAGATGAGATGAACTGGACTAAAAGAATTGGATTTGAGCTAGTTTATACATAAGACAAAAGGGTGGAAATGCCTCATGGGAATCACAGGGTCCCTGTCTCACTGACTGGAGTGATGCAGAAATGTCAAGAGATGCCAGACATGATCTGCCATTTCTGAATCCATCAATTAATTATACAAATGTCCCCCACTTCATTTAAATCATATAGTGATGGAAGTCAAGCACATGCAAACAGAGAACTTTTACTTTACAGGAATACTTCCATAATTTGGGGAATAAACTTCTCCTACCTGAGCAACCCATTTGCCAGAAAAAAATAATTAAAAACAATTATTTTGGTTCTATATTTATTTTTTATATATATTATTAATTTATTAAAATACATGTCATACATTACTTTGAAACATAACAATTCTCATCAACGCTGTGGTGAAGATGTTAAGTTTAGGCACAAAAATCACATGGTCACATTGTGCCGGTAAAAAACATCCAGGTGTAGTACCACAAATGCTGCTTGAAAACCCTGCAATGTGCCTCTATAAACATCGCAGAGTTTTCCACACATTTTTTTGTATGTGGTGGTCCACAAAAATTTAAACATCTGCCGCCACAAATAGATTTTCTATTTTTGGAGCTGGACGGTTCATTAGGAGCGCCGTATGCAGAGCATACTCATATGGAGCAGCATAATATCAGGTGCACTGAAAGTAAAACTCAGCCGTTGGTTCTGAAAGTTTGCATTCACTCACACCAGCCATCCATCGATCTGATCAGCTCTGAACAGATCAAAAGATCAATTATCAACCTCGCAAGTCAAAACACTGCTGAGGACAAAAAAAAGAGCTCACAGAAAGCTCTGCCTGTGTTGCATTCAGGGACCCACAAAAACCTCAGAATTTACAGAGGGGACACAGAATGATACAAAGAGACACGCATGCATTTAAAAGAACACGTTCAGCGTTCGCCACACACACATTCTCAATCTGCAGGAAACACTGGCATCACACCTAAGTAACACGCCATACCACCCTCGTCTCCACCTCATGGGAAGTCATCTTATAAAATAAGTCCCTTTTGAAAAACTGATATGATACATATGAAATGTGCAAATATAACATTTGTGATAGACAGAGACGTACAATGCCAACCTTCTCATGACTGAGCTGCCCTGAGAGTAAGTCAAGGATCGAAATCACTCTGTACACCGAATATGGAAGTGGAGCTAGCAGGCTGTTAGCTCAGCATAGACTGGAAGCAAAAGGAAACAACTGGCCCTTTCTTCAGTGAAGACTCTTGGAAGTCACTGCAGACAACACGTGTTGTTTATCACAGTTTTTGTACAGCTTAAATAAACAAGATAAAGCAAAGATTTCCCACACATTCATTCATTTGTGATGACCTGCCACGATTAAAACATCTGCCTGCCACGTGTTGATTATACATTTTTGGACTTGGTTTGCTCACCCCAAACCCCCCCAGTTACCACCACACAGGTACTTAATCTGTGGGGATCACTGTACAGCACTGCAAAGCAAGCTTTTAGAGACATCTTTATGCAAAAAAACATCTGCTCCCGTTTCCAGCTTCCTACTTAATGCACAGACATGATCATGGTATTAACCCTCTCGTCTGACACTTGGCAGGAAGGCAAATAAATGTATGTAATAGCAAAGTATTTCTTTAAAGTGAAAGTGGGTGGACAGTGGACTCAGTGAATGTTTGCCTTTGTCTTACTAAATGCTTTAGATAAAGCATACAATTCTTCCCTTTAATCAAAACAAAAATGGAAAGTGATAAGTTAACTGAAATGAAAGCATGAATAGAAGACAAGAGGCTTTTGATTACTGCCCAAAATGTAATTGGATGTCATTACTCTTTATAATATAATATAAAAGTGTAATTCAATGCAAAAATCAAAGGTCAAACTGTGAACCTGTGATGATTATGCACTGGGAGTCCTGTGTTCCTGCCAACACGTGTTATTTAACTAAAATACAAAACTTAATCTAATAAAGAGATTAATCCAAAACATTTCTATTTATCTTGAGCCAATTTAATTACAGCGAAAATTATTAATTCATAACTAAGAGAGAGGGGGGGCATTATGCAGAACAGTTTTCTCTGTGTTCAAAAGTTGTAGTAATAACAGTTTGATAACATTAATGAGTGTCTGGATACTGAAAATAAAGAGAAGCTGCAACAGCTACAGTACTGTGGTAATAGTTATTTTCCCCTTGTGTGCTTTCAGGGCTTTCCGGTAGCAAAACAGCTAAATTAATTGCTACGGTCCAGCTTCCCCAACAGCTACTGGATGCGATGTCTGCACCACGCCTATTTTTTTTTGTGGCTTCCAGGCAAAACAGATGCTTGGCATTGCTTTCTTTTCAGCCTTATGTTCAAACCTTTTTATTCATTGCAACAACCGGATAGGCTTTGTTTAATTGTAGAATTAAGGATTCTCTTTTTGTTTGGGAAAGATCCAATCAAAGAGAACAAAAGGCTCTTTTTGGGCATCAACGGGGATAACTACCTCAGTGTCAGACCCAGTAACAAAGCACAACAAAGAGGAGAAAAATACTAATGCTGCAGGAGCAGCCGCCAAGTAAATAACTCTTACAATCACACCTTATCAGACTTATAGCTGACTGCCTGGTTTCTCCACCTACTCCCCAGCTGCATTGATTTCCTTTATTCTTGGTTTCTTTGGAAAGATGTCAATAGATATGAAGCGCATTTAACTGGCGAGTTAATTACTTGAGCTCATTTGTCCTATAGAGGAGGCGCACAGCGTACAGCTCTCCTGGTCTCTGAATCGTCCCTCGTCAGCAGTTTGAGCCAAACCCAATTTCATTACTTGCAGTTGCAGAGGTTACACACATGCAATGCATGACAATCATCATTACTCTTTTTAACATGTGCTTTCTGTCTGTAGCAGTGGCTCTCCAACAATGGACTTTAATGTCAGCCTTTCACTGTGTGTTACATCTAAGCACAGGTATGTCTTCAGGATGTAGTATGTCTTTTGTCTGTACTTATATCTTATACTATGTTCAAATATCTCGAAGTTTTTTTTAAATCACCTAATTGCATAATCAACACTACTTTAGATTTTAACACCAAAAATACCCAAAATTCTCAATTTTCAGCTCAACAATTGTCAGGCTAAACAGATTTTCTGGCCATTTGGGGACAGCAGAAACAAGTTGTCACACAAAATTGACATATTCAGTCTTTTAGGATGATACCGCAAACATGTTAGCAAACACTAGAGAGGCTAACACCTTCTGCTGGGTTTGTTGATTGGTTGGTCGATATGCTTTTGTGCGACAAAATTCTCATTGGATAGACAATTTCTGGCCTTACTTTCATTAGGCTGTCCATTTCAGTTAAGGACAGTTCTGACTATATACACACACAAAAATCTCATTTGTATACATTTAGAAATATTCCAAAATAATTTAATTGAACAATAATTTCAATCTTTAAATGCCTTCAAATCTAAAAGGCGCTTAAAAAAAAAATCTCACACTACACACATACTGTAAATCAAGCATTTTTACTGCATCAAAGTTTGTTAAACTGTAAAATATCTGATAGTTTTACTGGTCTGGCTGACTTGACATAAAATTAGACTGTATGTGGCCCCCAAACTAAAATGAGTTTGACACCACATCAGGTTGTGCCTGATTGCTATGATACATAATATTTGCAGAAGTAAAAATGTTTTTCAGTTCTTGGTGATCTGTAAAATACACTAAATGTGCAGCGCTCAGCACAGAACAGATGCTCAGCGCCTCATCACGTTGCTGGCAATAGTAGCAGAGTGTTCATGTGACGCTCCTATTGCAAAGAATTCAAAAATATTCTGGCATCAGAAAAAAACACTGGTGGACACACAACACGAGGTAGAGTCCGCACTGTGGCCGATTTAGTTAACCTGAAGATAAGATTCGTTTCTTTAATATTGACCAATTGATTGAAGAGCAGGTGGAATTTCAGAAGACCATGATTTTTTTTAGTTTACTACAGCACCTAAGTTCTGTAAATATTTGATTAGAACTGCTTTGCATCCCCAAAGAGAACTTTGGTTTACACATTAAGGTTGTAAACCAAAGACTGTGTATATAGTGGACGTAGCTCCCATGACATTACATATTGATTTTTGAGCTGCCGTTTTGAAGCTTCCTGTTCGTAATTACACATCCAGTAGACACGCAGCCATTTTTCCACCATACACACTTGTGTTTTTCTTTGCTAATATAAAATATCCATTAGTGTAGCTTTAAGTATAAATATTAGACCACTTCAATGAATTCTTACCAGTGTATGTTTTTTTTTTTTTCACCAGAATCAATGATGCGCTGAAGTGTGTAAGTTTGTGTACAGGAAATCCTTATTTCCCTCTCACTTGTGTTATTGGAAAAACAACATGACTGTATAAGAAGGTCTGAGCATTTCCAATCTACTCAATGAAACAACAAAGCTTTCCAATATGGTGTAACATTCTGCAACCTTGTTTCTGCATTGAACTGCAGACTTCAGTGTGACTAACTTTTTAAAACTGTATTTATTTGTGAAATCATTTCAGAAAATCATTGATTTAATTAAAATATACCCTCCAAGACAGTGCTGCAATCACTCAAGAATATAAAGCGCTGTGGGGCAGAAGTTAATGATTTTTCGTCTCTATAAAATTTCCAGCCTCCTTACTGAAAACACATTTCTGCTGCTCACACATTTCTATTGTTATCTTCCTGAGGATGCAAAAAACATCTCATCTCCGTCTCAGTATTCAAGCATGTAATTAGAGAATCATGGTGTAATAAAATTTCCCAAATTGAAAACGAGCAGCTGATTGCCATTTGAAGGAAAAGTAGAACTATTTGAAAGATAAGTTGTTTTTTTTGGATTGGTACATTTAGTGCCCGGCTTTAAGAGCAGCTCAGTGATCCCTGAGACTGTCAGGGAGTGACACTAACCACCCCTCTTTTATATCAAAGCTTAGCTGAACCCCAGAGGTCTCATTAGAGGAGGAGCAGTTTTTTGACTGAGCAATAGGAAAAGCTCCTTCAAGGGCCAGTGAGAACGTTCGCCACCAAATGAAATACCGCCAGCAATTAGATGCACCTCAGAAACTCAGGCAACTCAGACAGGGAGGACACGAAGACAAGAGAGAATAAATGCTATATCCAACACTACTGTCCAGTTACAGTAGAGTTTAACTGTGTAGTTAATTAGTCCATTAGGAGATGACAATTAAGATTACTGATTCATTATTTCAGTCAAGTAAAAATGCCAAAAATCAACTGGCTATTGCTTCTTAATTGTGAATCAATAATGAAAATAATCACTTTCTGTGTGTTACTACACCCTGAGGAAGGCGCAAACCGATACACAATGATGTTTTTTATTGTTCCTAGTCAGCTGAAGTAAAGGCCTTTCTGATTTTTTAAACCAGCTTGAGTGCTTGAACCTGGAACGTAATACCTTTTTGCAATACATTGAAATGATTAGTTAGCTATAGCCTGCTCAATGAGCATACATAGAAATAAGGATGAAACTAATGCTTATTTTCATTATCAATTAATCTGCAAATTATTTTCTTGTTTTATCCATTTGTTTTGTCTTAAAATGACAAAGAAGAGAAGGAAATTAATACTTCATCTCTTTCTATAATTCTCATGTCTAAAACAGACTGCAATATTATCAGCTATAGCACTAAATTATCATATCAGTTAAATGTAAGCTTATTTCATAAATACTCATAATCCTTTATAGCAACAATCATAACATATTAAAAAGTATTTTATTATGACTTATAAGGCCAAGTATTATATTTCATGCTGTTCACTCACTGACATTTTTTATTTGCACACCAATGTCTATAATTCATTATACACATAACTATAGTGTGTTATAATCTGTATATAGCACTGTATGATTATAAATACAAGCACTCATAAATATTCATAATACACTATATGAAATGACTAATTATATACGCTTATAACCATACAGTAAAATCCGAGGCTGAAAAATGTAGCCAGTGGTAAGTGTCACCTGCATACTCAATGACTACTTTTAATAATATTATAATGCATTCTAACAGTGATTATAATTATTTTCTAAATGATTATCATGCATTACAACAATGAGAATTAACACTATGATCAGGCAAAAAAAAAATCAGTGAGTGACCTGCAGTGGCATTTGACCTTATAAGTCATAAAATGCTTGTTAATTTATTATGATTATTGTTATGAAGCATTATGATAACTGCTGAGTTCTTATAACCATAATGATGATGTGTTTTAAGCAAAACATAATGCATTATCAGTATGTTTATAATGCACTGTAGACAAGAGCATGCCTAAAAATGTTACCATAATTTCCACAGCTCTTTAAAATGACTTGTTTTATCCCACCATTTGCTCAGAACCCAAAGAAACTAAGTTTAATATCATGTGAAAGAAAAGCAGACAGCTATTATCATCTGCCACACAAAAATCAAGCAGTTGACTAATCATTTCAGCTCCATATTCCAGTAATGTGACTGCAATGCATTAATTTGTCAAATCCGGCCCGCTGACAATCATTGACATTGAAAATATATTTTCCAGTTTTAGTCTTGAAACATTTGATGAAAAAAATCTATGAAGTTGTAACATTTAATAAATAAAGCTGATTTGTTGAATCCTAAAGAAAATATTCCATATATATTGCACCAGAGTTTCTCAACCGTGACTTCAGGATTCCTCATGGAGTTACTTGATATGCAGCATGTCACACTCAGATTCACATGAAAACTTGACGCTCAACTCCCTGAGATTGTCTGGACCTTAAAATCAAGGCCAGAGAACAGCAGACAAGACCAGTGCTACACTGTAATTTAAAATGACCAAACAAATGCAAATGTTGGACAGAAGACAAGACGTTCAGAGCCAAAACAAATGCAATCAGGGACGTCACTCTGGTGGACAGGCAGCTTCTTTAGCAAAGGGAGACATCTTGTGGCCTGCCTCTAAATGAAACTAACAGCCTTTGCAGAGAAAAAGCAACATAGCCACTCTGTATGCTGCACGAGTAATGCAAGGGAAGCAAGAATGGATTTTTAGCTAAGATGGACTTATGCTGTGAAATACCTCATATAAAATTCATCAAAAAGGAGAAAAATTGGCATGTACTTTGTAAAGAAAATAAAATGAAATAAAAAAATAAACCCCAAAGCTGTTTTTGGAAGAGAGTACAGTAAATCTTATTGCTCATAAAAATATTTCAGTTTTTCCAGGTTCAGCAAGGCAAAATGCATGACTAAGTGTTACTTATTTAAAACCCACAGTAATTGTGAACATCTCTGATTCAGCACATGTACAGTATATCCCCCTCTGGCAGAGCAGGTGGAGGGCAGATGCAGCCTGTATCAATAAAAAACAGATGCTGCCGGCTACACCTGCCGTCTTGTTCTCTTGTTCCATCCCAGGCAGAACCCGACTAAAAAAAACATAAGTGCGCTGTCACTCAAGCTTTCAGTCTGCAGCCCCGCAGTCACACTTTGATAAACTCACTCCTCATATTTCTCCACCAGTACTTTCATTTGCAAGGATAATCTCGTTTTTTCTGCATGTCCCCATCTTGTTTGCTCAGCTGGAGGCTTTTGGTATCAATTCCTGAATCCATTTTGCCCGCTTGCCCAGAAATTAAGCGTCGTAAGCACTTGCCAGCTGCCTAAAAGCACCACACAGAAACAGCTCTCCATCAAGAGTTTCTCCTATGTCAGGTGAACGTTATTACAAATTCAAATCCGATCCCCAAACATCCGCAAGGCTCCACAGACTCGCTCTATCCCAGCATTCAAACAAATGTCATTACATAATCGAATGTAATAGGTTTTTTAACACTTGAAATTGGATTACCTCATACTTCCGAAAAATGTTTTGCCGTTTCAAACAATGTGTCATGTCTGGCTTCCCCTGTTCAGTGACTCGTGGTGTCGGGGGAAATCTCAGTTTACTTGAGAGAAGAAGAAGGAGTGATATAATACTTAAGAAGGTGTGAGGCTTCGCTCTTATTGGCTTAGTGAGCAGGATATATAGATCCCAGAAGCCATTAGCAGAAACAGAAGCTAAATTTGGGCATGGCAGAGTACGTAAGATCAAAAGGACGTGATATGAAACCATGAGTCATTGTTTTGCCCGATCGTTGGGCCTCATGTAGCAACACAATAATACAGCGAATGCCCTCACATAAAACTAGGCCGTGACTGCAGTAGTAAGACCCATATACTTTTCAAACTGGTGCTACACGACCAGAGAAAACACAAAAAAAGGTGCTTTTGCTCAAGATGTTGAAACCTACAATAACCAGAATGCAGTGCTCCTGCTGATGTAATGTCAAATGGCCCGAAACAATGGCGGTCGGCCGGATCTCATATTACAGTTAAACGGTGAGTTAAAACATGTTTCTAAAAACATTTGGGGCAAGAAATATGCAACTAAGTAACAGAATATTGGTTTAAATTCGATCAGTGCTGCTTAATTTTACCATTTGATCTACATTTTTTCAGCCTCGGATTTCACTGCGGAGGAAGCAGTGTGGCACCCACTTCCTGTATACCAACTCTGGCAAAATGGGTGTTAAAGTTTCTGAAAAAGGAAGTGCAGTAACAGAATCTTGATTTACTCTATATTTGATCAGCACTGTCTTTTTTTACAGTTTTACCCTTTGACATGATTTTGGTCTTATGCCGTTTGCAAAGACTGGCACACATTTGCCATGTCAGCAGCAGTGGTGGAGGAAGTATTCAGATCCTTTACTTTAGTAAAAGTACTAATATCAAACTGTAAAAATACTGTTACTAGTAAAATACCTGCATTGAAAAATGTAAAATGTTACTTCAGTAAAAGTATGTAACTATAATCAGGAAAATGTATTTAAAAATTCAAAAGTGCTCATGCAAAAAAAAACAAAAACATATGATATTAATGCATTTTTTAAATGTTTATCATATTTAAACTTGTTTTTTTACTTTGGCCAACAATTTGTGGACTGTTAAAACTAGATGTTTATCTCCTATCTTGGTAAGAGTGCTCCTGACCACTTGCAAAATTTAGTCTTGCTTACGAGAGGAGCAAAAATAAAAAAAAACCTAAAAATCAATGGGTACAAAACAAAATAAGAACAAATCATGGATACAAACAAAAATAAGAGAAAATTTGCTCGTATATCAGTTCTTGCATGAGGCCCATAGTCTTGTGAAATATGAAATCAGCATATTAAAAGGTCTAACACCTGCTTTTGTTTGAATATCACACAATGCCAGAAGGCTGGTGATCTTAAACACAACATAATGGCAGTATTGGTTTTGGACGGAGTCACAATCGTGTCCAATGTCTCCACCTAACAAGCTAATTAACTTAAGAGGTTTTGTCAACTGGCACCTCTAATGTCTGCCTCTGGTAGTATCTGCTCCCTGACGTGCAAGTCAGCAAAAAGAGTCCCCGTGCAGGCAATTTTCCCACTATGAATTCCTTTACTATTCCTCATCAGCGCCATTGATCTGACTGCCAATACTGCACTTACAGTTACAGTGGCTCCCACACTGGCCTTTACTGACACTGAGTAATGGAACAAACACATTAGGTATTTGCTATCTGGCCTGTCATCGATGCTCACTCACTCAGATTTGTTTATTTCATTGTTTGTACTTTGGGGCTTTATTTTATCTCGCCCCTCCTTTTTTTCATGCTCCAGGCAGCACTGTAATTTTGTGCTCCTTTGCACACCTCTTCCCTTCATCTCTCCTAATGCTTCCAGTTGTGCATCGCGCGCTGACTCTGCTCCAAAGCAGGCTGAATCACAATGATGGTGTCAGTCCGCAGCTGAGTCCCAGTCCCACCTCAATCTAAGCACAGCCTCCTCTTCCTCCATCTCCTCTTTCCTCTTTTATTTCCACTTTGTCTTAGCTTTCTCCTTCAACTCTGCACCTTGCTTACCCCCTTTTATCTGTCTCTCTTGTATAAGCTGCTATTCTTCTGTCTCTTCCTATCTACCACAATGCCTATTTTCTGCCTCTTCCTGAACAGGTCCAACACTCAGTACTGACTTGTGCTTCCTTTACTCACCCTTCTCTTTTCTTTGACCTCCAAAACCAACTGCAGCCTCCAGACTACACTGCAGTGAAATGCCACATCCTGCTTCTGGTTTGGCAGAACAAATCCCTGACCACAACAGACAAAGTAATATCAAAAAGTCTCCGGCTTTGGTGTCAACGTAACCTGATACCTCAACAGGAAGTTCAGTTTCACCACACAATATCAACAGTAAAAGGATAAATGTGTTAGAATCAGCTCTCCGCATTAGCCAGCTAAAGCTCAGTGCTGGTGATCAATTGAAATGATATTATGCCAAACTCAGCATGCATCCTGCATATAACACACTGACGGATGATTTATCTGGTCAGAGCCAATCTCGCAGGTTTAATCCACAGCAGTGAGTCGGGCTGTGTTGGGGTGCTTAGGCTTTTGAGCATTAATGAGACAATCAATCACACACCAGTTCACAGACAGTGTGTACAGCAACAAGATGGAAGCATAAGATTCATTTCGATAATGAAATAAAACCTCTGCTAAGAAAGTTGTTTGGCGATGAGTTGAACAAATCTGATGATATTTTCTTTAAAGATTCTGTGTGTAGGATTTAGAGGGACATATTGGCAGGAATGGAATATAAATTATTTTGGTATTAGGGTTGTCCCAATCCTGTTTTGTTTTGTTTTTTTTCTGGCCCCAAATCCTGATACAAATCATTTAATATTGAGTATCTTGTCAACACCTATAGTCCCGATCAAATACTTTTGTTTTCCTAGATAGTACAGCTGCACAGTGCACATTTTAAGAAGTCTTCTTTATAGTTATTTCAAAAATACCTACATCTAGGCGTGCCTTGATGGGTTTTTTTAAAGCATGTTACTAGTTTTTTCTTTTTAATAAAGTATAAAATAACAACGCCTCCCTTTACTCTTGTTTGTTTCCTCACTGTCTAGAGAATGTCTCTGTCCCTTTCAGAGTCCAGTGTTTGTTGTTGCTCCAATAGCCTGTGTCTAAGTAGCCTGAATGATCTGTATTTTGTAGAGTGATTATTTTGGTCATCTGTACAGCTTTTGGGGCGGATGACCCTTTGTTAATAAATAAGCCATGCTGACTTTTTACTCTTGGAGCTTGTGTACTTGCAGTGGTGAGTGAGGCGGTTATCAGTTTTTCCTGGCATCTGTCTCTCCTTGGACCGAGGCGGAGAAACATCATGCGTTACAGCCGAAAGCAAAACACAAGACTCACACTGAGCTGAAATGTAACAAGCTCTCATAACTTCTGTAAATAGTTGTTGCACTTAAGTTCAGTAATATGGTAAATAAGCAAACAGCGCTAATGACGAATTGCAAAAGCGCAACAACATTTTTTGCTGACACTAGATATCAATAAAAGCCTGAGATAGTATCGTATTATGTTGCTGTGAGCTGCAAATTTACCACTTCTTCCGCTTACAGTGTGCTCTCTTCTTCTCTCTCTCTCTCTCTCTCTCTCTCTCCTTGCGACTGCCTGCATGTCCGCATCTCCAAAGAGTAGTGCGAAAGTCAAGAGCAATCACTCCGCAGCAAAGTCTGGGGACCAAAATGTGCCCAGAAGTACACTGCACAAAAATGTCCCTGAATGTCCCTTTGAACCCTGTTTAAACTCTGTATGAGACAAAATGAACAAATAGCCGAATATTCATATTTAACAGCCAAATCTGATTCAGCTGGCATAATTCTCAGTCAGGTCCAGCTAGGGCTGTGATGGTTACTGCATTACCGCAATACCACGGTAAGCTTCCATGCTGGTGTTGAGGGATTTTTTTTTTTTTACTGTGAAACTGCTTTACTCAGTGTTTTTACCTGTTTAAATCACCAGGTCTGTTTGTTTAGAGAGAAAGAGACCTCAGGATAATTTGGATCCTGTTAAAAACCTCCTGAGCATCTGAATCTTAAGTTATCAGAGAAAGCCCAGGAAGCCAAACAGCTTCAAAGAAATACTGATTTGTAATGTGAAACTGCTTTATTCTGTTATTTTACCAGTTACTTTGAAAGGGAGGAGACCTCTGCAAGATAGCTCAGCCTCTGGTAAAAACCTCTTGAAAAATGAACACTTAAAGAATTCTAACTGGAGGAAGTTTCCACTAGTTGCGATCTTCAATCCACACCACTAAAGCACCCTAAATATCAAACACTGCTCTTTAATATAATTTTGAGTGATATACACCCTCTGATGCAGACACATTTATACAAACGACAACTTGGAAAAGCACAAAAATCCTTCACTGTAATCTGAACAAAGCTTATTACCACAGTTCACTCACAGATAGATGCAGGGAGTTTCAAGGCTATGTTCCTGTATATATTTATAGCACTGGGTAGAAAATTTCCAGCATCTACCATCTGCCAGCCTTTTAATATCTGAGACTCGTTCTCCTCCAGTGAATTACAGCATCCTCCACCCAAAAAAATATTTCATTACTTTATGCAGAGGGAATAATTGCACTTGGGGGCCCTGATATTTCCTCTCCAAGATTTCTCAATACCACTGAGCCCATATCCAACTCATTAGCACAAACATCTGGTCTTCCCCGTCACTGTAGGCATGCTGTAGTTTCTGCCGCCACATTTTCTTTGTCTGACCTTGATGCAAAAATGCACATTCAGGCACAAACACACATCTATATACTCATATAGGAACACTACAAAAATTGAAGTATCATACAGGTAATGTGTTAGATTCTAGAAGAGCACAAAAATAATAGTACTCAAAGGGGTTTGAATTGGAAAAGGTAATAGTCTATTTATTCTAACACTGCCGTTTTAATGCCATATCAAAATGCAAAACACTCAAGTATAATATATGAGCGGAGGCATTTGAATGATTTTATGCATATATTTCCTCCGATTTTTCCACACGCAGAGAGCTAATTATCAGATGTTGTCTAGACCTTGCGTGAGTCATCTCGCGGTGATGTTCCTGAAGTATATAATGGGTAATCTCGATTCCATCACATCTCATCTCCTGTGAGAGGACTTGCCTCTGAGCCTCCCACAGTAAGATCAGCAGGCCGAGGAGGGGGGATTCAGGCAGTGCCATGAATATTTAATTAGTCCCCTCTATACTTAGGCCCTCAGAGCGTCTCCAGTTTCTGACATTTAGCTGAAATTTGCCCTTTGTGTATGGCAATGTAAAGGAGCCAAGGTCACCTGACTGACCACATCGATATCAAAATCTGCCTTTATTAGCTTACATGTGCCATTTTGTTTTTGGAACTCAAATCTGGTGGGTCATTTCTTCAAGTCTGAAGCTCTTCTTACAAGTAGACGTCATGTTGGGTGTGGGTTCAGTTCAAGCCAATGTCCCTCACACAAAACAATAGTATTGACACTGTGCTGAGTAATTAGTATAAATCATTTGCCTCACTTTCACTGCTGCTGGCTCTCAAAGAAATTGTGCAGCATGACAAGCCCATCTCGGTGCTAGGCTTTCATCGCTCAAATCAATGGCCCATTTCATCGAAATACAATCCTTCCCCTGTCTCTGCAGCAGAACGATTAAGTTCCATTCAAATTCTGCTGACATGATTTTATCTCTTTGGTTGAGGTCTGAAAACTGAGGGGGGAAAACTGGGATTTAACAATAAACGAAAGCACAAGAGTTCAGAAAAATTACCCTTTCACTGTAAAAGTGACACTGTTCAATTTGGTGGCAGAGTGCATTTTTGATTTTGTGAGATGAGACAAAACTGGAGAACATTTGGTGCCACTGTGACCACAGAGATCATTCTTCTGAGGTATTTACAAAGAAAAACAATAACGTATTAAAAACTCTACTGGTCTTGAAAACGCCATATGTTTACTCCATAATGCATGACGCGTGATGTCAGCAGAGATTTGTTGAACCATATGGCACCTCAGTAGTTTACATCTTTCTGGGGACAATTTTGAGGAAGTTAACTCTCATTTCTCCTTCAAGAAAAAGGACTATTAATAGTAGCTGCAAAATGAAGAATTGGACACTGAATAAATATTAACTTCACCATAAAAGCACAGAAAATATCTCTCTGCTTTTGGTGCCAGCTCTTGTACACTGAGATAAAGCATAGCTTTTTTAGTATTCCTCAGAAATTCTTCCTGTCTTACACCCCCATACCTGTTGTTTCCCCTAGAGCTGCATAATCTTTCCACAAACATGCCATTAATTATTTTAAAAGGAAGGATTATGGGCCCATTACTGAAGAAACAATTAAGAAATGACAACATAATTTGAATGAAAGAGACGTCTCTTTCCCGAACGATATCTGATGTGGATGCCTCATCATGACAATGCTCATTTTATGAAAAAAAAAAAAAAAAGAAAGAACCGCTCCCTTGCAGCAGAGCTCTGCCATAATGTCTTCTGGTGTTCATAAACATAAATTTCATTTCACCGACGGCAGAATGAAGCCTTTAAATTGTAGAATTATAATGATTATTAAACAGCTCACAGTTGTTGGCATTGTTGCCAAAGGCTTCTGCAGATGTTCAAATCTAGCTTTCAAGCTTTTCTAGTGAGTGTGTGCATTTTTCTTCTAATTTAAATCATCGTTTTAGATTTTCAAATAATTATTTCTAAATATTTAATAAATTTGCATTCATCCCACTGCAGGGTTCCTGCAGCTTGAGGTAAGGAAGATTTAAGACATTTAAAGACTTTTTCAATGCCATTTGGAATGAAGTTTAAGACTAATTTTCTAATTACTAAAATTAAATGACAATTTTGTTTACCCAAATGTTTATTGCAACATAAAACATGAATTTTTTGTCCAATGAAAAGGTTAGATTAACTGTGTCAAATGTTAAATAAAACAACCATTTTTAGAGTGGAACACATGGATGATAATGAACAACATATTATCATAACAGTATCTATTTGGTTTATCAACAGAAGTGGGAAACATCTGGCATTTATGGCCATTTTTCACATTTTTTAAGAATCCCCGGGAACCCTGTACTGAGAAATTCTGAAATATTTAAGATAGTAGTTCTACTCTCTCACTAGATGAGTTTTTTTGCCCACAATTATACTGACAGAGTTTGATTTCACCCTGAGGCCAAACCCACACAGGGAGCTATACTTACTGTAGTAAAGTTCTCTGGACCACAGTCCTTGCCTCTGTATTTGCAGTCGAGCAACATTTCATCTATGTTGTGGCTAGTCCTCTGTACAAAGTCCAGCATGTTGAAACTCTTGCTAGGGTAAAACTTGCTGTTATCTGCAGGCTGCCCCAAAGCGGCCATGAAGTCATCAATGTCCCCTTGCTCCACACCCAAGAGCCCCGCCATCCAAAAGATGTCATCCCTTTTGATCTGGGACCTTCGATAGCTGTTGTAGTTGCAGAGGGTGATGGCTGGGAAGTACATGACGGGACTGTCCATTTCATCCAGGATGGTGACATGGGGGTACTGGTAGTACTCAATTACACGGTCAGCCACTTGGTAGAGGAAGATGGATAGGGAGGAGCTGAATGCAGCGGCCCAAAGCAGCCGTCGAATTGTGACTCCGCCGGGCAGGAAGATGTGGCTGAGGCCGTGGAGGGTGCAGTTGGCCCCGAACACTGTGATGTCTGACGCCGGACGAGGCACTTCCTCCTCTGGGGCTCCCATGATCACCAAAAGTTTCCAAGTTTGTGAATGCTAGATGTGATCTTGCTGCAGTGATGACCCGCTGAATACTAACGGGGAGGTTCACCAAAACTAAATGTACAGGGGAGGCTGGACGAGACAGGGTCTAGTTTCGTCTTTGCACCCGAGGGAGAGGAAGGGGTTGGATATCTGGAGCTGGGAAGTAGCGATGGACTGTTATTTCAACCAATCCTTATTGAGATCTTAGAGGGCACATTGAATTCAAGAGATCCTGTTTCATTTGGGAAGACCTGATCCCACAGCAGGTCGTGGTGAATGGCTCAGACAGGGTTACAGCAGAGAGGCAAAGATGGAGCATATTCAATTTAGCAACCTCTAACACACCCAAATTCCTCTTGCACACATCGATGTAATGTGTGACTCCAACTCCAACTTGAGGGACAATGTGTTCGCTTCATAACAATTAAATGCTATCTAATGAGGAAAAAAGCACCGTGCCCCAATCAAAACAAGACTGTTCTCCTAGGTTTCTGAAAAGTTGACATTTTTCGGACAAAAAAATGTCAGCAATTCCCAATTAGCATCACATTTAGTTACAGCTGCACACACAAAGCTGCCAAGCACAACCACAGTGATCTATCAGCCACTGAGAAGCTACACAGGGGAATAGTTTAGTGCTTTTCTTAACCCTTTAAAACCTGGAGCAACATTACTTCTCTTGTGCTGCCTTCAGATGCCTTTTACTAGTATTTAAACCAAAGAACTATTGGTATTGGCAAATTGGTGCAATTTCTTTCAAAAACATATGAAAAAATACAATGAGCAACTTCATGAGAAATTTTCCACACACTGTGAGAAATCAAGTCGGGCTGTCATTTTTTCACTGCATAGTACCTCTGGGGATGTTTTGGTCCCCAGATTTTGCTGCGGAGTCAGTGTTCTTGAGTTTCACGCTACTAATTGCAGCTGCGGACATGCAGGCAGCGGCTGGGATGGAAAGATACATAGCATCATAAGGTGAAGAAGTGGTGAATTTAAAGCTCACACCAAGTTAGGATACAGTCTCTAGTGTTTTTTTAAATCTAGTGTCGGCAAAAAAAAAAAAGTGCATTTGCGATCTGTTGTTGGAGCCATTAGCTTGTTTACCATATTACATAAATGCCACTGTAACACTGAATGTTACATTGAACTCTGTTTAAACTCTCAAACTCTATATGGAAAAAATGAACGAATAGCTGAATATTCGGATTGAATAGCTAAATCTGATTTGAGTGGCATAATTTTGAGTCAGGTACAGCCCTAGAAAAAAGAGAAAAACTAGGGAAAAACTATATTTATACTTCTCATAATTACACATTTAAAATTATTTTACAGACAAATTATAATTTTGAAGTACTTTTTCCAGGTCATTTTCTTGTTTGCTGTTTTTACTTTTTCTTCCTAATTTTCAGGCAATTTTCTTATACCTTTTACTAATTTCTTCCTAATTTTTAGGTCATTTTTTCTTAACTTAGTGCCCTCTTTCCATGTTTTTTCTAAGAAATCAAGCTAATTTGCTCAGATTTTAACGGGTTAATGCAACCTCAACGGACAATGATGTGAAAGGCCAGAGTATTACTCATTTATGATGTTCGTTAAGCTGATTGCAGGTGGTGACAGGAGTCAAACCTGGCACTCTCCTAAGTCATAGAGTCGCATTAATAATCTTTTGGCTACCATCATCTCTCCTAAAGTCTCTGTAGAGGCATCAACTGCACATATTATGAATAACCTTTTTAAAACCATTAAAAGGATCAAAAAACTTAACTTAAGTTCTAGTCAATGCAACCACAGCTGATCCCTTAGGTTTGCAGCACACATCATCTTCTATCTTGCTGCAGCCCCCCTATCATGCGTTTTGTAACAGCATCAATTATTAATGTGTTCTCCTGCATACATTTCAACTCATAGACAGGGGTGTATATTCGCAGAATGCAGGCCTGGGGTTATTTCAATAAGTCCTGATAAGCATCTGTCTCGTCTGAAATTGATTTGTTCAGAGCAGCATTTATTTAAAATGAATTTAATAAGTTAGCTGATGATAGCAAAGCAAAAACATCCAATCGCCTGTCAGGTCTATTTAAAATACACCTGGTTAACCTGTTCTCTCTTGTCTGTCTCAGCGTTCTTTACTCACAGATTAATCTCTTTTCATCATCCACACCTCTTCCTTCTTCAATACATCCCCTTATCTAACCTTTTGCACATCTATTCATCCTCTCACCCCCCTCTATCCTTCCCCTCTTTAAATCAATGCTGTTGGTAGAGGCCAAAATCAGAGCTGAAGCAGGGCTGAATATTGGACTTACATTCATCAGGTGGACACAAACACGATTCCACATGAATGATAATGTTGATCTGTACCTGCTGGATGTGTAAATAAGCAGTTGTTTTCTAACAAGTTTGCCCTATCAAACAAAAAGGTGATTAGATGTCAGTGTTGCTATGTGCTGCCACCAAGTGGAAACTTCTAAATGCTTATTTGTGCTCACTTTTTCTATCTGTTGTTTGATGCTGGACAGGTGGTGTCATAGTTTTTACCTTACTTTATCCCTTCTGTTTACTCTTACGTTTTATTCTATTGTATTTATTATGTATTTATTTTTGTTTTTTGGACTTTTGATTACCATTTAAATTTTGGCTGGCTCCTAGTTTTGCTATGCACTTTGGCCTGCATGTGTATAAAAGGCGCTTTATGAATAAAGTTGAGTTGAGGTAATGTGCTATGTTTTGTTTGTAGAGCTTTTCACAGAAAATTACTGCCAAATAGATTAGAATGGTAAGGGTGAATCAAACCAGTAACTGTCCAAAAAACAAAACGATGAGTTGAAAGATGCTGTAACTCTCCAGAGAGCCGAGTAGAACAGCAGGGTGTTTCTGTGGGTTAATCACTACAAACACCCCCTTTAACATTACATGTAGTCTTTCATCCATTGTTAATGTAAAAATATTGATTGGAACAGCTTTAAGAGCGAACATTACCAATGGAGTTGTCATGTTGTGCCTGCACTGAGCATTGACGCAGCCCTCACTCCATCACTTCATTAGTGTCGACCAGAATAGAATTGCACCTGAAGGATAAATCCTACCTTGTGATTTCTGCCTTAACATTTGCCATTTGTATTGTTGTTTGACAAGCTTTATGTACATTTATTTAATAACAAACAAAAAGCAAAGCTATGCCAAGGCTGCACAATGCTTTGACCTTTTAGTGACAATCAAGGGATACATGCAACATATCTTCCGTTAAAAAGTAAGGCCAGTGGTTTAATGACTAAATAACAAAAATGCTCAAAAATGTCTGACAATGTTGGCAAATCTTCTCTCCTGGATCTGCAACAACTATTCGCTTGTTAAATGGCTGATGTCCTTCTGTAGCTTTCCAAAAAATGCCATTAAAATCTGTTAATTATTTGAGATAATTTACAAACACAAAACATACACTAACCTCTAGAACAAGTTCAGAAAACACAAACCTTATGCCAAAGCTGCAGTATGCTTCAGCCGAGCATTTAGACACTGCCAGAAAAAAAACACAAAGGCAACTGAATCTAAAAGCTGATGTTTGAGTTGACTTTAAAGATATTGTTTTAAAGAAATTTAAACCACACATTCCCTCGGCGAATGTGTCAAATGCCAGAGAGAAAAGCCATTAAGACAATGTCAGTTTTAGCAAAGACACATCAAAACCACAGAAGTTCAGACACAGCAGCTTCAAGAATGTGCGGCTTCAAACTAACGTCTTCCATGCACAGTTTGCAGAGGCATCGAGTGGCTCTCTTTGTCTAAGTGTAAGTGAATTCATTCAAAAGCTTTTCACCATGCTCGCGGTAAACAGAGCACTGAGTACATCTTTGCTGCTCTCTGTCGCCTATGGGTAAAATTGAGTAATCTCTCTTCAACTACAGCAAATGGTGAAGTGGTCAAAGCACATTTTTGTGGTTAACAGGTGCACTTTGAGCAAAGTACCAGCCACCACTCAATCAATACACTGCGGAGGTTTTCCAGATGCTTTAAGTTAGGTGTACTGGTTAATGCGCTGCTGTAAGAAATCAGCAACTCAGTACATCATGGCTTCTCAGTGTGCCTGAAAACACTTGCTTTCAGTCTACAGTGAGAACATGCCGAGGCTGCATTCACACGTGTAAAGATTACTGATATCTTCACAGACTAAGTGCTCTTTCACATCGGCTGCTTTGTATCCTGACTGTGTGGAGAATATCAGAGTTACTCTGCTGGATCTGACGGAGGACATGTTAAGGGTGACTGCAAGAATGTCATTTTCATAATGCTGAAAGGTCATTTAAATACTGAGTCTGGAGGAAAAAGCTTTCAACCTGTCCCTCTGCTCCTCAAATTCTAATTACCTCCCTCTTGTTTAGTCGACCCCGGTGCAACCAAGCAACCACCCAGGCATCCAAATATTGAGTTTAAAAGAAGATTTAAGTGTATTTGACTTGTTTCTGTCTTTTTTTTGTGACACAAATTGCTTGGTGTCCTCCACGGGAAGGTCAGAGGTCAAAAAATGTCTCTGCAGCTATGAGGGAGGCAGCATCCTATGCAAGGACACAAAAGGTCACAGAGACTTTATCCAACTGTCTCCCGACTCACAATCTTTCCTAGTTTGTTTCACCACATGTAGAGAGGGCCTTTCATGTACTTCCAAAATCAAAAGAGCGAGAAGGAGCCAAGTTTGAAAGTGCTGAGCTGACATATTTAATGTTAACAGCACATTTCACATCAGTAAGCCCGACTGAGATAATGATGAACAAGTACGTAAATAAATTCATTAAAATGCAGGGACAGAGCAGGATGCTGCGATTCATTTAAAGATGCTTTAAACCCTGGACCCCAAAATCCACTGTGGTAAGCTTCAAGGTCCATCCAAGTTATCATCTTCAAACACAAGAATTTGATGAATGCTGAATAAAGAATAATTTTGAGCATGTAAGTCCACTCTTGACCTTGGACCCATTTTGTCAAAGAAGTTAAAAAGTCCTTCAGACATGTTTTAAAGTAACATTTTAATACTTGTTTTGTGTTTAACATGTTTTTTTCCCACATAATTCCTAAAAAAGAAACTCTGAAAAGGGGCTGGAAGCACGTTTACTCTTTCTCCCTCATTGAGAAATTTGCTTGCACAAGGTTTTGCTTTCTGCTTTCTCCAGCACTGCTCATGCGAGGTTGACCTTTAAAAAAGCAGTGTGCATCAAGATGGCTAGCACTAGTCTTAGAGGAAACATCAGAGAGATTCATTCATACATGTTTGAGCCACAGTCAGAGCCAGACTCACATGAGGAGTCTGTTGTGCAACAAAATCAGTGACTCGCAGACGAATCAGAATGCATAGTGTAGTTAGCATCTTTTATTTATGTTGTTTGTCAGCTTATTAGCTTGCAGGCTGACTGGAAGGGGCTGAATCAGCATTAGTGTTTCTGAAACATACAGTAATATCTGCTACGATGAGGTTCTTCATGGATGGAAGAAAGAAGCTCTAGGTCCGCTTTACTTCCAAAAACCGCCCACGCCACTTTGTTTTCTGTTAAAACTTGCACAATGCCATTGAAAACTCTCTGACAAGTCCGTTCTATGCTCTTCGCCAGTGTTGTGTTGAAGTGTGTTTCCCCTTCAATACGTGTTTCCCATATTACACAGCAACTGGCTTTCGTATTAGTGACGTACCTGTCTGCGTAATCTAGCTGCACAGCATTCATTTGAATTTCACTGATTTTAGCGAAGTGCACAAACATCGCCCCCCTTTATCGTTTATTAACATTTAACATAAGTTTTTAAGTTTTGGGTTTTTTTTTTCAAATATTAAAATATGTTGGAAAATACACATTAACATGCATCCAAGGATAAGTACACAACACTGATGATAGGGTAACTACTCCTTAAATCCTTGTGCAACCATGTGAGCTAGCTAACGCTACATTACTGTGCAGCACTTTTCTGTTATGCCGAGGTGAAATAGTAAGCCAATATTTACTTACTATTGAAACATATCAACCAATTAACTGCATTATTATTCCAGGTGCACAGACAATCTTGCGAACCACAATGGATAGTTTGGTAACTTGGTAGGTAGAGAGGGTGACGCTAACACACCTAGCCACGCTACAACTACTGCTGACTTAGCTGCAACAAACAAAAGAAGACAAAAATAATTTAAGAACTATCCCAACTGAAACTCAACTTTATAGAATATATGTAGTAGGGGGCCCCTGCTCTGTCTCTTTTTCAGCTATGGGGTCCTTGGCCTGAAAATGTTAAGACCCCTGCAGTAGAAGGATGTGAATAGACCTCTCCAGTGACAAACTTCGCACAGACACAAATCAGTATAGTCTGGGTCATTCATTTCATTTTCAGGGGACATAAACTCAAAAAGCATGTTTTTGAGAGAAGGGGGACTTTTTTTTTGGAGCTCTTAGCTGCTACATTTCATCAAACTGAGCAAACGCCATCTGCTGACTAGAAGGTATGACATACCATCAATTATTCATATCAAAGCGGCTGCCTAAAAAACATCTTCAATTGACTGAAAATAATCCATTAACTGTTTTAGTTGTACTTGAAAGTTCCATAAAAGCCAGTAGATTAACCTGAAATTGTTTTGTCAAAGACATGAATGTTTTTGATTGACTGTGACTTGCAACGTCTCGTCTGTGCCAAAAATGGGACTGTAAATGCAAATTACTTAAAAAAAAAAAAACCTTCTCAAAAACATTATTAAATACTTGATGACTAACAAAATATCCCTTTCTATAAGCACTCCAGTTTTCAATTTCTGGGTATCGCAAAACTGAAACTTACATAACTGAAACTTACATAACTCAAATTACAGCGAAATTTGATTTCCGAAATGAAAAAAAGCAACACTTGTTCAAAATCACTGATCACTTATTGCCAACTGAGCCAAAAGAACAACCATAACACATTTTAATACCAGCTAAGTATCTGCTGCTTTTCATCCACTACTCCACTTTCACTTCATAAAAGCAGATTTTTAAATGCCATTAATCAGAATCTGGGACCTCAGTGAATGTAGACTGCAGCTGGTTTCTCTTATGGCAAGCAGGAAATGGGCAATGAATAATGAGGAAATTCAATATTTCAGTATTGACCCTAACACATGAGAATACTTCAATTCGATACAACAGCAGAGGGAGGATGCTATAGCTGTTGTTTGCACAGCAGTGGTGTATGCTGTGTGGTGTATTTGCTTCACAAAGAGCATGGGCTATGACTTTTGTGTGTCAGAATCCCTCCCCTGTTTGATTTAATGCCTAATTCCATGCTGACAGTTATTCATCAGGCAAAAGCAGAGGACTTCATACAGCTGCCAAAGCAATCATACGGAGTATAAAAGGCAGAAAAGCTTCACTGTGGGTACTTCAAAGGACCTTTCAAAAATTAATTTCTGTCCATCTAAGACAGCAATTAGCTGTAAGTACAGTTAAGGGGAATGAAAGGTGACTCTTTCCCCCATCCATTTCAGAGAACAGTTTGGAAACAACACTCTTGAGATGAAAATATTCTGGAATGACATTCACATATCGTCCAGACTGCAAAGACCTTGAGTCTTCAAAGAGTGAACTTTTAAGAAATATATAAAACTGATTTTACAGGTTTGTCATGGTGTCAGGGAACATTGCTGAAGCACCTTGTCCACCAATATTATATGATTTTCGGGGAACTCAGCCCCGATTTGTCATTGTCATATATAATCTGTGCCAAAAAAAAAAACAAGTTGGCCGAGGCTCTAATCTGTGATGTCATTAGGAGCGGACCTTTAAATCTGAGGAATGACAGACTACTCCACCTTGAAGATGGTGTAAAAATAACCCTGGCCATATTCTGGGGAAGCATTTTAATGCTTTTTATCACTGAGGACGGAACTTAAACAAAGCCTCAACCTTAAAATTGAATTATGGGTCGCTGATATTTATCAGCAGCTTTGATGATCTTTGACTGGTAACGATGAACACTTTCCTCCCGGGCTATCCAGGTAATAAAGGCTCTGGTCTGCATCTGCTGACTTGGTGGAATTTGTATTGAATGGTCTTGTTGGAGCTTTTATTCCCAAATCGATGCTGTTTCCATTTAGTATTGGTACCTCTGAACCAAAGCACTTGTCTGCAGGAAATTACAATGTCAGTGACCAGCACCACAAGTTCTCCTACTCCCTTTACCGAAGACTATCAGGAGGAACCAACTGATGAAATCGCAGATAAGAGTCGATGTTTTGTCTCAGGGGTTGATAGAAATTTCTATATATATGACAATAAGGTCACACAAACAACACAAATTGGCTGGATGGCCCTGGATTCACAGTGGCCAGGCTGTAATATACCATCAAGTCCAAAATAGGGATAACTAAAATGAAGTCACAGATAAGAGTCGATGTGTTGTCTCTAGATAGAAATCTCAATATATATATGACCATATGAACACTGGCTCACAGTCAGTTTGAGGACAGTCCAGGATTACCAGTGGCTGAGCTGTAACCATCAACTCGTACACCATCAACTCCAAAATAGGGATACCAACGATTATTTTCATTGACACTTATTTAATGATTTTCTGATTAGCTGTTTGGTCTATAAAATGTCAGCAAATGGCAACAAAAAAAAGAAGTCAGTCAGTATTTCTCAAAGCTATGCGCTGGGCAATAAAACAATAACAATAACTGTCTCAATATAATTTTACTCAACGGAGAATACAGATATAATAAAAGTTCGATAAATCCCCAAATAATTCAATCATCGATATGTCTGTAGAAAGGGGCAGTAATGCACCTTAAATGCCATTTGCCACCTGCAATTATACAGAAGAAGAAGTTAAAGGAGAAGAAATAGTAGAATAAGGGGACTACCACAGGACTGCCAACTAATGAGTATGGTAACTTTAGAACGTTACAAAAACATTCAACACGCGCACTATTATTACACTATTATTACTATAATTATTATCACGCTATTTTTTTAAAAATTGTTTTGACCATGAATAACAGCGCAGCTACCACATGATTTGATTTGCCACTTAATGTAACAGTCTATGAAGTCAGCTCATCTAATGCTAATAGCAAGTTAGCAAGTTAATGTGACTGACTAAGCGCCTGTTTCATTGACCAACTGAAAAAACATGACTTCAGGTAATGTCAGTAAAACTTTCATACAGTTCCTCATCTGTAAGCATGACATCTGCGTCAGACAGGCTTTAATGTGCAATAAATGACCCTCCGTTATTTCACCACTTCATCAAAGTCTGTTTTTTGTTATTGTTTTGATTGAGAGACAGCAGAAATTAATACTGCAAGTATAAAACTTACACAGAAAGTACTGACCACAGTTGTGAATTTTGTAATTTCCAAGTCAGAGTATATTTATTTGTCTTGTAAATGATAAACGATAATGGCCGCTGAAGACCAACATTCAAGCAGACTTCACTCAACCTGTCAGGGCTCACTGTGCAATAATGTCACGCTCATCTGGTACACAATCACAGATATCCAGAAGGCACCGCAATGCAAAATGGCCCACTGCACGTTAATTCACTGACAATAATGACAGACCTCAAAGATCAAAGCTTTGTTAGGAAGCAACAACATTTGGAAACTGCACTAATTAGACAAAATAAATAAATAAATAAAAATTGACAAGACAACAAAACCCCTGCTATCAAATACAGAACTTGGTCACGTGACACCTGTGCCATCTCCATGACAACTGGGCATGTGACAAGCTGAAGAAAAACCTAGAAACTTAACCCTGACTCAGAGGAATACGTATTTTACACAAGACTCTACAATCCTGCATCTGTAAAAGCTCTGTCTGCTTACAAATGAAGAGAAAGTGTTTGTTGTGATGTTGATTGATGGATTCCATTAGATCTCTCATCACTAATCATAACAGCTAAGTAGTCTGATCCCTACAGTCAACACGAGAGGTTTAAGAGGAATACTGATATTATTACAGAGACTGGAGTATTTAGGCAGCTCTACAGTATAATGCCCTGACTTTGCACTGCTGTACAAAGTCAGCTAACTGGATTAGCAATGACAGTCGGAGTGAGGCAGTGGACGGTTCTTGTCAATAAAGAATTACTCCCTCTTCTCATTTTTGCTTGGGTGTTAAGTTTGCATTGAAAACACAAGCTTGCCTCCGATTTACTCCCACAGCCATTAATTATAGTGGCTATAAATTGCTTCGGACCAATTAATATACTACTAGAGGGAGCGTGATTGTTTTGATAGCTGTCTGAGAGACGTCTGGAAAATGAAAGAGAGGAGGAGGAAGGCAGAATAGCCGTGAGGGGTGTGACAGCCCTGTAGAGCTGCACGGTCCTGTCTGCCGTCTTCTCCCTCAGGGAGATTGGCAGGAAGTCCATCAGAGGGAAGGCTGACACCTGTGCCGGCTGGATCCGCAGCTTTATAAGCTGGTGGAGGCAGTCAGTCACTCTCTCGCTCCCCTGGTATTTGGTTTGTTGTTTTGGGTGGGTTTGGACTTGTGTTTATGTCTTTTGTAGATTGCAAAACATTTCCCACTGTGTCAGTTTATGGAAAGTAAACAACTAGACGTGACTACATTTGTTATAGTTAAACGCAGACGTGACAGAGATGTTTCCTTTTTGGCAACAAGGAGGAAGCCTTAATAATGCTCTCCTTGAGTCCAGGCTATAAAGACTAAAGGCCATGTTAGAAATCCTGATATTTTAATGGATCTCAGCTTCTAAGCCACGCTGAGGCCGAAAGTCAGTCATTCCTTTCATATCTGAAATATAGAGGGAGAATTAGAGCTTTAAAAATGGCAAAATTTCAGAACCTCATTAATGCCGTTCAGCAGGAGGGACTATTTCAAAGACTCTTGTCCAGTCTTTCTAAAATGACCAATAAACTGCAATACAATCAGAATGCTACTGGTGAAATGAGAACCAATCCTGTGTCCCAATAATTACATTTATATACTGTGTATTAAATAGCTTTGCCTAAAATGCTTTGTAGGAAATGTAATTGCTGCACATGTTGTGTGCAGCAATATTGTTATCCAATTCACAGACTTGTACCACACAGGCTTCTTAGGGAGGATGGTGAGAGTACAAGGTGAAGGAGGTTTGATCAGAGATCATGTCCTGCATCCTGCCTGTGGTCAAGCTCAAGCTCTCTTGATACTCTTCTTGTTGCGCACTTTAATTTTTATTTTTCTGTGATATATTTTTCTCGACCTGATTGTAAATGAGAGCTTGGTCTCAATGATTTAGCAAGCCTCAAATAAGATTGAAGTGCATTGAAGTATGACATATTTTAAGTTATGCATCATTACATTATAAAGGCAGATGGGATATAAAGTTGGAAGGACCTAGATTTCATTGTAGAAAAATGAATGAACGCCAACAGTATAGTAGTATCCTTCAGGCAGAGAGAGAGACAAATTCCATCATATACTCCTTGTAATATTAGTATCTGGAACAGTCCATTGTAAAAGACCTCACACATTATCTGAACCTCTCACAGATAACACTCTCCTCTAAGTGAAAAAAAAAAAGTTTCTTTTTTGTGGAAACAAAGAAACACTGACATAGCGTGCCGCTAACTTAATCTTAGCTCTGTGTGGCTAAAAGTTACAAATTGATAAATGGGTGAATGTTTTGATATGATGGGTTTAAACCATAGACAGTATAATAAAAAAATGGATGACATGACAGCTCCCCAAAAGTGAAACCAAAACATCTCAAATGTCTGGGGTTTGGCATGATTGACAGCTGTGTGTGCCACCAATGGGTGTGTGGCCCAACACTAACTTCTTTAACATTTAACAAGACCACAATGTTTCCCATACATCAACAAAGTGCTTTGAATTGGTCAAACATAACCAAACCTAAGCTGTCACAAGCAGATACAGTATTATATGGAAAACAATACATTAACGATGAGCATTTTGCAGATAAATTCAGCATGACTGTTTCATTTGTGTGTTAAAAAATACAATTTCTATCAAAATGTTTTTACTGCTGCAAATGAGTACAGTAGTATGACATGCTTTTTGGCTCTTTACCACAGCTTCTAGTTAGTTGTAGAATCAATTTTAATAAATTACTGCTAGTTTATACTTTCCCTAATGGCCCAAAATATTATATATTAATACATTTCTGATATGCCTGAATATAAATCCAGTCGGCCCTGTTTGTCTTTAAGAAGCAATCAGCCAGTAAAGCCAACACTCAGAGCCAGATGGTAAAGTTGAATTTAGCTACCACTCTATGCTTTACACAGTCTTAAATGTGCCACACTTCTGCCCCTTTCAAATCTAAATGAAATACTCTTGTGTTTTGTACCTTTAATTAAAACACTTATTTCCTGTATTGAATTTATGGCTATTTATTACTGCACTAACTGCACTGATACCCAACTTTTATTTTATTTTTTTTATTATTTCCTGTCTGTTTTTTATTTCGTATATACTTGTTTTACTACATTCCCACATGTTTTATTGCCCTTTTTCATTGTTTTTTCAAATGCTCTTTTCTTCTATGCTTTTAAAACTGCCACACAAGTAAACTTGCATGCAACCGAAACTTCACAAACTGCACACAACCCTGACGTTATTTACATATTCGAGATTATCTTTCTGTTTGGTTTAATAAACCTCTGAAAACTCATGTGTGGTCTCCTCTGAGCTGAGCGGTGGCACAGACGTAGAGTGTGAGCAACACACTGAAACCAATTACCTTCTTCCTGTACATCCGACAGGCAAGTTTAAGCTGAGACAAAATAAATGGGCGCATAAGTCGGCTCGGGAATCAGTGGCATTAAGGGCTATATTTTTACTGATTGGGAGAATCTTTCCCTATTACATCTGATCGTTTGGTGTGGCAAAGAGCTGTCACTGGGCTGCAGGCTCGAGTTAACTAATCAGGCTATCTTTGGCCTGTAATGGCCAAGTATGGAGCGTGAGGAATTCAATTAAACCGGGCAAGTAAACATTCACTCAAGTACAACCTGTGACATTAATCCACGGGAACACCCTGCTGAGCCCAACTTCCCTTATTCCCCTGGGATTAACTCACTCTTTCTGATGGTTAACCAAGCAGGACCGAGGCAAGGACAGCGAGGCTTATACATATTAAACATGTCATGCACTACAGCAATTTTTTTTAATGAATCAATAGTTTCTGCTTTGGAGATGTTAAAAAAAAAACACACACCACAGAGACAATTGCCCATTGTTCTGGAGAAGTAAACAACAGTGCCTGACCTCTCCTGCTGTACTGTTGCTCGGTTATTACCTCCACTTCTTTGCAGCTTTTCCTGACTTTCACCTCTCGGGGCGATGTGTACAGAACCCGTCTATGACGCTATATAAACTGTAAACTGTGAGGACCAACTTTTCATTTCACAAGTACTGAAAAAAAAACACTCTGGCAGCTGCTACACAGCCATACGATGTTCTTTTTGGTAACGGAGGCTTACATACAGTACCAGCGCCCATTTTGTTGAGTGCATGTCTATTCTCAGAGCAGATTTTTTTGCCTCTTTTTGTCTGGGCTCTTGAGCAGACAGTGAAGTGAGAAGCTTCCATTATCCCTTTCAGCTGCCTCCTTAACAAGCTCTCCTGTGTGCCTCAGAGCTATCTGCTACACATCTCCACTGTTCACCCACCAAGCGTTCGCCACAGACACAGTCCCCACAAACTGTCTCCACCCCCCCCAGGTAGTGCGGTCCTCATCCGTGTTCTACCAACAGAGAGAGACTTTTAAAATTCAAACAGCTGAATTGCCTTTGTTTATCTGTGGGAAAAAAGCACACTGATAGGACCTGAAGCTATGATGCTAAACGCTTGTTGATATATCTGAAGACACGCATTAAAAGGATTTGTGCTCCGAAGGTTCTACATTTGACATTTCTCCCAGTCAATTAAGTTATCTGTTTGGTTATGACAGCAAAACAAAATGTCAGTCAGTGCACTGGCACAGTGAAAAACAAACATTTCAAAGAATCTTTTTGTGCCCTGGTTCAATTAATAGAGGCTGGCAGCAGGTGGCAATGTTTATTTAGCCAGAGATACAGTGTTGTGGAGAAGTGCCATCATGTCTGAATCAGTGATAGTGGATGGAAAAGATTCTTTAATGACGGCACCTGTGAAATCTAATGCAATCCAGTACAACAAAGCCGCCTTAAATTGTCCCTTTACAAAGATCACAATGTTCAGTTTGTTTATGCCAATTTCTGGATTTATGTATGCCTCTTTCTTTTCTTGTTTGTTTACTCTTTATACATACAATTCTTTATTGCTTGAAAGTGCTCTGTGAATAAAACCATTATTATCATCGACAGCATTTAACTATAGGCTATGCTTTTTTATCAAAGAGGTGGTTTGCAGTGGTATTGAACTGGCCGGCTAGGTATTGATTATTTATTATTTTTGCCCACCTCGTTTACTAACATGAGGGAGGAAGAATATAAGAAACCCATTCAATCTATTGCGGTCCACCACAGGAACAACAGCACCACACAAGTGCATTTAGAGTGTGACCAACCACTTTAAATGGCACATTATTTGGGCACAAAGTAAGGTGCGAGGGGCAAGTCAATCAGATTATCATCTCTAGGGCTGTGCCCAACTCAGAACTATGCCAGACTAATCGGAAATGACTACTGTGATCTGGGGAGCCCACACACAGCAAATATGGCAAATTTGAGAAGCAAACGGTTTTCTGCTGAGAGTAATGCTGTAAGAGCGGTGATGTCATTGCAGCAAATATTGTGGGACATTGGAGCTGTAAAACTAAAAATTGTAGTTAAAAACTTGACAGAGGAGACAGAACTTTTAGCTTCTGAAATAATTTATGAAGTTACACTGCTCCTCGTGTGTAAATGTGCACAGCGTCTCTCTTAAGGGGAAGTCATCCAGCAGCTCTGCTCTGATCACATTTAAAAAAATGTAATATTTCCTTCACTAATGATATATTATTTCACCCACCCCCAACCCATCTGCGTATACATGTGTGTAACAAGCAGAGTGTAAGTGCATCTAAGCAGGCACATCTGAATAATGCATCCTTTAAATAGCAGGAAAATAGTCCACCATTCTGACTTTAGACCAGGTTTCTGCTGGTCGATGGCGCAGTTGCTTTCTGTTGCAAAAGAAATGTGCCTGACCACACCTCATTTCAAGACCCACCAACTTATACAATATGGGTGCTGGACATGAAAATGACAATTATGTCATTCTGACATTAGCAATGACAGTTGCCCTGCAACATACGGCGCTTTGCGTTTGGTGTAATATAGGTCTCCTAATGTTTTTTTGTTTTTGTTTTCAAAGTTTTAGTTTAGTTTGAGGGGTTTTTTTCCAGACAGGTTTAGTTTCAGTTTTTTTGTATTTAGTTTTATAGTAGTTTTAGTTTGTTTTTGTTGGGGCCAGGTATGCCTCAGAAGCATGTTACTACAGACACATACAAAATGCAGTTGGAGAACTGTATAGGAATGGCCATAATGTTTAAATTTTTAATTTGTGAATCAACTTGAAAACTCTCACTACAGCACTTGGAGGAAAACTTGCACGTAGTATTGACTCCTCACCCCTCAACCTCCTAACAAAAACTGGCGTCTATAAAGCGTTGTAGAGGAAAAATATGTGGCAGCGCTGTTACACTGGATTGCTCTAGATTGTATGGACATATCTAATATAAAGTGGCAAGATGTGTACCTCTTCATTTGCATTTAAAAACAGCATTTCATTTCACTGCAACATAACAAGGATAATAACTTTTACTTTTTTGTTTTACATCTGACTAATCTCTCCATACATCATGGAAGCAGCTGGCAGATCAACTTACAGTACAGAAAACAGAATAACACACATCTAACCCGGCTGTAATACATACTAACAGCTTATGGCTCAACTTAGACCTCTGAAACAAGAGACTAATAAAGTGATGAATGTAGTGCTGGTAAATCCTAATGACAATGTGTGAAATGGAGGCATACACACACACAAACACACATAGAAACAGTGCGTGTTCCATCATAGAGCAACTACTGAGCCACAAATCATTCTGTTAGCGTCGACAAACAAGCTATTTATCTATCCTAGTCCAGATCTGCTCCTGTCAGCAGAGGCGAGCCTCCAGATTAGGTCTCAACGGAGACTTGTGAAGTCTGTGTTCTGTGAAATTTGATTTTTTTCATTCTCATGGATGTCACATTCAGTCGCTTTCATTTTGCGATGACTCAAGCCACCAAATTCAAACAAAATATATTTCACGTGATTGCACAGCAGATTGAACATTAATAAATGATGGCTGCCATTCATCTTGTTCGGAGGCGTCTTAAAACGCTGATTTATCTAATGTGAGGCAAACTTTATCTCCATGCATAATATAATATTTGTGCCTAAGGATAAAAAAACACAATGAGTGTCTATTAGTAGTTCGAGTAGTGGTTGCAGAAGGGGAACTCATACATTTCTGACACCTGAGAGTTTCAGTTTAATTTAAGATCACTCGTGTGAGAGATTACAGTGGGTCTGGATGCCTGTGAGAGGCGCTGGTACATGGCAGTGGAAGAGGACTTGGCTTTCCACCTATTACTCCCAAGCCTCCGTGACCAATAGTATACAGGCAGGCAAACGAGTCTGTCCACCCATGATAAATGCTCTTAGGCCAAATCTGTGGGCGACAGAAAAGCCGAAGCCATGCGCTGCCATTTGTCCTTATGAACATAGTCTATAATTTGAGGACAATAATTTTCTCTGACACTGACACATCTGGTGAACTGTGAGAGAGGGAAAGGAGAGGAGTGAAGTCTTAATGAGGTATGTTAGCCACACCGCTTCAAATCCACATCAATTTACCAGTGCATCCAGGGCAGTTAATTATTCACTTAATCACTGGTATCTATACAGTATATACACTTCTTCGTGCACAAAGCAGATGCTCAGTCACACAGAACTTATAGAAAGACTGTTAATTTTAGCGATCAATTGGTCTTTAGATCTCTTTGTCGCCTCGTATTGATTATAGAGTTTGTGTCTCATCAGGGTGTGAGAGGAGAAACACAGGATTAGGTCTGTTTCAGTAGGGGCTGGGCCAAAGATGGGCATGTTTTGATGGATGGGAGGGGATGACTTTGGTTTCAGTGCTGCAGCTTTTTAATTTGTGAAGCATCATTAGCTGGAGAAGGCTCCTGCTTGTAGCTCTGGGGGGTGGGGAATCAAATAGATGCAGCACAAAGAGATACCTCTTCATCCATCTCTGTGCTGTAGTAGCAATCGCAGCCTGTAAGAAGAGGATATTATTCATGCATTGCGACGCAATGTGAAACGGCATTGTTGACTGTAAGCTGCACGTGTTGGATCTTGAAAAGTACCTTTCTCAGTGAATTATGTGGCTTTTGAAAAATACACAGGAATACCAAATGAGCCTGAGTCAAGCACTATATATCCTGGACTTGTCATGCAATCCCCCTCCTACACACGCAGCAATGTGTGTGGGCATGGAGTGTCAGGCTGGGGTCTTACTTATTGCCGCAGTCACTATGTAAAGTAGATTCATATATGCAAACAGTGTACACAACTGATTTAGATTTGCCTATAGGGTAAAAATAGATGTTCACAACTTGTCTACTTTCCATCACTAACATGACTACAGTACAGATTTTGGCATCATCATCAGGTTTATTTCTGATTAAAATATCATTTTACAATGAGAATTCACCTGAAATATACCCTAGTACTCACAAAAGGTCAGAAATGATACCATAAAGGCTAATGATAATGTTTAGTATGTTTGTAAGTGATCCACTGCTGTGACTGCCTCGGAGAAAACCCCCACTTTCGCACAAATACTATAATTTTCATTCAATCCTCACACCGCAAGGTGCTGCTTTCTATGGGTAAGTAGGGGTTAAATGAGCATTTTCCTTATGCCTCCTGTGTTTTGAAGAATAAACACTGCGGCAGTGGATGCGTTTTTATCCTCGAGCCCACTCATACGGTGCCTTTTGATGTCCCCCAAAATCAATTGAAAGGAAACAATACAATCAAGTGCCTGAGGCAAAACACTCATTCTATTGAACACATGTCTGCATCGTGATTGCTCGGGGAGATTTTTCTGATTCCTTTATCTTTTCTTTTTTTAATGGACACGGAAAACAAGTAAAGGATTAAACTTTTACTTAAACTAAAAAGAGCTTTATATAAAATTGTTAACCAATCTTAGTAAAATCAAAAGGTACCCGATGTTCATACCTAGCATAAAAGTATACAAACGTTTTGGGCCGCTCCTTGAAAGTTAGAGATTCAAATCATCAGTCGAACAACCCTCAATTAACTGAAATTGCTCCAAGTCAAGCAGTCTTCTGTTTCTGCTGTGCGGTATACTTCTGGGTACATTTTGGTCCCCAGATTTTGCTGCAGAGTGAGTGCTCTTGATTTTTTCTTTGGAGCTGTGGACATGCAGGCAGCACATAGACAGCGACACAGAGGGAGAGCGTAAAAGTGGTGAATTTACAGCTCACAGCAGCCTAATACAATACAGTGTCTGGCTTTTATTTGATATTTAATATTAGCACATTTACGACCTGTTTTTAGCGCTGTTAGCTTGTTTACTATCTGACATAAATGGTGCTGTCATGCTGAACATCCTGTGGAGCCCATTAAACTTTAAAACTATGTATGGAAAAACAAATCGTCGATTATTTGTCTTGCATTGCCAAATCCTTTCAGAGACTGACATCATTCAGAGTCCCATACAGCTCTGCAAAAGATTACAATTTACATATAGATTTAACCCCGCCCCCCAGGGTCAAAGATCAGCAGGTACACTCAAGTAATGGACAAGTAGCTGAGAGGTGGGCCTTCTCTGCATATTAATAGATCTTTGCATTCTAAATTATATAAAGATATAAAGTTAAATCTCAGCCATTATAGGGCATGTGGAGATATTTTTTTCATGGAAAAAATGTTTAAATGTGTAAGAAATGGTAAGCAGAGATGACTTTCAGGGTTTCACACATTCAACACCTTGTGCACCTTTTACATTAAGGAAAGAAATAATTTTATAACAAATGGTGCCAGATTTTCAAAGTGGCGGATATGACATCAAATCAAACTGATTAAACTGTATGTTGCAAAAAAAAAAAAACAACACCAAAATTGTATGAATATTTGTGCGCGACTGAACTCATTTACTGCATACCTCCCCCTTCCAGTGGAAAGAGCAATGAGGCAGTAAGCTAATTAGCAGGAGGCATTTCTTGTTATTAATTGTACGGGAGGTGTGTGCCGTGTCATGTCGTTTTGCCGTCATGCCATTAGTGTTAAGGCTCGTCTATAAAAACCCAGTGAAATGTTTCTATTTATAGAAACAAGCAGGTCGGTGATTTAAAGTAGCATAGTGCAGGTTCCCCTAGAGAAGATTTACTACGGTTTCTTCTGAAGGACTCTCTCTGGAAAAGGTGAAGGGGTGGGTTATGCTCAAATTATATATGAATTGGAAATAAAATGGCTAGAAATAAAGGTACTTGAGTGAAAAGATGTATGGATGAGTGGTAATCTTTAATGGTTTTGGGCCCCATGACCACTTTTTACAGCATGCAGAGGCTATATGATGAGAGATAATTAGGCTTTAAAGATGAAGTAAGTGCAGCTGTAGCGTAGAGACTTTAAATGAGATAGAATTTACCCCCTGAGCACATGATATTGTTTTTCTCGGCACACGCCGATCGAAGGTTATAAACAAAAGCACAGTTGAGGGTTCAGGATCTGTCACATGATATGTTAAGTATGCTCACACCTTCAACACTGCGAAGAGCTGAAAAGCTCTGTAGCTATAAACAATTAACAATTTAAAATCTTTTCAGGATTTTTTCAGTCTCTGACCTGGTAATTCGTACAAGAACAAGGCAAATGAGATATTCATGAGGAGGAGTGTACCCCCTTGTCGATAACACTTCCATCACTGAGCAATTATGCAAAATTCATGATTCATTAAAGTTACACCGCAATTTTCATAGCTCTTTGTCTTTGCCATAAACTGCCAGTTCTCGTCTTTTCATCTCCTTAACTTATCAAGTTTAGGCTGTTATCTCACATTTCTCCAGGCATCCATATAATGAGCATCCAATCTTGTCATCATTAGCTTAATTACAGTTAATAATATGATCATGCCCACCTGGAAATGGATGGATTGTATCATGTTGGAAGACAACTAGTCACAATTGTGTAATTGCATGACTGAAACAGCACAACGTCTCGCAAGACCAACAATTAATTTCTGGTTGTTGATTAAATATCCAACACAAGGTATTCATCTCACTGAACTTCTGCTGTGTTTCATTTGAGTAACATTTCACCGGATGGTGGCTGCCAGTGCAGATTATGCTACATGGTGTTGCTCTGGCAGACAGACAGAAAGTGTCAGAGGATCACTGCACAGTTAACCATCCTTTTCGTTAGCTGTAAAAAGAAGCATGCAAAACGCATTCAACTGCTGTTGCATACAGATCGCTCCTCATTCGCTTAGCTGAACTTTGACTTATTACATGCATGACTCATCAATGCTAAACCAATACAAGACAGACGGCACAACTGAACCCTCACTAAACTTAAAATGGAGAAACTGCTGGCTTGTTTGATGTGCCACAAATCACTGCACATGAAAACAACAGATTAAATATGAAGGGAAATTAAAGCTGGTATGAAATTTTAAAATCAATATATCAATAAACAGCAACCTAACAAATAAAAAAGGCAAATTCAGAGCACTCCCCAGCTGCAACAGCCTAATGTTGACTGCACAAAAGAGTTACTTATGTCACTATGATTCTATTATTTCTGGACATGGCCACAGACAATTAAACTAACTGATTTTTGTGGATCCCTAGCAGTCATGAAGAATAAAACAAAACTCTCGACAGCACTGAGGGTTAAGTTCAGTTTTATGTAAATTAATGGAGGATGTTGCAGAGATCGGAGTGAGTATGATGTTGCCTGGTTCTTCAGAGACGAGGAACACGAGGCAACATCACGTCTTTCAAAGATTTTCTTTAGTGGTGATAAAGAACTACTTGATTTTGTTTAAAAAAGGCAAATAATTGCTGTTGCAATGAACTACTATTTATAGACTGGGACAAGAACACCAGGTGACCTGAAATGAATGAAATGAATCAGTGCAAAAGTGCCAAAAACTGCAGTTTATCAACTGACCACTTGAGGCTGGCTCCAATGTTAAAAGGCCCAACTCTACAGCACAATTTAACATGTTTACAGATTTGTGCAAACAATGGTTTTGTCCTCTACTGATGCATGATATCGGATTTTTTGACAATAACAGGTTGATATTTATTATTGATTTTGACTCATTTTCCTGATCATTTAGTCTCTTCTGTAATTGAATTAATATAATATCATGCATACTCTTGTGATAATTTCCCAACCAGCTGATGGTGATATCAAATACAATGGTTTTCAGTGTATGTAATATTCATTCATTGTACAAAATAAGAAATATACTTCAACTTAGGGTTGATGTTTTATACATGTTCACTTTGTCAATCAAAAAATATATATCAGTTTGGGATATCAGTAGAAATCAGCATCCTGGCTGATTCAGATATTTCATTTTAAAGCCAATAAAGCTCCAAAAAACTGAGATGGTGACAGATCAAATGCTGACCTACAGGCCTCAAAACGGCAGTCCACAAACCAGTGAGTGACCTCATAGTAGCTATGTACATTATTCATACAGTCTATGGACAAAAATCAATTGAGGGTTTAATGAAGGGATTGCACTTTAGTCTGTGGTGGAGTATCACCAAACACAAATCAGCAGAGATGTTCTGTACTGATGGAGACCACTGTACTGCACTGGTCAGGTTGATGATGCCAAAAAAGTCTATTAAATCATAATACCGGCAATATCACAAAAAGCAAGCTGCAGAATTCTCCAGGTCCTGCAGTTAGGTGAATAAAAAAATAACAGCAAACCAAGGCCAGAGTCGGGGGCAAAAAACAGGACATTCTGTATATTGAGTTCAGTAGGTTGGGTGCAATATACTGCAGACTTTTTATAAATGGTACTACTACAGTTTTACTTTCTTTTCTGAGCCATTTCTCGCTCTTTTTCCTGGATATTCAGCCACACACAATAATTGTAATATTTGGTCAAATTACTTAAAAACTGTTGGCGATACTATATCCACTAAAAACATGGCAAATTTCTCCTTTAAATCATAATACCAGCTTGCTGAAGAATTTTCCAAGTTTTGCAGTTAAGGAAATTAAAAAAAAATGTATGCACTTTTCCATGTCTTGTTTGCTCAATTTAAAACTAACTTTCAGATCACCATAGCAATTTCTTGATAATTTTTGGGTCACTTAATTGTTTATTGCCTTCTTCCAATGTTTTTAAAAGAAATCAAGCCAATTTGCCCAGGTTTCAAAGAGTTAACAGATACAGTACATTCTACTGAAAATAAGTGATTAAATATGTGATTTATGTTTTTTTTTTTTTAAAAATTAACCTTCTATCTTTTTTTCCCATCACAAAATGAATTTTGAGTAACAGGGAATGATTGTCCAGTTATGCTTAGATATTCAACCCACCGTGTTCTGCTCTGTGCCGTCAGTTTGTGTCTGTGTACGTGGATAATGGCTGCCTCTCTGAAAGGTGTCATCAGAGACCTCTGTCTCTCTGGCACCTGATGCAGGGACATCTGGCTGCTTTCTCCTTCCCTTCTCTGATTGTTACATCTCTTCATGTTCTTTTTATGGGGATGATGTTTATGTGCTTTAGAAGGTTTGTGATATTGCCACCATATCCTGCAGATTTCTGAAACGTATTGCTTCATAACAAGTTTTCTAAAGTATCTCTAGATGATGCTTTCTACCATTTCTTCTGTCTGTCTTTATCTATCTTATTACACTCAGTGCTGTCAAGAGCAAAAAGGTCATTTTAAAAAGAAATAGTAAAGGATTGCTTTCAGGAGGACTCAAAAACACTGGCTCATTTCATACTGTGGAATGTAACTATCTGATACAAATCCACTTGATATAAGAGATTAAATTTTGCGTAAATCATTAAGAATTAGTTGATAATCTGTAATAAATCCTCTGTAGAGCGCAGCAGCTGCCAGTGGTAATTTTGCTTTATTTTTCATTGCATATAAAGACAGACTCTCTATACCACAATCACACAAAAGGAGAAGAAATACTGAAATCAGGCATTATCAGGGGGCTGAGACAAAAATGTGTATTTTTTGTGTATCAGCAAAACCAAGCTTGAGCTTTCACTCAATAATGAGCCTCAGAGCAGCTTTTGTATTCTTTACCACTGCTATAATTTGATCTTTACATTAACTAACAGACACACTGAACACATACCAGTATATACCTATATAATCAGGGAAATACTATGGAAAGCATTGCTGTTATTTAAACCTCATTATGGTCATTATTTCAGCAGCACCAGTGAAATTGTTTTTTGAGCCCTCCCTTATTATGAGGCAGGTCTCGTCGTGTCTTGCAGACTCTCTCAGCATTCATGATTGAAGGTTCAGCAAAGAATGGAAGCACATTTTCTGATACAACCTAATATGGTGCATCCATTTGTTCCCTTGCGTTGAGGGAGAGCTGTGGTTTAATCAGGTCTGGTGTAATTAAATGTTGAAATTTAACATTTAGAGTCATATGGGGGGAAAAAAGAGAATAAGAAGAATTTCTTAGAGTAGAACAAGACAAGGTTTGAGGTGTGTCTACAGAAATGCAAAGGTCCTGCCTCAGTGGAGCAGAAATCTTAAGCCAGTAATTTCGCCTTCAATCTTTGCTGCAGAAATTAATTTCTGGAATTTTCCACTGCGCCACCCTTTCTGATTTCAAAGGCCAATCTCAAAATAAGTTGTTTAATGGAAAATGAGAACATAACACTAATACATGGGCATTAGAAACAAGCAACCAGTATTCACATTTCCTTAACATTGGTCTAGTAATGTGGAGCTAATTTATGAAACGAACATACAACAGAAAACTGGGCATAAGGACATTTTCACGCAAAGCTTCATGAATGTGGACGTGAGTGGAGGCTACCATCAAATATCACGTCAGGTCCCAGCTCATGTACGCAGCGTGGACTGGTAACGACACTTTTCTCGTGCTGCTTTCGAATAGATGCTATTCACAAGTGTTTTCACCTTAGAACCCTGAGCAAATGGAGCGATTTCTTTCAAAAACATGGGGAAAAAAAGGCAACTGGGCAACTATGCAAGAAATGTCCTGTCAAATGCAAGAAATTCTTAGATTTAGAAAATTATGTGAAATCAACAGTCAAGAAAGAGCAAAAATAAAGCCACATTTTATGATGAATTCTTAATTACTAGCTGCTGATTTGTCAGATTTGAGTTACAGGACTCAGTATTGTACTACACAAGTCTTAGTAACATATTCATCGGATAATTTAAAAAAAAACTTACTTTAAAGCACATAAGGGGAAACAATTCACAATAACCAAAGATAGAAATCACACAATGAAGCCTCGTTTTAGCCCACAGAAGACAATAAGCCTAAATAATAGACATAGGCAGCAATCAGCAGTCGGGAGTAAAGACTTACAGGTGGCTACCATGACAGAAATCACTTGTCAAAGCATAACAACATGTGACTAACCAGCTCTTATATGAGGCTGTCCACAGAGAGAAGATTAACCGTCAGTCTCTCCATTTTCTGGGCTGATGCATGGTGAATCATATGCTGTGTATAAGGTAGTCTCTAAAGCTGTTGATCAGGTGTTTGAGTTCAATTATGCTGAGGGAAAAAATATCAGTGAGGAGGAGGATGACTCAGTGCACCTTCCAGGATAATGAAGCTAATGCACAAACACAGGTCTTGACATGCAAATGAAGATGATCATGAACATTCTGTATCATTATAAATTGGTATTTTTCACACTGCTGTCATGGACACCTTTTTTTAGAAGCAAACAAAATATCCTCCTCGCCTCTACAGTCAGACATCCCGGGCTGAAGCTCTGTCTTCATTTCTGCACTGTCACATGTAATGAAATTAAATTGACAGACTGTGGTTAAACAATGTCCTTCACTATATATTCAGTTAACTCGATGTCTTTCAGTTTAGGTTGACTGGAGCATATCTCATTCGTCAACATCTACAGGGCTACCAGCTAACTTTCTCCATTAGAGCACATGTGCTCCACACTAAGGCCTGCCTGATACTAGATTTTTAAGGCTGAAAAAAAATGTGATAACAATGCAGAGGCCAAAATTATTATTTTTTTCCTCCCACATAGACACATATCAAAAGAAATTGTTTTATTGGCCAATACATGACAATATTCCATTTCCTTATCCTAAAGTTTAAGTGCAGATGTTCAAACTGACCTGCGAATCGCACTCGAAGACGTATTTCATCTTACCTGTAGTACTAAGCTAGTCTTTACTAACAGATAGACATTTTACTGACAAGACAATGTACAGTTATTACTGTCATCCTGGTACTTCAAGTGTTCATTTAAAATTAAGACTTTTATTCAGTAGCCAACCAGAGGGGTCCTGGAGCAATCTCCCCGGGAGAAATATATTGGTCCAAATTCGATGGCGGAATCTAATGCCACTATTGCATCATATACACTGATCTTAATTATTTCATATTTTAATGAGTTTGGCTAAATGATTGCAAACATGTATTCAATCATTTTTTAGGACAATTAGACTTACAGTCTTTGAATAGCTATTAGTGTTTAAAACTGCCTAGAACTTTATTAAGAACGATTAAGAATTATCAGACTTTTTTAAATGTTATTTCATCATCACCTTCACAAAAATGTTTATAAAGACAATAATCAACAATGTATTGTTTTAATAGAAGGATAAATGTACTCTTTTTCCACAAAAAATAAGCTATGTTATTTTAAGAGGGAACATGTTTTTTTAATTCCATGTCTTGTCTATCCAATGTTTTGGTTTAAATATTTATAAAATGTGAATCACTTGACTTCAATCATGCGTATCTACTTAATCAACCCAACCTTTAGTCATCTTCATTTTTACCTTAACTATCATCTAAGTCCATACATCATATTTTATTTTTTAAAACAGGATTTGGGGCATCTTACATTAGTTTGCACAATTGGTCGATTGCAAAAATACAAAAGCATTCTATGACATTTTAAACTGCAAATTTCTAAAATTAAATATTCCTTAAATGATGTTAGCCTGTTACTTTGAGTGTCTAATTGTGTGTGTGTGTGTGTGTGTGTGTGTGTGTGTGTGTGTGTGTGTGTGTGTGTGTGTGTGTGTGTGTGTGTGTGTGTGTGTGTTTGCATTGGGATTTAGAGATGGCTCTGCTGTAAAAAGTGCAATGTCAATAAAGTTAAATCATTTATTCATAAAGCCCACAAACATCTGCATGGCGCATATGCAACTGGAAAGTTGCTGCCACCTTTGTTTTCAGGTATTTTTCAAAGTAGCCTGTCTAATGAGGATGTGCCCTGTCTGTGCAATCAGTGCAATTCTGAATGTGTTTTGTCAGCAGTCATTTTGGTAATATTAATCAAACACTACTGAGTCTCCACACTCTATATTTCAGTTTTTCTGCTCTGCAGTATTGCTGTATATCCACTACTTAGACACATTAAATAAGTACAAACACTTCAGTGCATTACATTAACTTGCTTGTATTTAATGCTCACTGCTCTACACTTTAAACCTTTGGGCATGTTCCCTTCCATTTGATTTTGGCTGGTTTGTGCTACTTTTTTTCCAAGTTTCAAAACTTTCCCTAATTAAAACAAGGACTGTGCTAAACCTCCACAAGGCAGATCTATGCTGCTATAACTGTGCGAACAATATACTGCAAAATTCAGGAGTAGGAAGCAGTTAATGCAGACATTCAAATCTTAATTTCAAACTTGCAAATCCTAATTCACACTTTTAAAACTCATAGTAAATTAAAGTTCCAGATTTTACACATCGCAGTGTCTTCAAAATGTTTGCAACCTCAACAGTAGCGGTGCAAAGCCGTCATCTTCCATCTTAAACAGCAAGAACTCTCAGCTGTACTGCTGTTTTCTTTACCCTGAGGACAGGGGAGTTTATATTAGTTACACAAACATTCACTGCTGAATGCCACGGCAAGAGACAAGCAGATTCTGCAATGTCATATCGATGTGCAGCTCCATAGAGAAACGAACTGTAAAAAGACAGAGAAGGTGGGAAGTACCTGGGAAGATTTTGGTCTTGACACATGGTCTGTTTAGAACCGATAGTAGTGCCATTTCATACATAAAGATGGGAATGTAAAACTCATTTGGATGCAAATTCAAACAAACATTGGCCAAGCCTTCAAAGTCAGCCTCATGAAACGCCAAAGGAGCGGTTCCACATTGCATGGAAGATTAGAGTCTTGTTCTTCCAGGATGTTCATGGTAACAATGGTGACTGAACTGTCACCACGAGATTCAACTGGAACTTATTATAAGTCTGGAAGTTTTCATGCATTAAATGATCACTGAACAAAACCATTCATTTTGAAGAGACCTTTCCCTACAGTCAATATCAAGTTAGAAACTTTATTCTTAAGTATTACTGGTAGCAAAATACATTTAATGAGCATATGATACTAAAAGGAAGAAATACTTTACCACCAGACTTTGCCCTTAAAAACCCTGCATGCTTTAGAGCTGTATACCTGTAAGAGATGACCCCCCAGAGGTTGACAGATTGGCCTGGTCGATTAATGGGGCTGATATTTGGCATTTCGCCGATTACATGTTATCTGCGTTTTATTTTAATGATTGCAGAAAAAAATTTCTCAATTAAAATGTGCAAAGAAAGTGTCAGCATGGGAGGAACTTTTATTTTGTAAAACCTCAGGGGGCTATTTTTATTTATTCATTTTTTTATTTAAATTTTCACATGACTTTATAAAAAGTTTCTAGTAACTTGCTGTATTTGATGTTGAAAGTTGTCAGTTTTGATTTAGCATTTGCTTTTGTGTTGGAGTTTGTTCTATTCCAAATATAATTAATATACATATAATTATTCTTAATATTGACAGAAAGATTTTCAATTTTATTGTATATGCATATTGTTTCCAAATGTCAATTATCTGTCTCATTAACAACTAATAATCAGTATTGGCCATGAAAAACCAACACCAGTCTCCCTTTAATACAGAGGCTGAGGTTATGGTCAGGTAGCAGGCACAGGGTGAGTGGTTTTGCTTTAAATGAGCAGATGTATCCAGCGTAGGCAGACGTCAGTAAGGCATGAAATGAGCCATCCCTATGGAGGCGTCTCCACAGGAGTGTACAGCAGGTACCTCCATTTCTCACTGCACAACACAAGCCTGCTTAAAGTGGCTCCATAGAGACTGTACAGCTGGTCTGCACTAACCTACATATATTAACAAATAACACAAACAATTACATTGCTGGGGTTGGTGTTTGATAGCATCAATCAATTTTATAATTTAATTTGGTTTAGCTTTCAGCACTTGCAACTATAACTCATAGATTTGCAATGGTCTTTTGTCAGCTTCTAGAAGGCACAAACACTGCACTAAGTCCGAACGCAGACAGGCTAATCATAGTGTAGCATCAGCCAGCTTCAACACAGCAGCCAACAGCTATACGGCAGGACTCCATAGACTCTCATACAATCTTTTCAGATTTTCTTCATTTTCAGGTTGGTTTTACATTACACCATGTTGCTACGTTCTATGCTACATTAGCTACTTCAGGGATATACTGAATGTATCCACATGCTGCTTTTGCTGTGTGTGAATACAGACCTACCCTGCTTCACAGGAGCTGCGCTGCTCCTACAGTCATTGGTTGCTCTCTAATTTCACAGTCTTCTGTCGATCGCCAGGTGATGTGGTGGTTTACTTTAACACTGCAATCTGTAGGCGTTAGCTTCTATCTCTATCTTTTTAACCTGTTTTTCTCTCTGCTGAGTCAGTTTGACATCCTGGATATATCCCTCAAACACATATTGAAGACCCTTCTGTCTGCTTCTCTCTGAAATCGCCTTTTCGTTTCTGCAAAAACTAGATAATATTTCTTCAGGGAGTGCGGGTAGTGAAAGTGGGCCTTATGCTCTCTCCGACAGCTTGACAGACCATCAAAAAGGGGCAGGGCTTAGCGAAAGGTCAATTAATGTCAGGAGCTGTAGCTACTGAAAATGAGATCAACAGAATTAGATATGGTACACTGATGAAATGTGTATCTGACACATTTAAATAGCAGGTGTAGCCAGCCTACTTTTAAACAATACTTTTCACAATCAACTTGTTCCACATACTGGAGCAGTGCTGTTCAGGTGAACAGCTTAAAATACTGACATGACATGAAAGAGAGTTAAACTGTGAGAGTCTCCTGAAATTGATATTTGACATCAGTTTTCAGCAGGATTTTAGGAACTGTATATCCTTTGATTCACCAAAACTTGGATAAATCATGAGACAGCGCCATAAAACACGCAGATCTAATAGTGCAGAGGATTTGGTGACAGAAGGAGAGCAACCATCCTGCCATGTTGTTGTTGAATTCCAATATTGGTTTTTTTTTTTTGGGGGGCGTCTTTGTTGGGGGGGGGGGGGGGGGGGTTAAGAGGGTGGATATCATTTCAATGTTTGTGTGAATAAATAAATAAATATTAAATTTGTTGGAGTTAGTATGCTCTGCTTCTGTTTCACAGGGCTTTGCCAGATTATTCTAGGTAGTTTGTAGGTCCATAATAATTTGTCCATGATAATAAGAGTTGTCACAAGTTGTGTAATGGCACAAAAAGTGCACAGAAATCAGCCCAACCCCCCCTGCGCCGACCCAGGTTTCAATTATTCACTGTTAATCAATGCCAGAGCTACAGATCCCCGAAAATTGTATTCTGGACAGCCCTAATGTGGACAATGACATCATTTCACAACCACAGATGCATGGATCATCCACACACATGGACAATTCTAAAGCAACAGCTGCAAAGAAGGACTAAATTACAGTGCACAAGTTTAAGGCGCTAAATTTGTTCAACTACAAAAACACAGTTCACTCTCATGGCTGTGGAGTGTTGTTATAGATTAATGTTTGTTTTCTTCACAAAATAATCCTCAGCTGTGCACAGACTTTGGTCTGAAGAGAGCACTTCAAATCAGACAATAGACAAAAGTTTCTTCCTGGACAGTAATTACCGTTAATGAACTCCGGCTAATGTAATTCACCATCTGTGGTGTTTATCCAGCACTGACTGCTGCATTAAAATGATAAAGATGAGTGCTGCCCAAAAGTTTAACATTGCTCTTAAACAAAAAAAGGTCAATATAGGAGATCAGTTAGCATAAGAGTTGTCTATCCAAAGTCCAGTACACAGCTGCTATCCAGACCCAAACCTCAAAGTCCAATTTTGCACACATCAACACAACAAACCTGAGAAAGGAATGGCATCTTCATTCTTTGCACTCTCCCACTTTAACTTTCTCAAATGTGAATCTAAACTCTAGTGGGGCATCATCAAAAAGACCATCCTGAGGTGGAAAGCGGCTCAGTAAATCCTACCATTTCCCTAAAGCCAAGCCACCAAAACAACCCCCTCAAGTCATAATGAGGAGGAAAAATGTGATGGGAAACAACTGCGAAGGCACTGTGTGAGCGGGGAACACGGGCCAGCTGCTCACTAGATCAGCTTCAGCAGGGGTACCTCACTCCATCACCACCGCATCAGTGAACACATCACATAGATGGAGAGAGGCTGCATCAATCAAACACCACACCATGGGGAACTCAAGCTCTCAGACCCTTGGGGAAAACTTTGGAGACAGTGTCAAAATCCAACAAAATATCAACAAATGAGCCTTGGGTTAGAGAAGATTTTGAGTGCAGAAATAAAAAATAAAGACTCCCCGCTGATACCGATGGGTGCACTTCCTTCCCATGCTTAATCCAATCTTAAACAACTAGGTGCAGTCTGACGGAGAAAAACAAAATATCCAGAGAGGGTGGGGATCAAAAGGAAGGGAGAAGCAGTGAAGCTGTATAACAAACAACTACTGGTTTATTTCCAAGAGGCTTCACTGCACTGAATCAAGATTATTTGTGTGTGAGAATCTATCGCAGCAACAAATGGCTGATGAGGGAAAATAACAGATACAGCTGCCTGATCTTTCAGCATTAGGAATACCAAGGTAGGAGCCCGTTTGATGTGACATGAGGTGGAAATATTTAAAATTTGAAGACAGTGTGAAATGAAGGTTAAAGCACACTAAACAAAACAGGAATATACTTATAGCTTAGGGCTGGGCAATATGTTGATATTATATTGGTACTGTTTTATTATAACCTATGATATTAGATGTCATAGGTTTTGGATATTTGAATATTGTAAGTGTCATCTTTTTACGGCTGAATTAAAGTGATGGATTTTCTGAACTTACCAGACTATTCTAGCTGTTGTATTTTTTGCTTTTTACTCTCGTAGTCATTACATCCACATTACTGATGATTATTTATGAAAATCTCATTGTGTAAATATTTTGTGAAACCCCCAATAGTTAACCCTATATGTTCTCAATGTCGGTATTGAGGTATTTGGTCAAAAATACCATGATATTTGATTAAATCCATATCGCCCAGTCCTAAATGAATCCCAGGCTACGTCACAATATCATCATCGTTCATCTTTTGTTATTTTTTCCATTGCGAAATGTCATAAATTAATACTGTGGGTTTAAAATGTGTACAGAAATACCAACCACAGGTACGATTTCTGTTTTGTCTATATACTATGTTAACATTGTTAGCTAAAACACTCATAAAATGTTTTAAACAGTCCACACAGTCTGACATACTGCTGAACAGAATTGTGATTTTTTTATTTATTGTTTTATTTATTGACATTATTTTAATCATAATTGCTTTAAATCTTTCATTCATGAAATATTCTGCCTTTGGACAAATTATTGTCATATTCTGACAATAAGTAATAGTTTAAAACACAATTAACCCTCTAGTTCTTCAACTTTCACTCAGGAGCAAAAATCAGTTTTAAAACTTAAAAAAAAAAGATTTTACTATTTTTTAGCACAATAGTTAGCAATATCAGCTGAAATGTAAATTTTTAGTGTGATATATTTTTTAGCCACATTGCCTAGCCCTACTGTAGCATTAAAAATTTCAGTCACAAATATGATTGTGTAGGCTGCTTGATAATGGTTGTAAAGGACCTCGACCGCTTCACACTGCTCGTGAAAATACATGGAAAATGGGACTGTTTTTGTGGTGCTAAAATGAAGCTTGAGAAGAAAGCAGCTCACAGCAGCAACTGTGTCTGCTTTGATTTTGGAGGAGAAAAAGGACACAATATAGAAGAGTAGAGGGCTCCATGCCAAATGTGGAGGACAGAATGGTTAAGGATACGTGAGCTGCATGAGTTGTTTGTTCTGTGGAGAGCTGGAGGTAAATTATAAGCCCAAATAATTAATTCCAATCAAAGCAGCAGGCTACTCCATGTTTTTTTCTGGCGTTCGCACTACTGCTGCAGAGAAAGTTTTCATTCCCCACTGCTACCCACCGTTCTCCTTTTTAGTGTTGTCTCACGGTACAAGAGCATTGTAGGTTTTGTGCTGAAAAAATCAAACATGTTTGAGAATCTCAAAATGTCTGAAGGGGCTCAAAAAGTAGACCAGACTGCATCTCCGCTGTGCTCAAACTTCAAGAACTGTTCCAGTGTGATTTGAGATTTTATTCTGACAAGTTTAGGTTTTGTTTTCTTTTGTTTGCCTGCCCGTAGCATTAAAATTGGCTTCGAACGCAGAGAAATAAAACATATTGCAAGAATTAACAGAAACTGTACTTCAAAATAAAAGCTCTGTGCAAGAAATTAACTGTACTTCAAAATAAAGTTTTGATTGTTTTGAGTGTTTTTTTTTTTCAAACTTGACACAGTCAGGATTCACTTGTGGTCCATTCAGATTGGACATGGACCCACCAGTTGGGAATCAGTGGTGTAGACTACAAAAGTAAATGCAAGCTGTTTTTCCAGTTTTTTTGTGTGTGTGTAGTGTTACCTCTTTAAGCTGTCTTTACAACATAAAATATTTGAGAGGATCCATCTTGAGGTTTGTTTTCCATTCAGAGAGTAGAAGTTAGTTAGATTAGCTTAATAACAGTAGCGGTGATTTTCTGCACACTTAGTGCTGTGATTATCCTGCATTATACAAAGGAGGAGGTCTAGCAGTCATTAGCTTTCTTTGATGGGTCCAGTTATTGTGTTGGCAAATGACCAGACTGTCAAAACTCACCGCAATGGGTACTCTAATCCACTTATGTTAGTAATTCCTTCATTAACTTGAGACAGATGGGGCAAGGCAATGGCTTACAGCTAACAATGTCTGTCCCAAACCATGGATGCAAAAAGAAGGCGGGGCCATGCTCATTCCTATTAAAGTTGCTAAGTGGTGCATTAAGCCCAAAACTTTTGACTTCCCGGGTATACAATTACATTGATCTTCTTCACAGTTGGTCCATAGAGTAGGTGTTCTAGAGGCCTCTTACAGCCAAAATGGCTAACTTTCAGTTTAGCCCTCTGCTAACCTGAATAGGGATTAAATGATTTTATTGTGCGGCTTTTTGAAATGTTATGAGATTGAATGGATCAAATCCAAATAGTAAAAAGGGTCATTTCACAGGTGTTGTGATGCTCAAAACACTGTATCCACTGACTTATAGACATTGTTTTTACCATGTAGGTATGAAGAAAGTCTTTTAGAGCCCCATGACATCACATGACAGACCCAGAAGTTGTAATTCCTCAGTTTGGCCACTAGCTCAGATTGGCTTCAAAACTCAGCCCTGCCTCCCTGCACGTCTGGCCCCGAGAACAGCACCTGCCCATGAAGATGTACACAAATAACATTTAGTATCAAAATCATGAGTCTGTGCCCAACCGGGGCTACAGCTAATGATTTTTTTCCATTACTAATTAAAATATTTTCACAATTAATTCATTATTACTTTAACTTCTATAATTGTCAAATAAAATTGTGATACACGCTCATCACAATTTCCCTCAGCTCAAAGTGACATCTTCAGACTACCATACATTTACTACATTATATATCATTTACTGGATGTCTAAGAAAAACAGTAAATTCTCACATTTAAGAAGCTAGAACCAAGGTTTGGCATTTTGCTTAAAAAATGACTGATTGATTGATTATAGTTGGCAATTTATTTTGTTTTGATAGAAAAATCTATTAATCAACTTCTCATTGTAGCTCTATGCCAAAAATGTTAATAAAAAAATAAACAATAAGGAGATGTGTGAATGAGTGTTTGTGTTTTGTGTAAATGTTAAATGTGAAAATAATGTGAATAAATATAATTTATAATTTTTTTCCATACCCCTCAGGCTTGTTGTTTCAAAGCTGCATATGAAAAATCTTCAGAATATCTGAGTCTAGTCAATAGATATTCGCCACTGCAGAGAAAAAGCAGAAAATTGTGATCTCTGCGCCTCATCAGGACCCACCTTCTGTCAACAGGACAAGCAGCGAAATGCTAAATGGGGCCCAATCAGAATAAGACTGCAGTTGCTTCACATTCAGTACAAAGGTAGTCAGCTGGGACCCATTACTGCATGAGCGCCATTTACCAAATCAAGACATATTGTGTTGTTGTCAGTTATGTATCTTAATGAGATACATAAAAGCAGTAAATATAGCACTATGCCATTCAACAGACCGTGAGAAATATGTAGGAGTATGATGTCCTTGAGCATAGAGATTTTGTGAAAGCCAGTTTAATAATAACACCTATTCGGCCAAATATCTGTTATTACCTTTCTGTTCGAGAAGAAAATCCTTCTTTTTTTCACAGGATACACACAAAATGCACCCTAAGTCCTTACTGCTGAACTGTGCTGAAATTTCACATACTTCAAACATCAAAGGATTTATGGTTTACATCCCTTTGCCCTCTGTCATCCATGCACAAGCACACACACATGAACACCAACATGGCCTCATAAAATAATTAAAGCAGATAATGACAGTGCAGACCTGAATGCTAAATTACTTCTCACTTTTATTTTGCAAAGACCAGCCAAGCTTCCTTATAACTCCCAGGGAGAAAAAAGTAAAGGTTCAAAACGCTCTCTGATGCAGACTTAAAAGACAGGTTGGATTTTAATATAAATGCTCAGGATGTGACGTGTTTCATATTGTGTGTGTGTGTGTATGTGTGTGTGCCTGCCCGTGTGTGGTGTGTGTGCATGCACGTGAAATGATTTCTGTGCTGTGTGCATATGTGTGTGGGAGGCTTCGTTGTGTATTTGTCTGTGTCTCTGTGTGTACAAATGAGTGGGTGGATAAGTGCATGCATGGGAATGTGTTTCTGTGCGTCAGTGTGAGTCTGTGTTTATACACAAGCAGTTATTTGCTCTTCCAGGTCTTGTCTTGAATGTACCCTGGCTGAATTTGACCTTTCAACGTCGTCCAAAGCTCTAAACAGGCAAAAGATCATGAAAACTGTGACAGAGATCAATTCTCTCGTTCCCCTTCTTACACTCCCCTGGGTTTTCTAGTTGGCCCTTTTCTCTTTGGCCTAAAACTGAATTAATTGACCTCCTGCACTGTGAAACTTCTCTGCTGAAAACTTTACCCTATCATCAAAAGTATAATGAAGTGACTGATAATTAATTAATGCAGTCCCTCCTGTGTTAATACCACAGGCCTCAGCTGTGTAGATAATACTCATATCTGTATCTGTAATAGGGAGCCACGCTTCAGTGCTTGTGATTGTGTCCAGAGAAAACAATAGGTGACTGTCTGGCAGAAACAAGGCGCGCCTGATGTTAATCAAATACAAGAGGAAGAGTTCTGCAACCCTCCTTCCCCACTTCATCGCTGCACTCCTCCACCAGAATGACATCTAGTCATCAGGTTATTCAAAGGGAATATACGCAATAAAGTACTGAAGCGAATCTAAACAGAATAGCCGTTTTCTTCATTTTAAAGCGCTTTCTTGTCATTGTCTCTGACAACAAAATTGCAGACACTCTGTTTGTTTTGCTGGTTGGCAAACAATTTGTTAAGTGAATTTATGAACTGCAGTTTGACACTGTTCTTAAATTAATGCAAGCTGCTGTCAGATTTGATTTATTAAGCACTTGCTTGCTGATTGATTGTTATGATTGTTTAAGTGAGTGTGGAGAGATTTAAAAGAAACGGCAAAAAAAAAAAAAAAAAAAAAATGGTGAAAAGCATGGATGAACAAGTTGTTTCCAGTCGACTGCAAAAAATATTAGAACTGCAAGAGACTGTGCTGTTTATACCGTTACGAACTGGTTACGTGACCACAGATCAATCAATGTCATGTCCTGCCTCCTGTACCTTCTCCCCAGGTGCCACCCCTCACCTGAACCAAACAGTACTTCCAGTAGGTGAGAAAGCATCTGGCACAGACGATCTCTGCTTGTCTATCAACAAAAAATCAGCGGCAATATTTTTGATAATCAAGTGAAGGTCTAACTTGTAGGGTTTAGGTTGATATATTGGCAGAAGTGTAATATAATATTCATCAGCATGTTTTCATTAGTTTACAATCACCTGAGAATAGGAAGGGTTGGGTTTTCCTTGTTAAAATCTATTTACTGAGCACGTCCTCTTCCAGAGAGTCTGCCCAGTTGTTTCTACAGTAGCCCTGAGCAAACAAACAAAACACTGGCTCTAGATAAGTCGATACGCGATTTCACGTCGGCCATCATAGTTCTCCTACACACTTGGTGCACAGGAGTTTCAGTTGGTTGCAATCTGTAACCTCACTGTAAGATGTTACTAATTCCCACACGCCTTTAATAAATCAATCTTAAAGCAAAAATGCCAAAAATGTACTAGCTCCTTGTTCTCAGATTTGACTTTATCCTAGTTTTCTTAAAAGTTTGTTTATATTTGAGTTTTTGGCTGTAAGTTAAAAAACAACAACAAAAGTTATGTTAAGGTGTCACCTTGGAAAGTTGGAAACTGTGATGGAACTATTTTAATATTTTCTAACATTTTATGGATGACACAATTCATTAATTAATCAATCAATAAATCAAAAAAGAAATTATTCAAGATTGATCACTAAAGAAAATACTCAGTTGTGGACCTATTTCAGTTTTGATTGTTGGGTAAGCTTAGCTCACAAAAGCTTTACAATTGTTTGATTACTACTGTTTATGTCTAAGGCAAGAGTCCAGAGCATTACAGTTATTAATGTACAACACATGGATGATACTATTGTCCAGAAAGAACATATTAACTGTTCCATAAAATTAGAGTATCCACCTCGTCTTTTGTTAATACTTTTGCTCAAAAACAAAATAAATAAATCGTAAATGCTATTGAGTATAATATGTGTAAATATCCCTATGAGACATCACTGCTGAAACTGTATCCATTAAGCAGAATTTAAAAAAATGAATTGTGTCTTCAGTTTTTCCTTGGTACTTCCCAGCAGCATTACTGTGTGGGGAACTGGCTGTGGTTGTTAATAATGCCCCTGTGAAACCTGTATGCATTAATAATGAGCTCAATCCACCCTTCCTCCTCCTTATCAGCTGTTCATTTAGTTAGAGAGGATAAACAAACTTCAGTCAAGAGTACACACATGACCTTTTAAACTTCAGCTTGGTTTCAGTTGAGCAACTGTCACTCTGTCTGGTTGTACACTGGGTGATATTTTAAGGCACCGCAGGGAAACCTTTAGCCAGGGGAGACATTAAAAGATTCAACACAAGTGTTTTAATACCTATGTTGTTTGCAGAGCCTCAGTCAATATTCCACTTGGCTTTATCTAAACTTGCTGGATGCCTCAGGCTGATTGATAGTCCTATTTTATCTACTAAAAGCAATTCAAGCCACGTCAAGTTGCACAAAATCTGGACTCAAGGACAGCGAGGCAACAGGCCCTGGAAACCAAATTACAACCGATTTAGAGTTACCTCAAAATTCTGTGCATATGCAAGTAACAACTGCCAGTAGGTGAAATAATCCCTCAAACACTTATCAAAACCAGCCTAATAGATCCCTGTGCACATGCAGACAAATCTCTCTGAGCTCTCAATCTGCAGCCTCAGGAAGCAAAGTAATAAGAATACAAAATGTATTACTTATTAAGCTAAATTTCTTTACAGCAGGGCAACAAAATAAACAAAACTTCTGTATTTCTCTGCTCTGCTAGACTGCAGCTGATGACTTCACAGCAACATTTTAAAATAAATGGAAAGCTGCCGTCTCAGCAGGTTTGTCTGCGATAGCGGGAGACAGCCCTGTCCTGAGGAGAGAGGAATAGTACGAAGGTACAAGTGGCAACGAAAACGACTGCCACAAGAGATGCCAATTTACTGATGTTTTTCAAATCACCGGCAGAGAATAAATACAATAATATCATGGTGGCATGTGAGACAGTGATCTAAAGAAAGGCGTCTTGTAAAAGCTGGAGTACTGGCTGGCACGCCTGCCCGTTGTTCTCCTTTCATCTTTGAAAAACATGTTTTTTGTTTTTGAGTCACATGATTGCGCAAGTATATGGATCTCACTCCAATTCCGCTGAGAAGTACAATCTATTTTGGTTATATTGGAAAATGTCACTGAAAAAAAGGCAGACAAAGCTTTTAAGTTAGACATTTGTAGTGGCAAGAAAGCTCCCTTTAATTCAGGAAATTTAACAGATGCAGACGAGATGTAAAGAGCACCGGAGAGAGAAAAAAATTTGGTAGTATGGGAAAACTCAGAGTTTGCCTGGCTGTTATTGTTTGCATCTTTCAACTGTAATGCTACCTAAACTAATTACTCATGTGTCCTAATTTCACTGTCACCCATTAACTGTCCACACTGCTATTTTAACAGACATAATACTTGAAAGCTTGTCTTTCCATAATTTTATGATGTTAAACAATGTACCTTGGCAACATCTGTATATGCATTTTATTTTAGTGATCGCTGATAAAATTAATTAAGTGCAAAGAAAGTGTCAGCACGAGAGGAACTTTTACTTTGTAAAACCTCAGAGAGCTTCTCTTTTTAAATTCATTTTTTATTTACATTTTCACTTGACTTTATAAAAAGAAGTTGCTGGGAACTTGTCGTATATGATGTTGAAAGTTTCAATGCATTTAAATAAAGTTTCGTGTTGGAGTTTGTTGCAGTACAAATTCAAGATGACAGAAAGATTTTTATTTTTATTGTAAATGCATATCCATTCCAAGTACTGGTTATTGGTTTCACTGACTCTATTAATTAGTATTAATATCAGCCTAACAAAAAAAAATATTGGTCTTCCCCTAATATTGTCATTAATTATCTGTTTATACACCAGCCTTCGCCTGTGGATGCCCACAGGAGGAGTTATAGCTGAACTAACATGTATTAATACATTATAGTGTGTTATAAACCATTTACTCAATGTTTATATACTGTTTATAAATACTCAATGGGAAGGGGGGGGTGTTGAACTAAAGAGTTAGCTATACCTTCAGCAACACACATTTCACCACCAACACTGTCACATACCAAGAGTGACCCTGAACTCAGGCAGGGCAGTAAATCTATATTATGCAAATGTCATGAGAAGGATTGAGGACTACTGAATGTTTGAACCGATATCGTTACCGGTTCCAGTACCACGAATTGAATACTGATATCAAACGGCTTCTTTTTTGGTACTTTACTTTTTTCTAAGGGCGACCTTGAGCTCACCTGGTAGCATGCCAAGGTTCAGTTCCAGCCTGCGTCCCTTTGCTGCATGCCATTTTCCCTCTCACTGCCACATCTCCTGTCAATCTACAGCTACAGGAAAAATCCCCCAAAAATAAGAAAAATAAAATAGCTGCAGGGGTGACGTAGAAGACTAAAAGAAATTCTGCTCCTCTGCTCTTTTCTAGTCACGCATACAGCTAATCTTCTGCCTGCTCGTCTCGCAGTGACAATGGGCTATAACTACAATAACATAGTATTTGGCTCACAGTGAAGCTGACGGTGCCGCTGTGGAACTCCGTGGTTGGCCTCTGAGCTCTACAGCTGGCTTCAAGGCTTCTGGGCACTTAATTGAAATTTGGCACCGATGGATTTAACATGAACCAGTGCTCTGTGGTACCGACAAAATTCGGTCAGTACCCTTAGAGGTACTGACTTTGATATGAGACTAGAGACATCGTAACTGTCTTTACCTGATGTTTTACGGCTGCATCACAGTAAAGTGAAGTAATTTTCTGAACTTACCACACTGCTTACTCTTCTATTAGTTGCCTTTACCTACTTAGTCATTATATCCACATTACTGATGATTATTAATCAAAAATCTCACTGTGTAAATATTTTGTGTACACATCATAGTTAACCCTACAATATCGATGTTGAGGAATCTGGTCAAAAATATTGTAATATTTCATTTCTCCATATGGCAATGCCCTACCCTTAATACTCCCTCAACCCATGTCCCCAGCTTTATCCACTCCAAATTTTGTCTCTGCATGAGCTTTGTATCCTCTCCTATCATTTTCTAACCAAACTGCCTCAAAAAAATCAACTATTTTTGGATTTTTTTGAGAAAAAAATCCCCTGCCATAATCAGCCACAGTGGCAATATTTCAGTGAGTGTGTGGATTACCAATGTTTCTTATTCGACGTTCCATGTACAGGCAGTGAAATGACTTCTTTTTGGAGGAAAGACGGTATCTGTACATTTGTCTGTCTCTGCCTGTCTGTTTGTCTCCCTCTGTTTACTGCGCCTCCCTTTCTCCATCCATCTACATCAAAGCTTTGACAGCAGTTGTGAGCTATCTCACTACTGTGTGATCATGCGTTACAACTCAATCTAGTACATCAGCTAAAGTCTAACAACTTTGAGCTTGAACACTGTTTTCTCTCGCAGCAATTAGCTGAGCACCCTGCAGGGCTAACTGCTTTACAAGTCTACAACTCCACACTTAAAGACTGCTGACAAAATGTTTCGCCACGTGAAAACCATTACCTTAGACAATGACTGTCTTTGTCTGCTTTACAGCTACAGAAGACACTGAACTCTCAAAAGGGAAAAATAATTTTTACTACAGTACATACAGTACAGCACATAACTCTTTTTAGACCTGTGCAGCACTTAAGTGTGATATTCATTCATCCTGGGTCTGTACAAGAAGTATTTCAGCAAGTAAAAAGCAAACAGCTCATCATCAACCTACAAAAGGTGAAGCGGTCTGTAGTTTTCTGCCAAAAAGCCAACAGGGAAACAAGCCCACAAAAGCTGCATTGTAGCTTCGTAATATGCTCAAAAAAAACTAGCTGAGGGTCCAACAGATTTGACTGTTACGTGATATGGTATGATTGTGCACCCGAGTGGTTTTCACATTCTTAAAAGTAACCACATCCACAGTCTAAGCCTGAGGGTCACAACAACAACAATCAACAACAGATGGAGCTGGTATTTGAGGACAGCCTTACACTCTATCACATCAGGTGGACTCACACATCCAGGACAAAAAGTGAAAAGCTTTTAGTGGAATAAATCTTGTTGGTCGACTGTATTCAAAAATCACATGGTTTATGACTGTACTCAAAACGCCTCAAGAATATCTAAAGCCTTGAACTCAGAAAGCGGCAAGTGAAAATGTACTGATGAGGAACTGGCCACAAAGGAGAAGTCAACTCTTAGAAAGTAGAGAGTGTATTTAGTAGTGTATTTTACTGTGAAAACGCAATTCAGGGAGATAATATGCAATTGACTTTACTCTTTAATCCAGTGCAAATCTACGACAGATACTTTGGAAATGTTTGGTTACACAGGTACAAGTCATATTGATAAAAAGGGGGAGCTAAATCCCTTTGCTCATCCATCAACTGAGGCAGCTACACTCTGCTCTTTTCAATCCTGTGCAACTGGCACCTTGATGCATGAATTGAAAACATTTGTATGATTACTGTAAACAGGGAAAGAAAAGCAGACTGAGTTTGTTTTTAATACAGGGTTCCTACAGCTTAATACATTTAAATTCAAATTAAAATGTAATACTTTTAAAGACTTTTTAATGCCACTCAAGATGAAATTTAAGACCAATTTTACAATAACCAAAAATGAAAAGAAAATGACATTATAAAACATTATTTTTATATAATGTTAAAAATAATTTTTCCCAAACATTTATTTTTAATTATTAGATGGTTAGAACTAGAAAATATGGAGCATTCATTGGTAATTTTTATTACTGATTTCGTGTGTCTGATTCTGAATGTGGGAGCATTCCAGTGTGTTAATTCCCAACACACAGAAGTGTGTTGGGAATTAGGTATGACATTTTTTAGAGTTTTTTTTCTCTAAAAAATAGATGTTACCAATTATTTGGAGATTTTAAAATGCAACACCATAAAATCCTATTTACAATGTCTTAAAATTTTTAAGACTTTTGATAAATTGATTTAAGACATTTAAATACCAATTAAGGCCTTATTTTTAGATTGTTGATTCATTGCCTTTTAAGACTTTTTAAGGATCCACGGGAACCCTGTAATAACACTCAACTCTTCGCTGTCAAGCTTTTCGGCTTTTACCCAGTGTCAATGTGTGCATGTTATTCAAGCCATCTGTCGGCTGTTCAATCACCAAAGGTCCATCTACTCTGGTAGCCAGCGAATTCCCTTGAAACATTTAACCACTTGACCATGAAAGCTCCTCACTCGTAAAGCACAGTGTGAACTGTGCAGCACTGGAGGAAACCTTCCTGAAATCAAAACAAAAAGCCTCCTGACACAGTCGGGTCACTGACTCAAAGTATGTCTCGGTGCTCTGTAAACAGAGCGAACCCTCAGGTCAAGCTGACAGAACAGATGCAACCATTACTGCGTCTGGGTGTGTCACAACCTCACATAAATATCTCCACTGCACCACAGCCAGATGGGAGTTGTACACAGAACGCATTAACTGCAGCAACACTCAGATTTGACTGTCTGATTTCTTCTAACTCATGCTACCACTCATCAGCAACACACACAAACATGCAGTGGAGCTGCAATCCAACGTAATCACTAAAGCTTGGTTTTGTCTCAGCTCTTGTATTCCCCTTTGCCATCCACACAATTTTAATTCTGTTCCTAATCCCACCTACAGAGGACCAGGTAATTACATATGTTCAACCCCAGTCCCCACTGCAATATAGCAGGAGACTTGTAGAAAAAAAAACTCTAGCATCTGTTTGTGCCTCACTACGGAACAAAGAGACAATGCAGCTGCCTCGTCATTCGCTCACTCATGTTGTTTTCTGCCTGACAGTGTCCGTGTACAATGGCGATACGCAGATCCAATGAGGTGCCCTGGGATTCTCACACCGTGGGACTGTGTGCCCTATGTCTGATCTTTAATTCCTGAATACATGACACAGGCTTGGAGCCCAGTGGATTTAACTGGATATTGATTTCTGTGACAATGTAACTGTGCTTGCAATTTAAGCACATTGTGAGTAAAAATTGAACCATTATTAATAGATTAGTGGGCTTGACAAAGGTAGAATGACTCACTACCAAATCCACCAAGTGTTAAAGCAGTGATCGTTCAACTGGTTGAAGCAGAAAATGTAGAAAAAAACAGTAGTGCGCACAACTCCAAAATATACTTGACAGCTGTGAAAAGGTGCACAGAAGAGGTGGTAATCAGAAAAACTAAATACCACCACGCTGAAGACCACTTTATAGCTGAAACTCATTCATGTCCACATTTGTCTTTAACAAATAAGCAAAGTGTTACGAGTGCCGGCAGTATTTCTCTTCTCTGATAGCAAAAGAAAGTATATCCCTTAATACTCTGATTGGGTGTATTTTGTTTGAAATGTGAGGTACATAAAGACCTTTATTAGGCACCTAGCTACTCCATTAATCAAGGAAGTGTGCTCTCGGTGCTTAGATACAGCTGAGGCTGGCTGGATTGCTGATTGTGGTGGCTCTATGATGGATTGTGTGTATACTGTGTTTCCTGAGCAAGAAGCGGTGCTCCCCGGGCCGGGCGAGCCCCAGTGGCTCTCAGCCATGAGAAATTAGCTGAGTGTGCCCAACATTTTTCCGCCTTGACATGAATCTGCAGATCCACCCCTGTCAACATAACACACAGCAACACACAGTCTGGGCTGGGGGGAGAAGCCTGAGGTGTGACTCATCATTCCTTCATGTAAAGATGCATGGCAAGATTAAACTATGCCAGTACGCTCATAGCATGTATGTTCCCATCCAGCTGCTTTCTGATATCTGACAGATAATAAACAGCTTAAACTACAACTAATCCATTTAAAGAGAAAGGAATGACAAAATATTCAGTTTTGACTTACTTTAAATAAGACAATATTTATACTGAGCTGTTGACATGTCTAATGAAAATTAATATTCCAGTAATATTCTCATTTCAATGCAGCCATGCATACTCAGATTAAATGTGAAAATATGGAAAAGTGGCTGGAGCCACTTGTGCCATTTTGGTGTGCCATTTTGCTTCTTTGCAACAAATGGGATTTTTCCATTTCTAATTTTATCTGTTTGACAGTTTCACCTGAGTTTTGTGAGCCTGGTGTGTTTTGCTTGATGGAGCAGAAACCAATGCTGCTGCTTGGTCAATCATCATGTAAAACCTGCCCTGTGTTAAGTAAATGGTTGTGTTTGGCCTGTCCAGGATCTGGCCTGGTAGAAATCTGTTCCAATGGGAGCGGGATGCATCTGCAGGAGCAAAAGAAACATAAGCTCACAGATGCATGTGGTTCCCAGGCTAGCTGTTTACAGACCCGCATTTAACTGGAATATTGTCATATTTGGGATAATGGTGGAATATTAGTGTGCATCTAAACGTAGTCCCTGTATCACATGATTTTGTCAGTGAGTATCCCACTAGACTTAAAGATGACGTTGCTACACCTGAATCTGACAGATCTGAAATTAAGAACCAATGAAAAAACATTTTTTGTTTTTGCTTTGATTTTACACTGCGGGCCAAACAAATAATAGCTTTGAACTGGAAGAAAACCTTTGAACCTACAGTTGGTGTTTGGATCTGGAATATGGCCTGATGTCAGTGGAGAGAATAACACATACACTGATAAACAAATTGGGTTATATGAGGAAATTTTGAAACCATTTAATTATTTTATAAAAAGCGAAGATACAGGAGAGCTACTTCAGAAGAAAAACTCAAAGTAGTGGAAGACCCCTTTAGGGGATAACGCTATGTTTTGAAAATATGTTGCAATGGTATAACTCTTTGACTTTGTATATCTTTAGTTTCATAGAGTTACCACTGAAGTGTATGATTAAAACTGTCATATGTTTTACACTGATTTTGGCTCTAAATGCAAAGGAGAGAGAGTAAGGGAGATATGTGTGGAGATGTGCTGTGTTCATGTAAAAAACTTGCAGTGCAGTATATTGCATATAATAATGCTGACGGTTATACAATGAAAAATCAATAAAGACATCGAAAAAAACAATTGACGATGTGACAATGAAAAAAGGGGTTGCTCGTAAGTGACGAACCCACAGAAAACTATCAATCCACTGAAGTTTCACAGAGCTCAATAGTGATTTTCAGCTCATTGCTTAGGTGTCCAACATGCAATATCACTGTTGGTTCTTTCTCACCACTCTCATACTGGCTTTTATCAGTTGTAGTAGGCAGCTGTTTTCAGTGAAAAAGTTCTAAAAACCCACATTACACGATCTGCTCAGCACCAAACAGCAGACATACTCTGTTAGCAGGGCTGGGTATTGATAGTCAATAGAATAATAAGAGGCATCGACCAAAATAAGCCAGCATGATTAATATCAAAACTTCCCAGAGCATTTCAACTCCCCACCAGATCAGCAAACTTTCTTTTGTTACCTTCTTAGGAGCCACTCACCTCTTAGCGAGTGGTCATGTCAATGTCTGCCCAGTTAGCACGAACTAACAAAGCAGCCTCGACTAAAGACCAAAACTGAGTTGTTAAATGGTCCCAACAAACTCACACTAACAGCAAAACTGCTCAACTCTGATGCTAAATGTGTTCATAACCATTAGGTAATGTTAGCCATTACCTAATGGTTATGAACGTGGCTGTACACGTGTGTACAGCCAGCAGACTCTCACAAATGTCTACCTGAGCTCACATTCCTTCAGCAACATCTACAACTCATACAGTCTATGGTGTGGTAAAATCCAGCATGGTGTATTTGACTGAGTTGGCAGTTTTGTGCCCTTAAATGACATCAGAATATTCAAAAGTAAGGCTACCCTACATGTCACTCCATCAACATCATGGCTTTCAGATTAAGTACCCTTTTAAAGTGATCATGAAGATTATGGTGAGCATTTTATGAAGACACTGTGTGGGATTAAGCAAGATCAATGTTAAAAAATAAGAGCCCCAATCGGTCATCTATGATTACTGTAGGTACTGATGGGTTTTCTGTGGTACTAGGGCTGCCATAGTGGAGCTCTCTTAGGTGCCATTCACGTTCCGCATATTTCTTGCCCTTAAAACCATTGTTGTCAAAATAGACACACAGAGGGCACACTCAAAAGCTAGAGCAATGCTGTCGCTGCAAGGCAAGCAAACGTCCCCAATTGCCTGTATTTATTTTTTATGGTGCCATGGCTGTGCCCTGCGATAAATAAAGTACACCTCTTGGAATGCAGCACCGCCCATCACAGGCCAGCAGATGTATTTTCCATCTTCCATAAATACTGTATCAGTATATGGTAAATATGGAGGAGAAGCTGATCATTTTTGTGAAGGGCTACCCAGAGCTTTACAATCTCTCCCACAGTCAATATTTTAATGCACACGTCTGGAAGAAGATCAGCTCCGACCCCAGGATTTCTGGTAAGCAGGTTATGGCTGCTTTACAACATTAGGTGCAACTTGCCTCTGCGCCCTTGAAAGTTGGCACACCAGGCACTCATCTTTATCACCATCTCATACTTCATCAACGTCAGTTAGATCAACTGCCAGTCATGTTTCATAGTGCGAGTCGGTGAACTAAAGTTCTGTAAAAGCACGAGTGGATGGTTTGGCACACAGTGCGCTGGAGAAAGGGTCTCAAACTAGTTTCCTCTTTTCTGTTTATTAATTTGTTAATGGATTTTGAAATGTGGTGTTTACTGTGACATGACTTCATGACTGTGAATGTGCAATTTCATTACAATAATTAATAACGACTTTGATTAATAAGTTATTACACATTCACCTACTTCAGTGACAACGGGTTAATTGCAAAATTTAGATTCAAATTAGATTCTCTGTGAATAAATTGATAATTGTGAATCAGCAACAGTTGGCAGGACAGGAGCTTGTGTAGGAGCCTCTGACAGCAGCCCTGTCACCTCTAAGCATACGGCTAATGTGCTGTATTCTCACTAAAGACAGCAGGGCAAATTAGACTAATCAAGAGCACATTTTTAACATGCTGTTGATGAAGGCAACCTGCTTTGGGCAATGACTGTTTGATTTAGGCAAATGTTATGGCTGTTTAAATATCACATACAATTTGTATTCACCATTCGCACAACCCTAAAAAAGGAGACAAAAAATGGTGGGCGGAGGGGAGGAGAGCAGGGAATTTGCTTGCAATGCCTTGGTGCTTGACGTTTGCTGAATCAATGAGATAAACATAAGGGCTCTGAATGTCAGAGTTTACATCTACAAGATTGAAGACTTAAATTTGGTCACTGGCGACTGCTCTTAGGGAAAATTCCATTTAAAAAGGTCAGCCTCAACCCTCCTCATGCTGAATAACTAAATGTCTGGGTCCCTGTGTGGTTCTGACCTCCTGTATCAAAAGCATGCAATTGACTTAAATGCCTTTGTTTTATAAAACCACCCATTTCGGGAAACCACACAGGGATTTTATATCAACGCTAACATCCCTTCTTATATAGTAATTCCTTCATGTTCAACTACTGGATCTAGTATTTAAAGATATGCTTTGCAAATTTTCAACCAGCTTTGTATCAAAACAATGTGGGTAGTATGTGTAAATGAACTGTGGTTCAGGCTGTACTTCCCCATTTGCGCATTAGCCACCACCCATGTCGTCAGTGCGGACACAGACTATACAAGTACTCTCAAATTTGGACGTAAATCTTTTCAAACAGTAAAACTAGGTAGTGCTGATCAAACATAATATATTACTATGTCACTGCACTACCTATTTCATGCCTAAAACGCTATTAAAAACATGTTATATTTTACTGTTTAATTGTAATAGGAGATATCTTGCATTACGTCATCCAGCAACAGGAGTGTTTATGGATATGGGGCCAGTTGCATCTACAGGACTTCCACCTGGTCTTAAGCCAAGTCAGTCGTAACTTGGCATTGTAAGTCCGACCTCAAAGTTACACCAGTTGCACCAACAGAGCCTAAAGCCCTCTTCTTGTTAAGCCCAGGAATAAATCTTCTGCCTAGTCAGGAGCAGGCAAAAATCTCACTGGTTTCTATATATCAGCAGAGTGATACACAGCACAAACAGCCAGAATAGTTGAACAGCAATCCATGTTAGCTTTCCTGATAAAGTCTCCTTTTTTCAAGCAAACATACAAACCACAACACATGTCTTTTGTCCCTCACCTCAGCTTGCTGAACAAGTAACTGAACAAACGCTCACCAGTGAAAAGTGCATGGCTAATGTTTGTTATCAAGCAAGATAACAAGCTAATTAGCTGGTCAGCGGCAGAACATTAAGCAACAGTAACTTTATTTAAAGGCATATGTCACTTTAGTCCATTCAGATGCTTGTTTAGCATTCACTCTTTAACACCACTGCTAACATCACACTGTTCGCCCATGAGTTGTAAGCCTGTTTACTTTTTTCTCTCCTTTCACTTTATCGGAAGAGCTCCATATGCCGACTGCTGTCAATCAAACACGGACACGGCTCTCCTGCACAACTCTATTAATCTTTATATCTCGGTGTCCATGAAATTTTCTTTACTTTTTCTCTGATCCTCCATATTAACTTTACCACAAATCATTAATGATAAGCTTTACATTAGCAAGACAGCAGGAGAATGTTAATATATCCGTGGACGTGCATCAGTAAGACCAGGCATAGTTAAGACTAGGCTTTCGTTGGTTGGTGCAACCAACCTAAAGTCTGTTCTAAAGACTGGTCTTAACTGAGATCGACATAGCAGATGCGAACAGTCTTAGTTAAGACCAATTGGTGCATCTGTCTCCTTGTGCTGCACAGTGCATTATGGTAGTTCTGGGTCTTGAGCAAAAGTGTGCTTTTTCTGTTTTCTCTGGTCATGTAGCACTAATTTCAAAAGTATTTGAGTCTTTCTACAGCACAGACCTCATTTTTTTCTTTCCAGCAGTGAAATACTTCCTTTTGATTTAAAAGCTGTCGCACTGAGAAGTGCAATGTTCTCCATCAATGACATCCTTAATAACACGTCTGTGGTAATGGTACTGGAAGTCAACAATTAATTTTTTGCTTATTCAATCCCGTAATTCAAGCACACCTGAACAAAGACGATTAGCTAAACGCATGGCACTGATGCTCACTTATTCATACAAGTTATTGCCAGGGTCCTTGCTGAGGTCTGATGGAGGGACTACAGCTTCATAAGGAAATCTGGCTGCCTTATGGATGGGTCTCTGGCTGGGATTAGACTTACAACAGAAGACCAGGTGGCAGTGCAGTAGGAGGCTCTTGGCAGGAGGTGGTTTTGTGAGACTGGAGGGGAGGAGAATGCTATCCTGCTGGCTGAGGGAGCTGTTTCTCACCCCCTGGTACAAGCCGAGCACCCTTCTGCCAGAACATGCCTGTGGCGTGTGGGACTTTCACCAAGTCTGGAAGGGAGAAGCTGAACTTCAGAATTATGAAGTTCTGTAATGTGATTTTAGAGTTCCAGTGAGGCTTTATGATTTTTTTTACCCTGATTTTTGACAGCCATGATTTTATTGATATATTTCTCCCCAAAAAATGTTATTAAAAGTATCGTATTCCTTTGTTAATGTTCCTGCATAATTGGTTAACGCTTCAGGAGAATATCCTCTGCTGCACAGCCTGTGACAGATGTTAAATGATGAGCAATTGTTTGGAATACATAAAAGAAGTACTTAGCACTTAGCATGAACAGCAATGTCCAAACAGAGCAAAGAAAAAAAAACTAAAGGAAAAACACATCACATTATTGGCGGTACTAATTGAAAGAAAATGCAGTGCACAAACACCGCAGCAGTGAAAGTAGAGTATCAAAGATGTGACCACACGAGTGCTCCAGTAAAGAGTCCTAAAACTCCAGGAATGAGTTAGCATTTTAGCACTCCCAGTTCTCTCGTCTCAAAGTTGATGGGTTTTTTTTAATCGTTTTTTGGTAAGATGCCTGACATATAAGGACTGTGGTTAACAAACCCTTAAAAGACTTTCACATTTTGTTCTAAAACATAAAACATGTCAGTAAATGCCCCACTGTGAACTCTGAAGCTTTAATGTGTCTTCAAAAAAGAAGGGTGCTGACAACTGGCTAGATGAGACTACAGAACGTCATCACGGTTAAGTCATGCAAAGTAGTGGACCGTTATCACCCAACACTTTTTACCTCTGGCAATTGCATTCAGGCCTCAAAAATAATAAAAGTTGTGTTCATTTGTGAGGATTATCTACCTGAACAAAACATGTAAGAATCATAAGCGTTTGTTTGCCACAGAGCTAATTTAGTCTAATGTGGAACTTAGTGTCACCATGGTCTCCTCGCCAAAAAGCCTAATGGATTTGGGATTACTGCAGAAAATGAGCTCTGTAGCAAATAAAGATTTCTGATACTTATACATTTTGATCAGCAAAATAATCTTCACTAATGAACACCACTTTAATGATATTTGGAGCCTAAATGCAATTACCAGACATAAGAAGCTAACTTTAGGCTATAAACAAATTACATTACAGTCACATGACTTAACTCCCTACCTCAACTAGGCTGTAAAGCCATCTTCAGCGTGATAAAGCTCTATAATCTCATTAATCTACTTGTTAGCAACTATCATTTTTGAGACATACAGAAGCTGCAAAATTGATGCTGTCATAGAAGAAAACATGAAAGTCTCTTAAGCTTGCATTAACCACAGACTTTATCTCATGACTTTGAGACACTTACTCATTTCTGGGTTTTGGGAGTGATTCCTGGAAAACTCAATAATGAGAAGTAATTAGCGCTTATACAGAACAGCTATGCCACCATGTCTATATAGAGCAGACAGAGAAAAAAAAACAAAAGGAAAAACATATTACATTATTGGTGGTAATTGACTAGGAAATGCAGTGTAGAATGACCACTGAAATGAAAGATGAGTAACAAAGATGTGACCACAATAAAGCATTTTAAAGACACTTAATGGCACTCTTTGTAATTGTATATGTATTAATGCTTTTTATTGCCAATTAGTAAGTGGATCATAACACAACTTAATAACTGAGACCCTCCCGGACTTTTCCGGTTTCCTATAACAGCAAGTGTACTGATTTTGGTGATTTCGGTCTGGCCTTTCTTCACCTCCACTAATAGTGGTAACTGTGTAGGTTAGCTACATCAACAAATGACCAGCACCATACACAACATTAGGATTTCAAATAACAAGAATTTTAAGTAACAAATATTTTGTTACTTAATCTTATTTACTTGAGAAATCAGCTGTTTAGTATTTAAAATTTTAGAAAATGATGAAACCGAAACAGTGTTTCCCAAAGCCCAAAATGACATCCTAAAAAGCCTGTGTGTTGTTGGGGGTTTTTTTAAAATAAAAATTACCCAAACAGGAGAAGGCAATGAGCAACTAAACAAGACATGGAAACATAGCAAAAACTATTTGTATTGAAGTTACTATATATATATATATATACACGTACATCACATCAATGTTTGGCTGATGTCGAGGTGCACGCTTGCACATACAAGTGCGAACACGAGTGTTCACACAGGATGCTGACTGCAGTTCACTAAACTGCCACCGGGAAGATTTTTTTTCTAGTTCTCTGAAAACTACGTACAGTACCTTTAAACATATAGCACTGAAATGCAGATTATATTTCTAGAATGAAGCCAGAATTCATAGTCCTGTACTATTATCACATGCAGTGTTCACAGTGATGTTTTGGTGTCAGGCCAGGCGCTGCCTTCGTGTGCCAAACATGTCAGAGAATGGGCCCTCACATTCACACAAGACAAGAACATGGCATTTTTCACTTTGGCTCTGGTTTGAGGAGGAGAGAGGAAATTGGTCTGGTAAATGAGATTGGGTGTGGGCTGTGGGTGACGGAGGCGGAAGGCATGAGTGAAATCCTCTTTAAAAGGACGGGCAAAAAGATAGTCAGTGACAAGCCTGAATGAGGATGACCAACCTTACAAATTAGGAGGAGCAGCAGTCTAAGTGAGCATTGCCCCTGTTCAAACACTGACTCAAGCAGAAATGTCTCTGATGATACGTAAAAAAAACAACATAGATCTAAATATGATGCATACCAATGACAAACACTGCAGAACATCCAAGCACTATCTGCCCACAACTCCTTTTGTTCCCTCTTTTTTTTTCTTTTAGGGACAACCATAGAAACTTATTTCCTTCCAATTTCAAAGCTAGTGGAGAAATCCTGTGAGAATTAATTCAACAGTCAGATGTCTGTTCCAAACAATGTAAAGCAATCTTAACCCTTCCATGTGTGGTATATCCTAAAAATCCCCAGTTTGAATCACTGGCACAACTGTTGTTCCCAAACGTCATGTGGGCAGATTCCCATGGATCTAGCTAATCTTGTCACATGTTCCATTTCTCTGGTTTAACTAATTTAATTTTTTTTCCCCTTTTTTTCTTTTTTTTTTTTTTTGATGTTTTAATAATTCATGTATAAGAGAAGGGAAGATGATCTAACAGATGAAATCAACCCTTAAGAAACTGTAATTACAGCAGCATCTACAATGACAACATGGCAATTAGATTGCTCGGAAATAGGAATTACTGTGCCAATAACTATGCCTGTGTTGTTACAGAATGTGCTTACAGTGTTTCCTATATTAACACATGCTGAAATAAAGAAAATAAACTTGTGGTGAAATATCACCTGCCAACAGCTTCCAATCAGTTGTGCCAACTGAGGACAATTATCAGACCCATAATGAGTTCATTAGGATAATGAAAGAGCCAAGGCTGATTTTCTATTCTGCATCTTAAACCCTTGTATTAGGTTCTCCACTTGCAATTTAGATTAGCAAACCCAAACATAGACTCAAGAAATGCATTCAGCAGATAAGACATTGCTGTTGCAAAATGCACAGAGGTTACAAAACACTTGCATCCAAAATAGTCGCTGTTGAGTGTTAAGAGGAATGTAAAAAAAGGATCTAGACAAGCAGTAAAGTGTATTTGGATAGTGACACATTTTATTGGGCTGGCTCTGTTCTCCAGTGGCTGGTTTCACTCAATTTTTTTAGACCACAGCCAATACGAGATGTTTGAGGCCAATGCTGATATCGATATTTGAGAGTTTAAAGAATCTGACAACCAAAAGTTTTATTTTACATTAACAAATGACCTTGATATTGATCCCTCTGACTTTTTTTTAAGAACTGTGACCAAGATCTATACAAAGAGCTTTCACAGAGTGCAGAAACAGGTTGGAAATTTACAACAGCGGAGAAATCGTCAGTCGTTTTTGTTTGTCTACATAAACTATCCTGTCAGACTGTTGGTACTGTTGAGGTACTCTGAGAAGCCACAGCATCTCAGTTGTACTATGGTCTGTACTGCATAGGAATTTATTTTATGCTACCTTTTTTTTGTCACACTGTGCTCCATGGTCACAAAATGTGATTAAATAGTCTAGTTCTGAAAATACAAACACATGCTTCACTTGCTCACATTACCGCCACTACTACTCATCAAGTCAAGTTAGACTACCACAGCGCCTTTAAACTTGATGATTAATTCACTGTCAGCTGGAAACAAACTAACAGTTCTCCAGTTCATATATTAATAACATTTGTAAATCGTAGCAGTGCTCCATGGTAGTAAAATATTACTAAATAGTCGCGGTCTGAAGCTCTGCAAAAGCTCTGCTTTGTGTGTGTGTGTGTGTGTGTGTGTGTGTGTGTGTGTGTGTGTGTGTGTGTGTGTGTGTGTGTGTGTGTGTGTGAGAGAGAGAGGCAAAGAGCCGTAGGAGACAGCGAGAGAACTAAAATGCTAATGGCTTATAAAAACAATGTGACAATTTATAGTACATGTTTGCAACATAGTCATTTATATATATGGCACATGGAACAAGCCATGATAACTCGAGTATGTTCAATATATCGCCCATCCCTAGTTTAGTTTTTTGGACATGCAGACAATCCTTTGATGTTATCTAATTTGAACACTATTTGATAGATAATAGCAATGGTTAAACATCTCTTTGTGAAACAGGCTTCATTGAATTTGAAATTTAACAATGACTCTGAGGTTTAAGTGATGATTTTAGCTCGAAATGACCTACAAACCCACACAGGTATTTTCAATTACTCTGGCTGATTTAGACTCTGCTTAAGCTGAAACTTGACAAGGGTATGCATGGAATTACTCTACGTCACAAAACTCTAAAGACCAGTAATAAGTGTGAGAGGGTAAACTGTCCCGCCCTAGCAGGTGCAGCAAAATTGAAAGGATATAATGAGAAAGATGTCAATAAAGCCTAAATTATACCCACATAGTCCTGGGAAGAGGTCTAATTAGGCAACATAAGTGAAAACACCTGTGTGGATGGGTGTTTAGGGTCTTTAATATGACAGCATTTGTTCCCACAGCAGAGGGAAATTGAAGAACTCTTTATTGAGCTTCTTAACACACGCCTCCAGTTTTCAGGGGACCAAAAGTAACTGAACAGACAAAAACTCAAAGGAAGTCATTAGATTTAAGATTTGGTTGCAAACACTTACGAGTCAATGACTGACAGTCAATTGTTATCTTCACAGGTAATGCTCTAATGCAGCCATATTCACTTATACTTATTTTGGTAGATTTGCCTATGTTCATGTTTTTTTTTGTATTTTCATGGGAGTGCCGCATATTTACACTACGCTACAAACACCAGCAGTGTGACAAACACTGAGTTTCTATTCTACAATGAGCGCATTTACCATTTTTTTTCTTCTGTTTGCCAAGAGTTTCAAAATATTGAAACTTTGGATAAAGGGCTGCACTCATCATTGTCACTTTTTACCCTGCCATCCAATCACAGTGGAGGAGGGGCGGGACAAACAGCCTACCATAAAGACCAAATCTTGCAACACTTAACAACAACAATAAAGTAGAAATTCAAACTGAACCCACAGATTGGCGCGTGGTGCATCCTCACTCCCTAAGTGCTTGAGCGTTGCCTTCATCTGGAGCAAAAACTCTACCTGTGCCGACACTTTTACTTCCACAGATATTCTGTATTACTGAAACCAGATGCAACCAAGGTGTCTCAGTTGAAAGAACTCTGAGGCCCTCAATGCTCCTCATTGCCCATTTATTTTCTGCAACAATGAAAAAGTATTTAATTTGTTTTAAAACTGTGTAATCCTTGCCATTTAAAAAGCAACAATACACCTTACAATAAAGCTCATATGCAAAGCACTAAAATCAGGATAAACGCAGTAAATACAACAACAAAAATGGTGGTAATACCATGTATCATGCAAACCTGGGCAAACTGGCTTGATTTCTTTCAAAAAACATGGGAAGAAAGCAAAGCAACAAAAGAAGAAATGACTAAGAAATTAGCAAGAATTGCATAAAAAGTACAAGAAAATTACCTGAAAATAAGCAAAAGTACAAAACAAAACAAAACAAAAAACCTTTAAAAAACGGAAAGTAAAAAAAAGGTAATGACCTGAAAAAAACTGCTTGAAAATTATCAGAATTTTGTAAAATTATTTGAAATAATATTAACACACAATTATTATGATAATTATAAATATATGGTAATTATCCCTACATAATTTGTAATAACAAATCTAATTCCTTGCATTTTGTGGGACATTTCTTGCCAAGCTGCTCTTTGCCTTTTTTTCTATGTTTCTGAAAGAGATCAAAAGTGCTCAAGGTCCAAAGGTCACAGTATTTGTGAAAGGCGTCTGACTACAGTGCATAAAAACAAGTGCTGATCCAGGTTTGAAAGGGTTAAACACCTCTTAAATAATATAAAATGGAAGTCAGCACTTTTTCCTCACAGGTATTGTTTTACTTCAAATCCAATATACTGAACTAGAGAAAAACAACTAAAAATGTGTCACCATCCCAATACATATGGCCCACATTGTACCCAGGATTCTGGTGGGTAAGTGCTAATTACAATGTGACTAAGCCAGTGGTCATGCCCAGGATGAAGAAAACACACAAAAAAAACTAAACAAAAAAAAGACCTGGTTGCAAAAACAGAGTTTTTGGTACGATCTATGAATCGGTGTGTCACATTTTGTTCAATCTCTTCAAAAAGCGGTGCGGTGCACCTTATGGAGCGGTTGTAAACAAAGGTGTTGCTTTAGAACTGTAATAAAAGCGTGGCAAAAACAGAACGGCAATGAATCACTGATCATTCATTTGCAGTGCTTCCCATAAATTCATGACGGTGGTCGTTACTCATCCTCAGCTTGAAGCATGCGAATAAGGTTGGCGCTCCCGTCATTAGCCTCTGTGAAATAAGCACCACCTCTCAGTGAGAAGTTTGAAACAGCACTCAGCAGCACAGCAGATAATAAAGCATGGACAAGGCTATCTGCTTTAATTTATATGCAGGCAGAGAGTGATCTGCCTCAGGCGTGTTAGGCCTGACTAAGCAGAGTGAGTGAGACATTGACTTGTCTGCAGAGAGCCTTCCCACAACCCACTGAGGAGAAACGCATCTCCTTCAGCTTTGGGCAGCGGCGCTAAACTGATGTATGAATGTCTATTCAACAACATCTCAACATGTTCTTGACTGGACCTTACAGTTACCATATGGCATTGGCTTGCAGAATAAACAGTGAAACTGGGTTTTCAAAAGACTTGACAATGGCAGCATTATCAAGGGACTACATCTGGGGAACATGTAGCCTAAAACCAGCCATTAGGGAGAGCTAGTTCAGCTACCAAAGCAGCAGTTTCTTAATAACAATTACTGTTTTAAGTGTTCAGTGTGAAGTGTCTTCAAAAAGGAATGTTCCCCCGTGGCTGTCACACATAGAGACTCCTAATAGACTTTATCGGCAGATATGAGAGAGAGGCAGCGACAGAGAGGAAGATGGAGATGAAACAAAGAGCGAATGTGGACAGAGTGAGAGAGAAACAGAGATTCCCTTGGCTTTCCGGGGTATATAAATTATCTGACAGCTTCATTTGTTAAATGCGAAGCGGATACTTGAAGTGCAGTGCTAAATAATTTTTATAAAAACTGTATTTTGAGGCACCCAATAACCACTAAAACCACTAAAACAGTTTTATTTCTGTGAGAAATTTTCAAACCAAAGCTATTCAAAGCATAGGTATTTTCAGCCAAAGGAGAGGTGGTTTTTAAAAACATACATAGAACATGCACAGATTTTTTAGATATGCGTAAAACACTTGTATGACATTATTATGGGAATTTAATATTTTCTGATCAAAATAGTCAGTAGGCTTGGTCAGTATCAATTTTTTTATACCTTCATACCTTCCTGGAATTTCACCAGGGTACACAATATTTAACGATATCAGACACACACACACACAAAAAAAAACAAAAAAAAACGCCAACCATCAAGTTCACTATACTCTGCAGGGTCTCTTGCCATTTTCAGTCTACTCATTACACAATACACTCACCAGATGTCAAAACAGGTAATATTCTCACACCAATGATCCTTATTAAACAAAGAATGAGAACAACACACCCTCTGAATTTATGTTTTTATCTTTTACAGATAGTAAGACTTCTGCGTTGCGGAACGTGTCGTTTTTTATTTATTTGTCTTTTTACCAGGATAAACCACGCGTACTATAGAGAAGTTATATCAGCAGGCAGCTCTGCAACAGCACCACAGCAACAAACACTGCTAATGAGAACACACAGTGCTCATGCATGCAGTGTGGCCCAGGCGTAACCTACAGGCCACGTGATGCACACTGAATTCAAAATATCCTCAATACAGTCTCTTCAGTATGACATTAATAGAAAGCTGAGGGTCCTTATTTTTGACTGTATTTTAAATCACACCATCTAGATTTTTAAATACCCTGGTACAACATTATCCCATGATAACACAAAACTAACTAAACTAACCACTAAAAGAACATTTTTATTTATGTGAGAAATTTTCCAAACAAAGCTATTCAAAGCACAGGCATTTATGGCCAAATGAGGTGATAGTGTCAAATAATATGCTGTTTTCTCATTGTGATATTATACCAGTAATTTAGCATTTTCTCATTGAAATAGTTGAAGCTGTGGATTGTGTTGTATTGGGCAAAGTATGAATCAGCAGCAGCGAAGGTTTACTAATCCGCAGATACAGAGGCAGAGACAGGAGACAGGAAGGTACGAACTGTGCTGCAGAATAGAGACACTTTGAGATAAGCACAGTTACAGAAAATGCAAACTAGATGACTCACCACTCCTCCTCGCACGTATCAGAACAACACATTTCAGGTAAGGTCATTACAATTACAGATAACAATACAGTGCCAAAATTCACTGCTGTGCTAACTGTGAGACTGTGTTTCACTATCTCTTGCAGGTCTGCAATTCTGTCAATGTCCTCCCCATAACCCCTCCAGCTCACTTAGTGGGAGCTTTGGCCCTCATTTATTGTGCTATTGTTGAAACCACTGCAAATCTAAAGACTGGCATGGCGGTGATACACACACCGTCTGATTACACTGAGTGCAAGCTGAGAGAGCACATTCACAACACCTACAGTGCATTTCTGGCTGCGCTCTGCAATAACACAATGCCTGCTTTCGACTGCCCTCCATTAAAAACCACAGGTGGCATGTAGGCTTCAAATCAAAGCCATTAATAAATGAGAGCCACTGTCATTTTGAATTACGGTAAACTCTGAACTCAGCCCGAGTCACATTTGGATATCCATGACAACAGTCAATTTAGCACTTCTGAAGGGTGTGACTGTGAATACAAAATTGTAATTTCAGTATCCACACTACAACAGCCCAGCACCTGAACCAAACACAACAAGCAAACACACACAGGGGTGAAGGCTTTACATTTCCAAAATGTGCTTCTGGAGAGAATCATGTCCCCAGTGAAACCATTATTTTATATCCTCCAGTTCCACCACCATAATGAGTCTCAAGGGAGCGCACAGCTGTAACAAGCATCTCCCTGAAAACACAAAGGAAGACAGGACTGGCTAATAAATTGGAACGTGTTACAGTTGTCAAATTGTGGATCAATAACCAAACAAGTGCACACAGGAAACCTTATACAGCAACAGTCTGTGTTGTTACAGGCTGGCTCACAGGATACAAACTGCTTTTATAAGCCTGCCATAGAGTGCTCCAGGAATGAGTCCTAAAACCTTTTTAGCATTTCAGCACTTGCGGTTCCCTCCTCTCAAAGTCATTGGGTTTTTTTGAATGGGTTTTTGTTAGATGCCTGAAATAAAGTCTGCAGTTAATACAAGCTTAAGAGACTTTCATGTTTTGTTTTACAATATAAATTTCCTCAGTAAAAACCCCACTCATAAATTTTAAATCCTGGAGGAGTCTGAATAAAGGTGGATGCTAACAAGTGGCTAAATGAGACTACAGAACGTCATCATGCCGAACACAACTTTACAGCCTCGTTGTGATAGGGATTTAAGTTATGCAGCTGTGAAGTAGTCCATTTAAAGCCTAACATTAGCTGTTTGCCTCTGGTGATTGCATTAAGGCTTCGAAAATCCTAAAAGTTGTATTCATTTGTGAAGATTATCTTGCTGAACAAAATGTGTAAGTATAATACACATTTGTTTGCCACAGGTTTGATTTTCTACAATAATCCAAAACCCAATGTAAAAATCCCATTAGGTTTATGTCGTGGTAACCAGGGTGATGCTGACTACCACATCAGCCTACACATGAACGCCATCCATGGAGCACTCTATTACACTGGCCACCTTGGACAGAATTCTCCTCTTCTTCTGCTTCATGCATGTGTCCATTTTCAAAATCTGTCACTGTACATCAAACTACTCACATGGCCAGACTTTTCTCCATACCTTGTTTTAGGACTATGTGTGAAACAACAGCAGCATGAAATCTACACGTTAAACCATATTTTGAAGTTTTAATAACAGGGCTCATCTCCCCATCAAAACAAGTTCCCTGCCCACACTATTCTTCAGGGGACCATCGCTGTTTTTAGCATTGACAGGGACAAATGTGATTTTTTTTGTTGTAGTCAAACAAACAACCTAGAGAATTTCTTACCTTGCTGCAAAATTATGATGGGTTCAGCCAGACTGTTCTCAAGCACTGAAACAGCGCAAGATAGGTCTGGCCATTAAAGACTAGTAAGACATTTATACGTACATTCACTACAGAGGGCTGTCAGTTAAAAAAACAAGAACTAACTTGTAATAAATTTGTTAGTTTTATTAGTTTGATTGCAAAATCCAGTTGTACACCAGCAAATCTTTTGAATAATTTCAAGTAGAATAAAAAGCCCCAAATTCTACAAAGATGCCACAAGTAAAAGTAAATAATAACAATATTCTCTAATAAGGTATTGTCCTCTCTGGTTTCTTCTGTGGGGCAAAAGAGGATGTGCAACAGAAAAATGTTAATCATACTTGAGTAAGACAGAGTGAGATAAATGTGCTTACACAAACAGAAGTGCTAATTGTGGCCTCTTTCTCCACAAGGTTAAACGGCTGAAATGTAAACACAGAATTTATAATAAATTAATTACACAATTAATAACTGACGCTTGAAGATTTTGTAAACATTGCTTAATCTTCAAAACATATTCTTTGAGTTGAATAAGCACTTAGGATGACCATCAGATTTTATAATGTTTAAATACCAATTCCAAGACTAACACCTCTGAATAAATTAGAATTAGGTATTAAAATATTCCAGGAAAAAAAGTCTTTGTCCTCATGTTCACATAAAGTATTGATTCTGTTCAGCGAGGAGTGCCTCCTATAGCATGTCCTAATGTTCACTGATCCAATATATTGATCGGCAGGGTAATGAGATGTCATTTTGATGTCAATACGGTCAAATGTTGGTGATCCACTGTGCTGAGCACATAGAAGTACTTTTGAACAAATACAGAGGGTAGAAGAAAATATAGGGCTGAGGTTTGAACTCAGCTCCATGTTAACCGCAGGAAGAGTGCTGTTGCACCTTAAGAACTGGTTAGATGAGTCGGGTAATTGTGCTGAACGTAGAGTAATGCAATTCAAGATAACAGCACAGGGGCATGCCTCACAGACGACTGCCATGGCAACAGACTGGCCCGAGGTAGCAAGAGGCTAGATTTTCTTTCAGTTCACACCGAAATGAGAGAAGAGATTAATCACAAACTACATACCAAGTTTTAATCTATTTAACCTGCTAATGATCAAACACTTGAGGTTTTTTTTAAAAAAGAAGATCTTGAAGAAAATAAGATCTTGTGTTCAGACATAGATCTGATCGACAACAAGGTTTAAATATTTAAGTTTCATCCATGTGAATGGATTTAGTACAAGGTTGCTACTGGCACTTCAGTCATTATAGAGCATGGGGAATATGGACTTAATTAAGAAGAAAATTATGAAAGGATTTTCACTAATAATCACAGTGCCTTGGATGCTTTTCAGATTGTCAACCTATACCAAAAATCATGACATACGTCACAAAAAGAAATTATATGTTTGCTCACTGGAAGTACTATGTAATTGTATCAACTGTTTAAATTTCAGACACCCAATAGATGCCTGCATAATAACAGACCCAATTGTCTATTTGATAGTCTAGAACATCAGTTATTTAACTGGTGTGTAATAAGACAATAGCTGGACCCAGTATAGGGGGACAAAACCTATTATGATCCACTGAGTTTTCAAAGGGCAGACGCTGTCATTGCAATGACGTTCCCTTTGGCAACATCCTTTGAAATCTCAAAGTACCAGGATCGAAAGAAATTTTACTTTATTTATTTTTTAAAGAGCTGTTGAATCATGAGATAATGTATTCACTAAGAGCCTGCTGAAAGCTGGAATAATACTTCACAGTTTACATGCTTTTATGTTTATTCAAGATCTTTTAAGAGCTGAAACGATAAGTTGATTTATTGTCAACTAGTTGACAGAAAATGAAGTGCCCACAGTTTTGGTAATTCATTCTTTTAACTAATTTTAACCAAATCTTCAATCAATCTTCTCCAACCACTAGCCACTCAAATGTGAATATTTGCAGGGTTTTTCTGGTTTTCTTTGACACTAAAATGAAAATGTGGGGTTTTGGATTGCTAATGGGACAAAAACAAGAGTGTCAACTTGAGCTTCAAGAAATTGTGATGGGCAGTTTTAAGGATTTTTTGTTGCATTTTATAAAAAAAAAACAATTACTCAGTTCACAAAGAAAATAACTGACAGACCAGCCAATAATGAAAGCAATCTTTCAGCACTATATTGTTCTAAGTTTTAGAGAAGAACGACTGAATACTGAGCATAAAACAACTGGTGGAATCCAATCACGAAATGTCAAATATCACAAAGCAATTACAGGTCAAAACTGCACCTAAAATCACTCCTCGCATCAATGTACCAAACAAAACTGGCAGCGCAGATGGTTACACACAGAGAAGGCTGAGGAATGCTGGAGTGGTCTGTTACTCTCATAGCAGAGGTGTGACCTTCTGTCTGGCCACTGACCACAAGGCTATCAAATCATCTAACTGCTTTGTATCTGTAACTGCAGTGTGTTCTGCAACCGCAGACCATAACAGTGTATAGAAATAAACTTTTCTGCAAAGCCTATTTGTGATGGTATCTCTATTTCTGGCCACTGCACTGTAAGATTGTATTTTCGCAAGTATTGAAGTGTTTGAGGGCCATTGACCCACTATGTATTACTCAACATATTTCAGCTGACACTGTGAAAGTCAGCGCCGATGATGCTATACAATATGTAACGCAAAAGCTGCAAGGAAAAGAATAAAAGCACTAATGCTGCCACCCATGTAAAATCCTTGTGTGAAGTAAAGGGATATTCTGGATTTAGCATTAACCACAAATTAAAGGATTCTGAAACATAATTGTATTGGCCATGGGTGTTTAAGAACAAATGAAAGGGACAAATCATGACAGAGCACATAATGTACCGAGAGCAAACTAAGTGGGTTTAATGAAGAAAAAAAGGAGCCAGTGTTAAGCTCAGAGGCACATACCAATCTCTCTAAGATTAATTTCATTAGGAACAGTAATTCAAGACTGCAAGCTATCTCATATCAAAGCAAAAGCACAACAGACAAACAACTTTCTGAGCATTAGGGAGAAAATCTTTTTTAGGATCTGAAAAAATACTGTTTTTCTCTATGCACTTATTATTCCTACAGGACATGTGTGAGTGGAAGCATTCCCATAAACAAGAGTGTTAGCCACTGTCATAAACAGAGCTTGTACAATACAAAGGAACATACTGACAATTTGGCCTTCATATGAAGTAATCCAGTCTTGGTGAAGATAAACAAACCAACAAAGCCCCTGAATGTAAATGAGTTAAGCACTGCAGCCCTATTTATGACCGTGCAGCGCAGGTCACAATCAAGGTAATGACAGGTGAAATGATTTCTAGCGCGATTCTGTCTGTGTGATTAGTGGTCCGATGAACTAAAATGTAAGGAACGAAAGCAGCCTCCTGTGTGCAAGCTCTGGGCAAAATTTGGTGGGAATTAATAAACATTCTGAACATGTAGGCGTCAGAATCGATTTACTCAGAGACATATTAATTTGTGCTTCCTCGTTGTGTTGCTGTACTTTAATGGAAAAAGCACTCATGCAAATAGAAGGTGCAAAATGCTCACTGTGCCCAAGCAACAACAACAAAAAATATAGAAGTGCTTGTTTTGCAAAAGCAACATCATCTTCTGTTTATCTGTTGTTCTGTACTCGCAAGTCATGAACTTTAGTTAAACTACATTAACCTTTGCTTACAGCTTAAATGACTGTTTTCCACAACAATGCATTGTTCTACAAATAATTTTAATGAATTGATAATGCTTAACCTGAGGTTGTACTGATCAAAGATTTAGAACAATAACAGTCCCAAGGGAACTGAGTGAGTTGTACTCTTTTTTGTTTTTAATATATACGTATGCATTGGTCCTTAGCATCCCATATATCTGAAAACTGTGAAGCCCTGATATTTGATAGACACATATAACTTTCATTTTTAGAGCATTAAAGACCTATTATGCAGAAAAAACATGCATAGGCTCATACTGAAGAAATACATCTTAATCATCAGCTATTACTCACTAGAAGTGTGTGACGGTGTATTTTTCTAAATTTCAGATAATGAAAAAAACATGCAAAAAATATATATAAATAATTAAAATTGAAAAAATAATTACATTAAAGATAAAAAAAATTAATAAAAATTAATTTTACTTTGGTACACATACTGCTCACAAGAATGAACTTTTTTCTTAATTTACTTTGATTTGGAATCACTGTTTCCGACAATATATTTATGGACAATGGCAACATTCACACAAAAATATCATCACAATAAAATTCCAGTGACACTTGTTGACTGATAATATTGAGATATTATCCAGCCCTAAAAGAAAGTATGTCACTTTTCTGTTTTATGTTGACTGTGCTGTTTCCAGTGGTTTAATTGAGCAAAATGGGTTTTTTTGACATAGAGCACATAGAAGACTGGCTAACAATAATTAAAGTCAAATACAAATGACCAAAATACAAATTGGCCCTGGACATTCCTAACAATGCCCTTTATATCTATGTACACGACATATCGGTTCTCTCCGGTGCCGTACTGCTCGGCATGAGTTTGACTTTTTATGAATGTTTTGAGTATCTTAGTGCAACAGCAGCTGTCTGACTGTCAATATTCGAAGGCATTTACTAATTACAGCTGTGATAATAAGTGTAATACTAACATTGTCTATACCGCCCACCTCTATTTCTGACCGAGGCCTGAAGCAAGTAACACCTGTCACAGCAAGAACAGAGCACAAAGGAACGTAGAAACCCATGGATGTAATTATTTGTATTATTTTGAACTAATGATCAAAGAATAATAAGCTTCTTTTCTTGCCATCACAATAATCTCTATATAATTCATCTTTTCATGATCACTAGAGAAAAATGTAAAAGATTGCCACGCAGTGATCATCCTGTCAGTGATGGCTTTTTGTGTAATCTATAGTCACTATAAACTAATTTTTGATATGACAGCATCAGTCCCTTTAGGAATATTTTAGGGCTATTACAGCAGATTTGTTGTTTGGTTGCAGCAGCAGGCTGCAAAAACTAATGTTGTTATCAGCTGATGTCAAATGTGAGCAGTGACATAAGGCAATCTTGGGTAGAGATTAGGCTCATTCGAGAAACCCTGACTAGAATTCAGATGAGAGTCACCAGCTTAGGCTGGAGGAAATGACAAAAACTGCTGTCAAGTTGGACACGTTCAGCCTGAGAGATGACACTGAAAATCAAATATTTGTCATATTGTAAAAATGTCTGTGCTGATATTGGGTAGTTTATAACGTAAGTCTTGCTCAAATTAATTTAACCAGTAATTGTTGTTTAAATAATGTGTTCAAGTAAGATAGATTAGATTGTAGATTTGCTGTTTTATGTCCCCATTAAATAAACCATTTAAATGAGATAGCACAGCATGCCGCACAAAACGTCTGACCAGAGAACTTGTTAGGTCAAGATCACTCGCTAATTATTCAGTGGTTATGACAAAACAAACCAGGAAATTTATTACACTTATGGCCTATAATTTCTTTTGTACTTTGTTGTTGCAACAGTGATGTTACTTTCCCAGCTTGCTTCAGTCTGTGCTCAGAAGTCCGAGGAGTAATTCACCTGTGGAGGTGTCTTGGTAGATGTAGCTCTGTTTAACCTTCATGCATACATTTTAAACTCTGCCATGAAGCCCTGGGTTAGGGAACGACAGCAAAGGAAAGAGACTTTTGTACCTTATGTGAATTCTAAAGATTGTACTTCTCCCCAGGGCGGTATACTATCTGAAAAGAGGCACTGCCTTGAAGGCTAAAGTGAGGGAGTAAAAATCTCCCGTGAGCAGTTAAAAGACGTACATGAAAGAATGTAACACGACAGGCTGCGGTCTTGCTCTGTGAGACATAATGACACATATCTCTGGCAATTTTAGGGACATAATAAGTAAATCACTCTACCCAGAGGTGGGTATACATAGTAAACTTGTGTAGTAAATTATAAAGAGTGCTTCATTCAAACTACTGAACTCAAAAGTGACTGCCTCAAATGTAATGATGCTTTTTTTCCACTTACAGCCCATCTTTTTCCACAGCGTACTACATTTATTTTTAGATCTGGTTTGATACTGAAAATGATAGAAGAGAAAAACAGGCCCATACCTCTTTCTCTAACCACTCCTCTCCCTCTTTGACATGCTGTGTATACCAGACACAGTCAGAGATATTCTCTCTCTCTCTCTGTCTCCGTGTCTTTGGCGTGCCCTGCTCAGAGCAGTGGAGATCGCAGTGTTACAGGTAAGGTTGTAAACATTAGCAGGGGACTGGTGATCCACAATAAGTAACTGGAAGGACCTGTAATTTAAAAGGCTGAGGACTGTTTATCGATTTAAGCTCTAAAACATGTCCTACAGTAAATGTGAAAAAGGATCCACTAGTTGTCCAAGGACACCTACTGTTCCCTCTGAGACCACAGGCCCCAGTGCAGCCAAACTGCCCTGTATATATTTTCATACCTGGAAATCGGCATGCACACACTGTTGCATATAAATGCTGTTAAATCAGACTAAATCCGCATTAATGTTGACAGGTTTGATGTGTATATATAAGCTGGCAGGATAACTCACAAGGCTTGTTGGACAAGACATGCCAAAAGATATTTATTTAATGACTAAATAATGTGTATAATGAAGTACTTAGTACTTGCATCTGCCCATATATTAAGTACTCAAATACCTCTATAACCCAGCAGATGGTTTAAATCCTTTCAACAACTGTCAGAACAAGGGCAAAGAGAAATTTGAAATATATAGTAAATAACCAACAATTTTTCATTTAAGAAACGTATTACCTCCCTGCTCCATTTGTTGTATAAATTTACTAGTTATCTTACTCCCCAGATATGCTCTCCTGTTTTCCCATCTCCCTCTGTTTCTGAATTTACAGAGTTTTCCTGCTACACTCTGCTAAGTTCTCACAACTCATCACCTCTTGAAAAACTTTAACTGAAACATTATTCAGTGGAGCATCTTGTTTTCTTCCTTCCTGAAACCCTCAAAAGGTGCTTCCCTTCACCGTGTTCACATATCAACTGCTGTTGCCAAGCAGCTGGTAGTCCAGCGTGGATGCATTCATTCATTTTATACTAAAACTGATCAGCTTAATGATTCAAATTTCAAGACTACTTGTTCCCACCAGCTGAATTCTGAGGATAGCTTTGTTCCATAAAGTCAGCCCACATACCTACTTCACAAACCCAAATGGCTACAGTGGATCATGCTGGAGCAGTTTGTGAATTGGGTGTTATACCGCTGCAAATTCTATTTCATGGGAAGTAGCTTTGTGAAGTGTTGTTACATGCTCTCACTGTGTATCCCTGTGTGTGTACAGAAGGCACCATGCGGCAGTGTCAGCTGCCATGTTACTGACTGCACGCATGCCTCTGTGTGTTGTGTCTGCCTATCTCTGTGTACACATGGTAAGAAGATGCGTAAACAAAAGCTTGAGCATGTGCATCGATTAGAACTCGACTGATGCTGGATTTTTGAGTACAACTGTCCCAACAGCAATGCATAGACCTTTGTGTGAGCAGACAAAGCAGGAAAAGCACACAAGTAAATTTAAAGCTGTATTAATCAATATTTTTGGAATTGATGACAAAACCATGTGAGGAAGCTATGGAGAATTATCACACGAGTGTGGTTTTAGGCAGCTGTTGTTAGCAAAAAAAAAAAAAGCACTGATAACAGACGGAGTACTACCTGTCCAGCATTTAATGTCTGACAGACAAAGTTAGTGACTAGCTAACTGGTCAACATTGTGAAGAATGCAGTGTAAGCACAAGATATGTTTCTACTCTTAAAGACAAGCGATAATGGGCAATTGATCAGACTTTATTTTTAATTACGATGTTTGTTTTCAATGTTGAGGAAAAAGGATCATTGTTATTAGACGAGTATTGTGTTGCATTCCATTTCACAATGTTACTCTCATATTGTTTTGTGTTTTAAATCAAACGCACTCCTTTTCTTTTCTGCACTCAGTGTTGCAAACACGACTTTCTTACTAAATTTACAACTTTTCAGTACCTCTTGTGAACTTTATTTCAGAAAAAAACAAAGAAACCAGCGACAATAGTTTTTTTGGGTTAAAAAAAAATGCATGATGTTTCCAAAGTCATTGAGTAATCATGTTAAATAATCCTGATCTAAATACTGACCAAAGTAATGATGATTATGACTTTTTGCCAAAACAGAGCTTACAGGAGTGTGACTGTAAGACTTATATGCATCAGACAGCCAGACACACAGCTCCAAATAAATGTTTATGTCTGCTGGATGGAAAAATAGGCAACTGTTTCCTTACACATTCTCCATTACAAATTTATCCCACAATTTCAGTATTGTGTTTTCAATTTGATCCGCTGCCCCCAAGTTAAAAAAATCTGTTACCATTGCTTTAATGACAGCTCCATCCACCATCCTGGTTCCAGGGAGCAGGCAGTGCTGCACTCAAACTCAACACAGCTGTTATTAATGTCATTAGTTACATCTGAGTTTGACAAGTCAATAGAAGTCCTCTGTGAGAAAGAACTACAGGCTGATAATCACAAGGTGACATGTTATTTTTTAGGAACATTAAATAGGGTTAGCAAAGAGTTGGGACAAAAATATAATTTACAGGGTTCTTACAGTTAATCATTACAGTTATTATTACCAGAATCCGCATTTCCGTCTGCTGAACTGTGATATTCCACTCTGCCAACTCAGCTGCCGCATTGTTGTCAACAAAAGAACCTAGTCTGCAAACAATGAAATTATGAAATTATGTTTTTAAATTATTTAAAGTGTGTTTTACTGCACTATGCACTCTATTTGTGCAACACACAACCGCTGACACACACAGTGCAATATTAGGGCTACGGAAATATATCATCTGTCTGGTTTAGATGAGAAATGATCCTCCAAATGTTGAGGACCTCTGCCTAAAAACATAAATATCTAATGTGTATTTCCACAAGTCACATTGTGTCAGTCAGCCTCGTCTCAACTGTAGCCATGTTTCATCCCCTTGGCACCTGCTGTCATCTGGATGATAAGATGAAAGACAACTCACATCTTAAAGACGGAGCTTCAGCAAAATGTGATGATGAATACTGATTTTACACACTCCATAAGAAATGGGCAGAAATGTAGCCCAGGGGGACTTGTCATGACCTGTCAGGACTTAGGAATGGAGCACTACATCCACCCTATCAGATTATAATAATCAACCTCTTGTTCACTGAGGTGCCATCTACATACAGTGTTACTCATAGGCTACTCAAGCAGTCTTTCAAAGCCACAAGAAGTCAATAAATACATATTGATAAAGGTCATTTTGTTGACAGAAACAGAGCCATTTATGCTCCAATTCTGTCTTAAAAATATAAATCTGTATAATCCCCACAGAGTTACATTAAAACTATTTTAGTGGATTACTGTCGATACAGTGACAAAATGTCAAGATTAACATCTGGTTAATCCTGCTGTGATCTTTAAATAGAAAAATCTTAAATTGAGGTTTTGGGACTCGAGGATCAGGATGAATATTATAGTAGGGATGGAAAGCAGCTTTTGTGAGATTTTAGGAGAAGATTTGAACTCTGGGTCTCTTCAGACTGAAAGGTAGACTTTTACGCCTCACCAAAGAGACTGTGTTAAATGTCTTTCATCTTTCTTGAGCTCAATCTGGAAGAAATTCAAGCATAAGAATCTGGGGGTGACAGAATAACTCTTCTAAAGACCACGATATTCTAAAAAGATAACTTCCCTGGAAGAAGCTGATTTTAAATATTGAAACAGCTTGCCCTCACAGTGCGCCAGAGAGCTAACTTTCAAGTTCAAGTGGCTATTTTGAATTTCAGCTGGTGGTACAAAATGTTCGCAAAAGTTTGGCTGTAGTCCACAAGAAAGATCTCAGTTTTTTTTGCAACACTAGTAACATATGCTGAATAAAATCATTAAGATGGATTAAAGTGGTTAATTGCATTGGAAATTCAAATTGCCATTCTCCCCTTGCCCACCCACCCATTACAATGCAAAACATTTCGAATGCTTTGTTTCCCAACTGCATCATAACCCACCCATAATGGAATTCTTCCTTCATTTATTCAAGGTCAAAGCTCATCACACCCACAGTCCTTTGCATTGTAAATCTTCCTCTCAACATGTCTGTAGGGGAATTTGAATAATTGAAAATTTCCTGTAGTGGTCCTCTAAATATCAGTCTACTGCCAGCAAATAGTGAATTCTGTGTTTGGAAAAGAACATATCTTGGACACATGTTAGCAAATAAAGTAAAAAAATACAACCTTGTGTGGTAGAAACATGTCTTGATTTAACATTTTCCACTTAAGATTTCTAATAAAATGTAGCCGAGATGTTTTTTTCCCCACTGAAGCAGGTTGTGAACTCAGTTACTCTGTTAGTGAGCAAGCCTCAGTGTTTGCAGTTACTTCTGTGAGATTATCAGATACAGCACCAAACACTCAGCTCAATGGGTGTAGCATACTGGCACTCATCCAAGTCCTGACAAAGACATTTCTGTCCATTAAAGGCATAACACAGGGTGGTGTGGCGCTGCTTCACCCACTGCATCCAAACAACACACCACAATGGCGGACGGGTATCAACAGGGCCGTTCAAATCTGATGCCAGTTATTCACGGTCAGGTCAAAGTTCACAGTTTGCTGGACCACCAAATTTGCCAAACATGTACAAGTAAACACGCAGGAAATCCAAATTCATTAACTGTTTCCACCAGCTCATTTAACGTAGAAAGCATTTTCAATCAAGCAATACAACGGCAATTAGCTTCCCATGAATGATTTGTGTCTCAAGACACTCTTAGTGCTGCTTGGAAACAAACATGTAAATGGAAACATTGCAATATTCGTGATTCAAATTGGAAAATAATTAAATAAAGAAGATAGAAAATCAATATCAAATTAGTGTTTTATCTCCTCACACAGCATAGAAGAGTTTTGATAAACTCTGAAGATTATAGAGTCAGTCGCTTAAAAACTGGCCATCTGTGGGGGATTTCTTTCAGGGTTGATTAAAGATACAGCGAAGATAAGAAATCGTATTTTTGAGAGCGGATAGACTCAGTTGAGAGATAAGTAAGTTAGGTGGTACTCCATCAAACCTGCACTTTAAGAGATGGGATATAGGACACAGACGCAGTGAGAATAATAAAACTCTTAAAATAAGAGTGGGAAGTGAAACAGAAACAAGTGATATTGCAGTGCTGCCTATCCCTAGGCTGCATCTTTATTATTATATTTTTTTCTCTTTGGACAGTGTACTCTTGTTTAAATAAAATAATGGGCAATCCAGACTATGCCAAGGAGAGTTTTGCCCACTGCTTTTTGGGCCTTTATTTTACTCAGATTAAATGGCCTTAAAGTAACGAAACAGTCTCATTAGACTCAAACTTGTATAACACTGGTTACCAGTGAGAGCAGAGAACCAAGGCTGCATGACAGAAAAAATGTACACATGAATTTCAGAAAAGCTACAGTAATATACAGTCAAAAATCACATATTCTTACTTTACCTTTAATGATACTGATTTAACTGTGACACCAATTTAACCAATTTAAGCAAAGCTCAGGAACTACATTTTTTTTCTTTTAGCAAATGTTTCTTTTCAGAAAAAATACAAAAACTATGAGGACATCCTTTACAATGTTGCTTACTTTTACTCCTTGTGTAAGTGGCACTTATTAAATAAATCACAGTCACATTTCACCGTGCAGCTGCAGTAGTTGGGCGTGTTAACATCTTTATGAGGACATACTATCTGATGTCACCTGGCTCCAGCTCTCTGCTTAAACTAATATATTCCATTACTTCTAATCAACACATGAAACTACTTTGGGGCCAATTTATGTTACTGTGTCTATTTTAAACTACTTTTCAATTTAATACACTATCGTTAAACGGGTAATGTATTATCAGCTATATAATCAGCTAACACAACAAACTAAAAGCAATCCCTTTGCAATTTAGTGAACTTCATTCACACTGACTGGTGAATGGAGAGCAATGCTTGATTGGACACATAGCCAAATGAAATGTTGAATGAATCAAAGCACAAAGTATGACTGCCTGGTGATAACTCAGCACCACAGGACCTTTTTTTCTGAATGATCTCTGAAATAATCTTAGTGGAAGAAGCAGTTTTGTTTAGATATTTGAAATGCACAACAAACAATAAACTGTTTCCCCTGGTGACTGGGAAATAAATTGTCTGAAACAGATCATTTGGAATAGCACTGATGAATATTTGAATGAGCAGAATAAACAAGGTGGGGAAAATAATGACAACAGACAGCACGGTGACTCCGACCTCATAACAAAGCAATAATCAGTTGGCAACTTTGATTTGAACATTCTTATTAATGCATCTGTCAGATTTGCAAAAAACAAATTCCTGTTTGTGTGCTTGAACCATCAATTTCACCTCAGGAGGACACCTCTTTCGAAAAAAGTGTTCCCACAAGATAGGGATACACAACACCAAACAAAAATGATTTCCCACTTCTTCTAAGCCATCCTTTCTTCAGAGATCACTAAGCAATCCAGTAATAACAAAAAGGAAAATCCTTCCAGCAGTTCACTTCAGGACCTTACCCTTATCACAGGTTTTATACACTATTTGCTACCAGCACAGCACAAGCGTCAACAAAAGTACACAATGCAACAACAACAGCTTTTGCATGTACTAACAACACTTAAAAATAACAACCACAACATTAACTCTGGACTAAATTAGAGCACCAGATACATTAAAGCCAGGCACCTGTTTCAAATAAATTGCTCAAGCAACATTAAAACTCACTTTAAACTCATTTGAACATAACGGAGAGGGACAGGCTGTCAAGTCTTGTAGGAAATAGAACAGCAAACATGTTGTGCAGAATTACAGCATGTTAAGGTAGGAGAGGCACTTACTGTGGTGAAGTTCACCGGGTAGCAATCCTCTCCTCGAAAGGTGCACTGCAGTAGCATGTCACTGATGTTATGACCGGTGCGGTTATAGAAATCAGTCATGTTGAAGAGTTTGGGCTTGAAGTTCTGGAAGTTTGCCTTATCCTTTAGGGCAGCCAGAACCTCTGGCTCAGCCAAGTGTGGGTTGGCTATTTGATAGTTACTATTGAGGAGGGCCAGCAGCTCTCCCACATGATACAGGTCATTTCTGGTGATTTTGGAGAAGCGAAACTCATTGAGGTTACAGAAGGTAACGGCGGGGAAGGTGAGGTTTGTCGCCGCCACCTCGTCCAGCTTGGTGACGTGGGGGTACTCCAGGTAATACGACACTCGATCCATGCACACCAGCAGCAATAAGCTTAGCGAACCGATGAAGGAGAGACTCCAAAGAAACCGCCGGAATGTCATGTGCCCATAGGCGAATATGTGACTCATGCCATGTAGGGTGGATATGTTAGCAAAAGCTTGCAGGTTGGAGGGCCTGATGCTTTCAATGCTTTCTTCTGAGCTTCCTTTCATGGTTCTAGAGTGATGCTCAATACTGTCTGCCCAAGAACTTCAGGTTAAAGACTTTGCTTAGCAACAGCAATAGGAGAATCCAACCGGCAGTGTTGGTTTGGCTGCACTGCTTCTTTTTTCCCCCTCAAGAAGTGGTAATGGTCTCAATAAATAGCTACCTTAAAATGGTTGTCAGTCTCTGTAACAGTTTTCTTTTCATCACAATTCACCTTCCAGTGGTTGTCAGCTGTTCCTCTAGTCCCAGGTTCCCCCTTTTCTTTGAGGCTGCTGTTTTATTATCTCCAAAGCCGTCTCTCTCACTCCCTGCTCAGCTGTCCTTTGTAGCGGCACCAAACACAATGACAGCTCCAGAAACACCCACTTCTACCAAAACGCAATGCCTCCTGATTCCTGAGTGGTGTGAAAGGGACAAGAATACAAGGAACAAGAAAAGAGAGGAGAACAGAGAAAACAGCAGACGTAAGGATAGAGGCGAGAGATGGGGGGAGGGTGGGGGGGCGGCAATGAAAAGGGCTAGCGTTTGGAAGAGAGAGGTGCTAAGCCTCAGCAGTCAATGGGACCCTTCCTCCTCTAAGCGGAGAGAATGCCTCTACATCGCTGTGATAATGGGATGCAATGGTTTTGTGAATGGAAGTAATAAAGAGAGAAATGGCTCACTGGTCCCCTCGCTGCCACCTTCCTCTTTCTCTCGTGTCTCTTTTGGATCTTCTTTTTTCTTCCAGAAATAAAAATCGGGGGGGGTCAGAGACCTCCGACCAGCCCACCACTGTGCTTGACAACCGGCGTTCACAGCTCCCGCGGGTTCCACTTCCCTATTTGCACAGATCCTCAGTTAATAGTGAAGACCACCTCTTGATGCTGTATGGTCACCCCCCACCAGCACAACCACTAAAGCCGCTTCGAGACCTCCAGCTTTAGTCCTGTTAACATACAGATTTATATTCTGCCGTGTGGAGCCTCTCTTTTTCGCTTCCTCTCTCTCTCTCCCACCACTCCCCCATTTCTTGCTCTCTCTCTCTCTCTCTCTCTCTCCCTCTCTCTTTCTCTCCCTCTCCCTCTTTAGTAGTCAGGATCCATCCCACTGCTGAATGGCTGCTTTGCCTGTGTGTATCTGCTCACAAGGGAAGTCGCTCAATCTGGACACCACCTTCGCTGTGTTATTATTCTCTAATCTGCTCCCACAGTCTCCGACGCCAACATATTAGCTCGCATACAAGGACGCTACAGGTTGCATGTTTATCACGTTGATATAATACAGTTCCAGAAATTTCTACATTTTAACAAGCAAACAACTAAAGCAGGCAAATGTGTGACCGAAGCCAGCTGGTTAGATGTTTTCTTCATTATACAATTCATTTATCATCTGATTTAAGATCTTTGTGTATTATTGGTATGAATGTTTCTTCTCTTGTGACAGTACGGGTTAAATACTTCAATTTTTCTCTGAAATTCCAAGTGATGGACTAATCCCAAAAGCATTTCAGTCTGGCTTTTGCAGTCCAGGGATATGGCTTGTTGTGTGTGACCACATGAGAGTTTCGGGCTTGACCAGTAACAGAGTTGGTGATTTTACCGGGTTTAATATTTCACCGCACCACTCTGAGAAATCTTTTCATTTATCCCAGGAACCAAAAGAGATTATCACTCATTGGCTACCCAGGGATGTCCTATTATCATAACAATAGGTGAACTGCCAAGGATAGGACCACAGCCCTTGAGGATTAAATCAATATTCTGCCCTAGTAACCACGCACAGAGACCATAGCAACCATTACCCACAACACTTTAGAGGTATGCAGTTCAGATAAAACTATGTGAACCATTTTATCTGCAAACCTCTAAGAAATGCAATGCCAACCATACATTGCCTCAGTCGAGACGAAATTTTGAAAAAGGTTCACCAAAGAAAATAGATGCCTGAAGTGAGAGACTACTTTTTCAGTCCCCTTATTGCAGCCTGTTCACCTGACAGGGAATGCTAAAACTTAGAAAAGGGCTACCAAAACAATATATGAGGTACTGCAATTTCAAAACTACAAGATGGCAGCATGTTTTTGCTACTTCCATTAGGGCTGCACAATTAATTGAATAGTATATGCTATCACAACTTTGGCTTCAGAGTTAAATGAATATGATCGGCTGCAATGTTGGCATTTAAAATGTGTTTACTGCTCATAGAAAACTCTGCTGCATGTCAAATCGCTTCCTAAACTAACAGCGGCTTCCACCTTTGAAGAGCTGTCATGCTGCCGCGTGCCTCTGCAACAGCAGCCAGTGAAAAACTTTCCTGAATGTTGCTACGGCAGACAGGAAAAAACGAAAACCATCCGTTGTTTTGACATAGGAGAGAACAAACCATATGCAAAGAGTACATGAGACTTTGGTCTGCAATTCAAACCAACACAGTTAACATGTTAAAATATCCTAAAAAACACAATCTGCAGTACAATGACTGCATAAGGGCCAGAAAGAATAATGTTGCTAAGGATACATTGCCATTATCGTTATCGTCTACTAACTCTAACATCTCTTTGTTGACCAGAAGCTTCAAGTACACAGCAAAAATATCAACACTTCTGGTCTTAGACAAGCCAGGTACTTCAAAATTAAAGCACAATAGGTTCTGCTTTGATTGATTTATTTCTAACAATACTTTATTTAACTTTAATATAACAGTACTTTATTGAACTTTTTATAACTGAACTATTATAACAGTTGTTTATTAACTTTATTATGTGGCAGTTAGTACTTAATTTAACTTAATGTAACTGTAGTTCATTTAATAACTTTGTATTTTAGTAGTTTACATTAATTAAGAAGGGAAATTTCAAAATATCAAAATATATATATATATCATTTACTGCAATATAGCCTAAAAAATACTTTAAAGCTATATCACCAAGCTCTATGTGAATACTGGAAAAAATATATAGGCAATATGGTTACAGCAGGATTAACATATCCGTGGGAGATGCAATTAATTCAGGTGAAGAAGAACCTTATTCTAAGTCTTATTTTGGTGCAAAGATTTGTCAGTTAGCATGAATTCAGCACAAGGTGAAAGTTGACAGTAGTGCTATGTCGAATTAATTTGGGTATAAAGTTTTGCTAGTTTTATCTAGATTTTGTACCTAGTAGATGCACTACGAACAAGGACCAGTGTTATTCTGATGCAAGTTGTGCTCTGTCTTGTAGTACGAGCGAAAATCAAAATGCCACTTATATCATCTCATAACATCATGCCACCTTAAATATATCCAATACTATTCCTTGTCAAAATGTCACTGACTTGATTAAGACTTGATTAATTTGAATTTACAAGTGGTTGATGCTTCACTCAAGGCTACATAATCTCCTATGATAATTTAAAATGTATAAAATTCAGCTGCACTCCTTTGTATTCACAGTCATGACCGATAATGATTAATGTGCTGAAAGAAACACTTAACAGTGATGGATGATGCTGTGCCTGTTTAACATACGAGACCTTCACTGAGTTTTAATATGTCTCCATTCACAAACGGGGCCAGGTAGGTCAATTTTGCTGACAAACACTGACAAACACAAAAACCTTTGAGCTACTGCCTGAAACAGAAATAAAGCATGAGAATAGAATAGTTATGTTATTTTATAGATACTCTTCATTGAGAATGACATATATTATTGAGCATGTAAGGAGTACAAGAAAATGTGGTGGTCTTTGGTGAAATTCCATTAACTAGAAAAACACACAGTAAGCAAACCAACAGCGGCAACTGTGTCTAAAGGATCATCTCAAAGTACTGGACCAAGATGTGCAGCATGGACGATGTGCAAAGAGTTGACTACAACCTCGCGTGTCCATGATATTAAGTGTCCCGCCAGAACTAGCCTTTTATTTGAGAAAAACTGAAAATCCTGCGGTGAATCCCTGTGACTATAGTGATAATATCACATACAAGGTTACACCGTAACAGAAAGATGATCGAAAACCTCAACAAAAACTAAAATGTCTTCGGTGAAACAAATATTTCTTCACATACTGATAAATATTCAACATCCGAGTATAGTGATTTTTGTCATTGTTGCATAAATCTGCATTTGACATTCAATTTCCATATCCAGTAATAGAATGCAAATACCCTTCACGCTGTATTTATTTGCATTCTCTTTACATTTGGGCAACGTTGTCCTGTGTAAAGATTAGCAAAGTTAAATCCCAAATTCATACTGGCAGGCATGCCTGTTGTTGCAGATTGCAGGATGAAAGTGGTGGACTTTTCAACAGTAATTGGCTTTCAAGTGGATGGTAGAATGCACAGCATAATGCAGCGAATATTAATAAGGGGGAGTAGTATTTGAGGCGCTGCTAAGCACTGCACTCTCTTTTTTGGGGCCTTTGAATTTGACTTTTAACTATTAACTAATGTTCTGAAAAATTCCAGAGCTAAAATACTTCTGGCATATGGAGGATTGTCAGTTTCTTCATTTTATCACAGTGTCATAACTGCATGTTTTCTAATGCAGATATGTTTGTGAGAGAAACTAATTTTGTGAAGACTAATGCAATCTAGACAAGATGCTACTCTTTGGGAGTTGCAGACATGCAAGCTGCGGCACAGAGGAGGGGAGAGAAGATGGACATTCTGCTTAACATCAGTGAATTTGCAGCTCACAGCAACTCAAAAAATGCAAAAAAATGTTGTTGCACATTTACAACCTGTTGCCAGTGCCATAAGCTTTTTCAGTGTATTTCATTAATGCTGCTGACACAATGAATGTCCCACAGAGCCTAATCAAACCTTAAAACTTTATACAAAAAACAAAAAGAGTCGTTGAATATTCGTGTTGAACAGCCAAATCTGATTCAACTGGCACAATTCAGTCAGCTTCAGCCCCAACGATAATTATATCAGAAAATATTGCAGAGTCACTGTATCACATTATTACAGAATTATTATTACCCCTTACAATGAAACTTAAAAGGAATAAAAACAGATATAGGAGAATATTACTATTTTTTTAAATGAAAGTATCTGTAGAAACTATCCCTTTTGAAAATTAATTAAAATAAACATGAGATTCTCTGTCAAGCTGCATTTTTTCAATACTGTAGGTAAGCAAACTTACCAATTGCAACCATCATTTTTCATGCCACAGTATACCTTGAAACCAGTTAATTACTGCAACTCCACCACCTAATATAGCAATAATAATATCTAATATAATTTGTCTCTTAACTATAATCTATACTTTCCCTCTGTTCTATATATTTGAGCATACTTTGTGTAGTAGTAGCAGTAGTTTACAGTTCCAAGTTTAGCATTTTTGCACATCCAGGAAATCTGTTATCTATTAATCCACAACAGCTTTATCTGGGATAATGTACAACAAATTATCTAGCACTGCCACATATTCTAAAATGTGCTCAGAAGCTACTGTATGGAATAATATCTAAAGCCAAGATTTCTGATAGTTGAAGGAAAGAGAAATGCTTTTCATCTGACTTATTTCTTTACAAGATTGATATGGTTTTGATTGGTTCATAAAGCATAGTCACAAACAATGTGATTCATACAGCTGGCCTGCTGTGCTGCTTCCTGTCACCAAAGATGTGGTACAAAAGCTTTGGGGAAAAAGGTTTAACCTGATTGACAAGTAAACATCTTAATTTGGTGTAAAAAAAAAAAAAAAAGTACAGCAGCGATGTGTATCTAAATAATGTTGTATATACAGTAATGTGCTATAATTATTACAGTTCAGCAAAAATCCTTATAATAAGCAAACTGCCCTGATATGATGTAAAGCTAAGAGGAGCAATTATAGTTTGTCATTCTTGGTGATGCCTGAGTTATGCAGATTTGGCAAGCACCTCAGAGGACAGATTACCCTGTTAGGAACTGAACCCTGCAGTAAAGCAGTCAACATTTAAGAGCATATACATCATGAAGTTAAAGAAAGAGCAGCAAAGATGCAACACTGCACCGAACAAAGTGGTTCCAGCACGGAGGAGCAAAAACATTATCTGAACTACAAAAAGAAAGTTTATAACCATTAAATTTAAACCAACTTTTAGACAGACATGTTAAACATGACATGTTTCTGGCAATTAGGATCTCATACATTTCAAACTTTTAAACTTTTTTTGACTATTCAATGACTTTCAAGGCCTAATGTTTACAAAATTGAATTTTCAGACATTGAAGACTTTTTAAGGACCTGCAGACTTTAAGGTCAACTGCTCTTAAAGTAACTAGATACATTTTGCAGCAAAAGAAATGATTGAAATGAGACTGAACAGACTGAAAAATCAAAATCATTATTAAATATTATGAGAGAGAACAGATGTTAAGAAAGTTTTTTCTTTGGGTGAAATAATTTACAGTTGAAAAAAGTAATTAATTGCCACGTACGGCAATATATGTTATAAATCACAACATATTGCTGTATATATGTTATTGTAATCCTCAGCGTATTGCAAAACATGAAATATGGCAATAATATTGTATTGTGACTTATTTATCATGAAAATACCAGATCATGGGGTCGCAAATGATGATATTGACTCTTACTTATCTGTACTGCATTACAAACGCTTATTTTATTGCTAAGATAAACTAAATGCTAAATGCTTTGTACTTTAGAGTTTGAATTGCTCATCCAAAAAGTGGAAAAAATTATAAAGCTCCAACATTTGCTTGAGTATGGAAATGTTCACAGAAACACAAAGTGGTATATTTATGTAAAAGACTGTGAAACAACTTGTGCATTTGGCAACTACAGAGTAATCACTGCAGGTATCAAACTATCCTTTGTTCTATTAAGCTACAAACCCAGCAGGAAAAAAAATAAAACAAACACTCCGCGTAGCCTTTAGCAATATGTTGATATGAAAGTCTGTGATGAACACAACAGCCGACATTTTTCTTTTTCTGTGATAGACAGACTAAGGTAGCAGATATGCACACACACACACACACTTACCTTTTTTTCATCTTCTCTTCATAGATGAAACAAGCAAAGCGCAGAAATCTGCCACACAACAGAGAAAAAGATGGCCTTCACAATACAGTCAACCAATGGCTGCTATTCAATGTGTGTTGCAGTTGCTGCAAATGACCTTGCATAAATGCTGTCTGAGATAAGGGCCTATTCATATGTAATCTGCTGCTCTATATCTGCTGTGTGCTTGTGGAAAAACAACACTGAGAGGAGAAGAAAAAGTTTGAGACCCTGGACACAGGAATAGCAATGTGCTGTGAAGAGATCTGGCACTAATTACTTACTCAAATTGTAACACTTTGGATGAATACAAATGTACCCCTTTCAAACAGAAAAAGAAATTAAAGCAGATAGTTGTGTAAATCTAACAGAACATTAGGGGGTCCTTGAGGTTTTATAGCAAACACCTCTCATGTGAAACCTGAAGACAAATAATATGGGTAGATTTTTACTCTGCCTGCACACTGAAACATGTCACATTGCTTAAGTTGCATATACCATAGCTAGATATTAGAATTTTTGAGCAGATCTGTACTATATAACAGATAGAAAGGTGTCTCTTTGCATCTTGTTTTGTGGGAATTTAGATAAATAACAGGGACTTGCCAAAGGTTTTCAGTAATGAGCCAAGAGCTATTTAAAACCCAAAATGTTCCCATGATGAAGGTCTTATTAAAAAACTCCACTGCTTAGAGCTCTTAGGTGATTGCCTTAACACTACTGTCAATTTACTTCACACTCTACAGCCTAAATAGCCTACTTGATAAGAGAGTGATGCTACAGTCACTTCCTCACATTCACTGCTCATAAGATCAGATGACTCATGATATGGGTGTATCTCAAAATTGTGTAGAACCTCACTAGCATGTTTAAAGCCAATACAACTGCCCCAGGCTGTGGTATGATAGTAAAGAATGGGCATGATAAAGTGCTTTACTATTTAGAGAGATATGTTTGTATGATAAAAGGTATTATTTGTGCTCAGTTCACCCAAGTGCCTCGGGTGTCATCAATCAAAACAGATAAAATTTCTGTGATACAGGAGCTAGGACATATATACTCACACACACAGGAGACAAGATAGGTACATTTTTGAATTGTTATTGGCTTGTACCTAAAGGGACAGTTACCCCCCAAAACATAAAAAAAAAAATACACATATTACCTCTTACCTGTAGGGCTATGTATCAGTTTAGATTGTTTTGGTGCTGAGTATTGCAGTTATCAGCCCAGAGATGTCTGCCTTCTCTAACATATAATAGAACTAGACGGCACTCAGCTTGTGGTGCTCAAAGAGTCAAAAAATAAATTTGAAAAACTCAACTGCAATGTCTTTTTCCAGAAATCATGACTTTTTTTATCAACATAATCCACAGACCTTGTTGTGAGCAGATTCATGTAGGAACTATTTTCTTTCTGCCAAATTACAACCACCAGCCGAATCACTGCACGAAAGGAATCCGGCATCTACTGCTCACCACTGAGCAAGCTAACATCACAGCTCAGCCAAGGAAGACGCCATTACTGTTAACATCTCACGCTGTCACAAGTACAAGCCTATTGTCCAAGTGTAGATGCACTCAACTTTCTACATGGTGATACAGTTGATGTGTGTAGTTCGGTAGAGAGAAAATACATGAAACTGCTCACAACAAGGTCTGTGGATTATTTTGAGTAACCATGTCAAGATTTCTGTAAAGAGACATTAATATTGTTTGAGCACCATGAGACGAGTGCCATGTAGTTTCTTTATGTTGAAGAGAAGGCGGTCTACAGCTCTGATTCTCTGCCTGAGCCCGATTATGACAAACCCAACCAGCCAGGTCGCAAGGCAACATGGTTGGCTGTGTTCGATTTCTGCCTCCCCAGCAAAGAGAGACGTGTGTACGACATGCAGCAATAAGCAGTGATCATTTACACACCGCATCACCATAGCCAACTAGACGCACCAAGAGACACAGCCCACTCTGCTGAACTTGACAAGACTATTGAAATAGCTGTTAGCCTGATCCATGTTTTAATGTTTAAAAATATACCATAAAGTATAAAGAGGGTCTTTAAAATGGGTCAAGACCAAATTGCTGACCAGGCCTGATTTTTTTGGGTCCGATCAGACCTCTAAGGCAGACATCTCTACAACCGATATCTCCAACACTTCGCAGTTGACACTAAAACAAGGTAGCCCAATAAACAGCACCACAGGCAAGAGAAACTAGGTATTTTTGATTTTGGGGTGAACTGTCCCTTTAAACTGTTCTGTCAGTACTAGGATATATCTTATTGAAATCTATATGGGAGATGATCTTCAACTGAAATCTGAAAAATACAAAAACCTTGTGCAATTTGCGAAATAAAATGCTTTAAGACAGAAACGTAAATGTGGCGAAAGTCAGTATATAAACATGTTTCATGATTAAATCTGGATGTTGTCAGTTCTATTATACTATATGACTAAAACAATCACACACTGGGGACCAATTTTTATGTTAAACCTTTCATCCGGAAGAACACAACAAGAATATCTAATAAAGAAATACAAGCCTAGAGAGCATTAACATTTTTATCCCAATTATCAGCATGAAAATCTTAAATTTGTTGAGGTGTTTTATACTTAAAAGTGTCCAGGATCAAACACAAACATAGCAATGTAAACACACCATAACCAAACAAACAAATCTTCCAATTACTACAACCTGACACCCCAGAAACAGCGGCTAAAAGTGGAATACATTCTGTTTGTATCAAGGGGGCAGATGCACACACTAGGGGGCCTCAGATCATAACCCACTGAGGCCCAGCCACCACCACTTTGCACGTTTTGATGCAAAGACAGATTTTTGTCTGGTATCTGAATGTGATGAAAGGATAAATTGAGAACATGCTTAAATCATAATTTGCCAAGAAAAAAAAAACTTTAATATCCCAGTTTTACTAGCCCTTTGCAGTTAGTCCAAATTTATACTTAGTTTAGACACAAAATAGATAATGCACCAAGTAAATGCAGTCTGAGTTAAAATTATAGGGACTTAACACAGCACTGTACTATATTATAAAGCTTTGAGACTGGACTTTAATAGTGAAAATATCTGCCACACACTTAATCAGACAAAATGAACCTGGGGCTTTTGGGGCTGGGCTTCTGTGGCAAGTCCCTGCTTTAATCCAGTCTCGCTCATAATACCATACATATTTAATAAGCATCGCCACAGTGTACATTAATCTATCTGGAAACAGAGCAGGTCTACATGCAGATCAGGAGTGAGCTTACCCAAACCCTGAATGTTACTACAAATGCAGCTAAAAAGTGTTTTCCTGTAAATGTTGTGTCATCTGAAAATAGCCCTAGGTCTTAGATATTTTGTTAGCTAGTAGCTACATGGAAGATTACAGTGGATTAAAGCGGAATCTACTACAGGTAGATAGCTCCAATTGAAATATTGCATGCAAGCTTAAAACTGGTGCAAGAGTGCCACCCAGTGGCCTCCATTATTAAGTACAATGGTATAACTCGACGTCCATTTATCAAATTACTACTGTGCAACACTGCAGTGCAAAATAAACCAACATATAATAGCTGCGTAAATAAAAACTGTCACGTTTGGGAGGCCTCTTAGCTTAAGTTTTATTCATTCTAGTGGTCATTGATTTAGTTTTTATTAATTTAATTTTTAAGCGGATTTTTATTGATTTTTCCCATGAAAGCTGAAATTTAACAAAGTGAATTTTACATTATTAACATTGATTTTATTATAATGTGCGGCTTCTGTCCATGCAAAAACAACAAAACATTACCTGCCTGAATAAAAACTAACACGTTTGGTAGGCCTCTTCAAAGTTTTATTCTTTCTATTAGTCATTCATTTTATATTTTTAGAACTTGTTTATTTTTTAAGTAGATTTTTGCTGATTTTGCCATTGCAACTGAAATTCATCAACAAGTGCCCTTTACATTTTCAGCATTAATCCTATTTCAATGTGCAGCGTCTATTCGCTCCAAAATCAAAGCAGGTGAGCCAAATTAGTCACTAATTAACGCACGCTATATAAACAGCTGTGCACGAGCCAGAAAACTGGGATAATTATTCCTTTAAAAAAAAAGCTTGATATAACATTTGGCGTAGTTACTATTGTCAACGTTTATATCTTACACCGTTTAAAAATGACTAACGATATATCTAAAAAGAAGGGGAAGAGTTCGGGTGAGAAAAAGGGCAAAAGAAAAGTCAAAAGAAGAGAGACTTATGCGATGTACATCTATAAAGTTTTGAAACAGGTGGGTGAAAAACCTTAACTGTTTTGGTTTTGCGAACTTTACCATTAACTAACGACCCTTTTCCTCTGCTTTCCAAGGTGCATCCTGACACGGGGATTTCAAGCCGAGCCATGAGCATCATGAACTCCTTCGTGAATGATCTGTTTGAGAGGATTGCCACAGAGGCGTCCCGGCTGGCTCAGTACAATAAACGCTCTACCATCACCAGCAGAGAGGTGCAAACTGCGGTGAGACTGCTGCTGCCCGGGGAGCTGGCCAAACACGCCGTGTCTGAGGGAACCAAAGCTGTCACCAAGTACACCAGCTCCAAATGAAGACTTCAGCACAGTTGTTGTGACAAAGATGCCTTTGTTGTCTGGTTGATTTCAATAAATATGAGCACAAACAGCATATTTTTCTTGTCGTTTTGTATTCCCTTCTTTCATTTAGAGACGGGGAAGCAGGGTCAATATTAAACCACTAGATGGGGTAATTGCACATCTATCATATTGCAGGCACATTGAGTCAGTGTCTTTGATAACAGACCTAATTTCTGTGCATAAAAGCTATAATGTTCCTGTTTGCTAAAAAGATTCCCTGTACAGCTGTCATTTTGATTAAAATAAACTATACTATATTCACAACGTATGACACAAACATAACTGTATAATGTACTTTTCTTCATTGTTAATTATTATATACAAATTAAGCAGCAACCTTCGCCAATCTAGTTGATATGTGGAAGGTTATCCACAGCGGACTACTGAACAATTATTTACATTACACACAACAAAATCCCATGACCTTTCCAAAACTTTCAATGATTATTCACTAGTTTAATGTCTTTTCCCAGCATGGAAAACAATATTGTGATATTCTATAACTTTTCCAGGTTTTCTATGACTGTGGGAACCCTGGATATCCAGCTGTGGGATTATGCTTTTTGACAGCCTTAACTGCGTTTTTTGTTTTGTTTTGTTGTTGTTTTATTTATTTTTTTTACACATAATAAGAAAAGGGAAAATTACAAAATGTTTCTAATCAAGCCCCAATCGCAAATTCCCTTTCCTCACATTCAGACAAAGTTTGAATTACTATTACAACTCGGCTTGTTTTACCATTTATCACCACTAACACCCACGCTTTCAGCATAACAGAAGACAGCTATAACTGTACAATGGTACACACTGTACTTTATTTACGACACTGATCATAATTGACGTAAATTAATTATTATTGGTGTAAACTGTGGCATTTAGTTGGATATGAGCGAGGTATGAGACAAACCTATTGCAGACAAATAGTTTATCATCCACTTTGTTTTTCAAAACACACACAGGCTCCACTTGTGTGTAGGTCTATCATTCATCACACACTCATATCGATCCAAGAGCAAAGGCACCTGTGTCTCTAGGCGAGACACAAATAAACTGGGATACACTGAGAGCACCAAAGCCCCAACAGGTGTTGAATTAAACAGGTGGCTGTGATGTCGAGAGGGTAACATAACTGGATGAAAGCTGAACTGCTGTCAGCCGGTTAATCGCTTCGCGTTTTTGGCACGTTATCTCCTGCAAGTGCTCCACTGCAATGATTCAGAGACTCTTTAAACAAGCCCCGAGAGTCAACCGATACAACCACAGCTAACGTTAATGTCACTTACACAAGTAAGGGTTCCCAAAGTGTCTTGACTCAATGCGTTATCAGTGGCTATAACTATCGTGTCAAAAGTTGATATGTTTTAAGCTTAATTTGTATCACAGCGAGCTAGCAGTTGCCCGATGTAAGGTTAGCTAGCACGGCTAACGTTAGCCTACCGTTAATGCGTTAACACACCACAAAAGTGTAATTTCACAATACTTACCAGTGTTTTGAAGATATTTCCTGATGTCTCCATCTTCAGTCGGCCGCCGAAACAACAAAAAACGACACATATCTCGCCTCAGACGAGTAAAGAAATAAACAAAAAAAAATCTTGTTCTTCTTCTAACGCAGTTCCGGTAGACTGTACACTTCAACAAAACTTTATCAGCAGCGGTCCAAAATAAAGATGGCAACCGGAAGTCTTGCTCGCTTGCTGGGCGGGCCCATAGACTGTATATAAAGATTTATATAATATTTATATTATCTATTTATATATGTGTTTATATTTACATATAGTCACTTGAATATAAACTTGGGTGGGCCACAAGAAAAATATCAACACAATAAGCTATTGTTCGTTTCAGCGACCAACTAGTTACAGTTATTAAATTATAAAATAAACATAATTGTTACTGGTTACAGATACTGACAGAAAAAAATGTAATTAAATTATAGTTATTAATCACAATGTTGGTGAATACTCATTTAAAAAATCAGTAAAAAGTTTCTATGTTGAATTAAACATTTATTCTGCTGCTTTACATCTTTCTGTTGTGCAGGTATAACTACTCCTGGTGTATTTTTTGTCCAAAGCCGATCAGCAAAGGTGTTGAGACAATTTTTAGTGCAACATTTATGCACTTATGTATTGGGGTCTTTTAAGATTTATTGCCGTGTTTAAAATAGTTTTTGGAAAAATAATCAAAAAGTAATCAACTGTAATAGTTACATTACCTTTTATGAAGTAAGTAAAATCGTTAGGTAAGAAGAGTTTTTACACATACTTTCATTCACTTTTCAGTTACAGAAGGCCTGTAACACATTCAACTAAAAAAAAAAAAAAAAGCACAAAAAGCACCCATTGTTTTTATTACTTCATATGTCAGTGTAACTGATAATACCAGTTATTCTTAATTCTATGACAGTGACACTGTAATATTTTCTGAGATTGGTTATCATACTGTGAAAGTCTCCTACCGTTGTATGTGGGGACACAGTCTGGGGTTTGAGGGTCCTCTCAGAAAATTGTAAGCATCAATTTCCTGCAGAGGAAGTTTTATGCACCAATTTATGGCAGAAATGTCTTTATTTCTGTAAAGCAAAACACAAAATTCAGGCCATAGGTTATTATTGAAAATATAAAAATATAATGGAATGTATAATGCAATAAGGCTCTCTGTCATTCTGTATTGCTTTCAAATATTTATTCTCTAGACTTTTCTCATTTAATGTTATCCCAGCTGAGTGTCTCAAGTTTGTGGAAGTAACCTCTTTCAACGTTCATGTGGCACCTGCTCATCATAATGATGAATTATTTCATTATAAATTATTTCATGTAGGGGTTGATGAATTAGTTAATAGTCCATATGTGTTTCAGCAAGATTAATGCTCATGTTCAAAACTGAATGCACATTCAAAACATATCCCTTGTATATGTGCTCTCTCAGAAGTCCAGAAAATGTATAATTCTGAGAGAAAAAAAGTTGTAATATTATAAAAATGAACTCAGAATTTAATGAGAATGGAGTCATAATGTGTCAAGAAGAAAAATCTGCCCTGTAGCCTGCTGAGCATTATGTTACTAGTCTGCTGATTTCTTCTTCAAACTGTCTGACAAACACAGAACCCCCATTTGGGAATTTCTGTGGAGCAGGCAGTGCAGTGCTCCTCATCAGAGGTGGAATACCAAAACTAACTGATAACACTTTTGATCAGGCATATTAAAAGATTGTCCCATATTAAAAAAAAACCTACTGCACCTGACTGAATCAATACAAGACATGATTTGTCCTGCATATTCATGTACAGAACTCTTACAATGGAAACTGCAGATGAGTTTTCTAGGATATTGTTAGGAACAAATCTGTCCTGGTAAATTATTAGTACGGATATCTCCCTCTTTAATACAAAGCTACGCCTTTGACAAGATGAGAAAGGACAGGTTCTATCTATTAGCTGAGCAAAACAGCCTCAACTTGAGAAACTGGTCATATTCACATTGACAGCATGCTTTTTTTTTCAATCAAGATGGATAGACAAGTCTTTGATGGATCCCAAATGTTGTCAGAAATGGGGGTAAGAGTTTTTCAAAGTTTAAAACAGGCATATATCTCTGACCCATTTATCTCACATGCAAAGACAATGAATACATGAGAGGTACAACCTGTTTAATATTCTTATGATTAGATGTCAAAATACAGCAGTGGTTTGTTATAAAAGTCATGTTTTTATACCTCTGACGTCTGTATTCCAACCCTAATTCATTATTCAGTTAGCTTTAAAAATTGACATATTTATAAAGTGACGGAGGAAATAATGCAACATCGTATCCTTGTTATGCATTCTAATCAGGGTTTTAAAAGACGACCCTGTCAACTGAATAGTACTTGATTACAGGATAATGACACTAGCGTTTGCACCAGTCCAATCTGCATAAAATGGAGGAACTGATAAAGGTCTCTCTAATTAGGATGGTGTTTACATCAGGCTTTACATACACCTATTAGGCTACCCTTGTCAACATCCCACAAAGCCGGGGCTCAGTGTGATAATGCACTTGGATGTGACTCCCACCGCTGACTGTTATTGTTGAGACACCCATTTTAGACGTTTCCCAGTATTCTTGGTAATGATGTGAAATCTACAGATGTTATTACGAGGGTGATACAGTCTTTAATGGCAGTAACTTTGTTCGTGATTATCATGCCCATTTAGGTTTTGTATCTCGCACCCTTCCCCATATCCCCTCTCATGCCCATGCCTGGTGGTAGTCATCGCTGTCTCCTTTAGGCAGACTGCTATGAACACATTATGGATGGATGCATTAGTGAGTGATGCAGAGCCCAGGCTGGCTTGCCTTGTTTTCGTGTGAGAGTGCATCATTAGAAAATGTTCCACTTGGCAGGGAAGCGCGTATTAACTGCAACCGCAATGAAATGAGGTTGTGATAGATGGTTAAAGTTATACAGGACTATTAGGTTGAAATATGAACCTCTCAATTGTCGTGATGAAACAAAGGGCTATTTGCGTGGTGATCAGTGCATTGAGAGACAATTGGAATCTGAAAAGACCGATACAATACATTATAGGTAGTGGGGCTAAGAGCTGAAAGAGTACAGAAAAAGTAATCATGCTTCCACAAAATAGTTTGGAGCTACTGTTCAATTCAAGGCTCTATAAATTCATTTAGGTTCTCCACCAACATCTCAAGCATTGTGATGAGACCTGGGGGAGATTTGCGAACAGTGCACCTTGTCTAAGCCCTGTTGAAGACTCTGATGAGCCACATATATATGGAAGTAAACCAGAGATTGGCTATCAAAGGCGCTTTAATGGCATTGGAGAATTAAAGCAGACTTTGTGTGTCTACTTTAATGTGTCCATATGGACTGCCAGAGTCAATATGATATTAAGAGAATGAGAAAAAGCAAAGATGTAAATCAGAATCAGCAGACAAAGGCATAAACATAGAAAATAGCTTTCCTGTAGATAATGTCGCTTGCCAAATAACCCTTTGATAAATGAGCAAACTGGCTTGATTTCTTACAAAAACATGGGAGGAGAGCAATTTAAGAAGAAATGAATGAAAATTAGCAAGAAATTAGTAAAAAAAAAATGCAAGAAAATTACCTGGAAATCTAAACACACACAAAAAACTGAAAGAGATAAACAAGCAAATGTCCTGAAAATGTTTTTAAAAATTATGAGAATTCTGTAACATCATTTTAAATATGTAATTATAGCAATAATGTAGTTTTTCCTCTATTTCTTTTTTCCCCATCCTTTTCCCTAGCTTTAAAAGAGAAATAATCTAAATCTACAAATTTTCAAAAACAATTTCTTTACTAATTGCAGTTACATTTCTTAACAAGTTGCTCATTGCCTTTTTTCTCTCATGTTTTTGAAAGAAATCAAAGCAACTTGTTCAGGATTCAAAGGTTTAAATACTTGTGAAGTAAAAGAAAAGCAACAACAACAAAAAATAAAAAAATAAAATGATCTCAAGAAAGTGCTACAATACATTTTTTGTAACATCATTTTAAACATATAACTGCTATAATTGTATACAGTTTGCAGGACATTTCTTGCCATGTTGCTCACCATGTTTATTCCCATGTTTTTAAAATAAATCAAACCAATTTTCTTAGGTTTCAGAGGTTTAAATGCTTGTGAAAGACTTCTGAATGAAGCCAAAGAAAACTGATGTCGATCCAGGCATCAAAGGGTTACCCTAGCTAAGTTATTCTACCACCTGCATAAAAACTTCCTGTCTTTAACTCCCAAGATTGAAACTTAAGTATGTAAATTACATATTAATCACTTTCTTATTAGCTCAAAATTGCCCAGACACAATCTTGCTCCCTAACAATAAGTAACACATAAATCATTAATAATAGAAACACCTGATGGATAATTGAGTGCTCTGATGTCATGGTAGCGCTCTCTCTAAACTTTCTTTGGGTGCACTCTGTCTTAAACTAACAACAGATCCAATTGCAAACCCATTAGCATTTAATATTACTGTAATTACTGTGTACATTTCATTATGTTCTCAGTATATTAAATGACTGCTCAGTGTGGAGGGAGGGCTATAGTTTAATCTCTTTCTGTATTACTGTGTGCCACAGTACTCAAAACAGCATTAAGAGGCACATAATCAGAGGGAACTAATTGCCTATGATTGCATAAATGAAGTGCCTCACTCTCATCAGGCCTGTTGCTGATGTCCAGCCTTTCACTGCCTTGGGAGAGGAAGGCAGTTGACCACAATGCTGAAAAACCTTGGAGAGACAGCTTCTGGTTGGTAATGTGAAGAAACCAAAGATTTAATATGTCCACAGGGGGCTGTGAGGGCAGGGGGTGTTACCACTGCTGATGTTTTTTTTCTTGTCATCAGAGTTGCCTCCGCTTCACAGAGGGAAAAAAAAAAGTGGAAAAAAAAGAAACATGAATGCCCACCATTTGAGAAATGAATTTATCGAAGTCGCTGTCTTTTTCCCCATTAGTAAGTGTTTAGTTCAGCGTTTTAAATAATTGCGTTACCAGGAATGATATTTAAAATACATTTGGGAGTCAATGAGGCGGGAAAGTGCCTACATGTTTTGCTGATGACACCCGGGCCATTTGGAAGACATCAAAGTAGAGAGGAGGTAGCCCAGATGCATATTATAAACTCATTATGTATATCATTTAAAAGGATGTACTCCAGCCACAAAAACAATATTCCTAGTCTCTCTCTGGTAATGTGTGTTTTCAAAGTTGAAACTCTTACTCGCCTTCAGTTTAATGTGGCATCTATTACCAAACTGTAACATAAAATAAATGACCTTGATTTCCATACCAGAACAGTCGTTAAGGTATAGATGAGATGCAGCGCTGCTTCTGTGTTTTTAAATGGGAAAGAAGGTAAAACCTCGCCACAAATATCTAGTATTTCTCCACCTGTGGTACAGACCTTGTTTTCCACAGAGCTTACAGGAATCCTAAAGGACTCAGAGGTGCATAAGCATATATTAAAATATGTGTACTTTTATACAATATGTATTCAATACAGCACTTTTTAACCCTTTAAAACCTGGATCGACGTCACTTTTCTTTTACTGTACTCAGAGGCCTTTCACAAGTATTGAAATGTTTGAACCCAGGGAATTTGTTTTGATTCCTTTGGAAAGCATGGGGGAAAGGCAATGAGCAAGTTGGCAAGAAATTTATAGATTTAAAAAAATAAAAAGAAAAAAGAAACTAAAAAATGTCCAGAAAACTATATTTTTATAATGATCATAATTATATATTTAAAATGATGTCACATAATTATTATTATTGAGCATGTTTTTGAGTAATTTCCTCATTTATTATTTTTCTTTTTTTTCTTTCCTTCTTTTGTTTTTGTTGCAAATTTTCTAGCAATTTTTATACAAATTTCTTGCTGATTTGGGGGTAATTTCTTCTCAAATTGCTCATTACTTTTTTCCAATGTTTTTTAAAGAAATCAAGGGTTAATAGATAATGATATTACAGCAAGTTAATCAGTCACCTAATTTTGAGTCATCTTTGCATGCCTTGAAAAACTATCCCTGATGTCTGAGAGATGGGATCAGTTTTGCTATTGGATAGGATAACGTTGGAAAATAGTGGTCCATCAGTCAAAAGAGATGTTTGTCAGATGCCTAGCGAGTAGGCTTAAGAGGCTTAATTATGCGCCGTCCCTCCGCCATCAGAACACTACACGTGGGGCAGAGTAACACAGCGGTTGCCAGTCATTCAGCCTAATGTTCTAATGCAGGGAGCCATGTGGATACATAAAATCCATTAAGGCTCTTGAAAGAAAAAAATACTGGAAGCAGAAAAAGACATTTTGCAAACACTCACAGGGGCTTACAAACAGGACATTCTAATTTGATCTTCCTCTAGGAAAAATTACAGGACAAAATTTGGACTCAAAAATGGCCCAAATGCACAAAAGTCAACTAATCCTTTTTATGTTTAACAGTGAAAGCTTTGTTAGGAATGGTCATAGTTTGCAGTGATTTGACACTTGGACTATACTTGCTCAGCACATCTCGAGAAGGAGAGGTGGAAACACACTGAGCTTCTAATGCCTCATTCCCACTGCACAAAAAGCCTCAACAAAAAAACGCACTCGCTAACATCTGGCTTTTAAATGCAATGGCAATCCGTACAATCGGCTTTTACACCCGGGTCAAATGACTCTGCAGTTGTCACGGGTATTTATTGCCCCCAGCTTCTATCAGCTGCTTAACCAGTGAGATGCAATGACATGCCGTCACTAATTATCATTTGTCTCCACCTAAGCAGCACCAAAACATCCATCCAAATAAATCTGCACCACGTTTTTAAGAGAGACTAAATTAGTAAGAGGTAAAAGAAGTAACTACTGTCAAGTTTTCACAGACCTCTGTCCTTGCTGCTCTCTACTGTTTACGTGTTCTTTGGCCTATCTGTGACGTGAAACGGACACACCAAAACAACCCACAGACATGCTCATGTGCTGCAATGCTGTGTCACTCAAAATTAACACATACTGACCAGGAAGACACTAAAACAACCACAAACAAATGCAAAGGAACTGCAAAAACACAGAACAGAGCTGCAAAAACAGGCAAAACAACCACAAAGAGACACAATATGCAGGGTGACCTCTAGCTAACCTGGTTGAGTGTACCTAATATAGGCTGAGTTCTTTGCAGCAGCCTGGTAGCAATTCCAACCTTTGGCTCTTTGCTGCATGTTATTCCTCCTAACCCTCACTGCTTTCCTGTCTCTCTCCTGCTGTAAAGGCAAAAAGTCCTAAAAATAATCTTTAAAAAAGGATATGGCCACATATAGATGCAACACAACCACAAAGACACACAATTTGACCACAAGGAGATGCAAAAAGACACAAAATAACCACAGAAATAGGGGAAAAAACAACAACATAAAAACACACAAAATAACCAAAAAAGACTTAATTTCACAGAAAATGCAAAAAAACATACAATATGACTGCAAAGAGATACGAGGGAACTGCAAAGAGACACAAATGAACTGTAAAAATGGGCAAGACAAGCACAAAGAGGCACAATATGACCACAAAGGGATGCAAAGGAACTAAAAAGAGACACAAAATGATGAACAAAAAATACAAAATTACACAAAAAGATACATAATGACTAAAAGAGACGAAAGATTACCTAAAAGAGAAACAAAAAGACCACAAAGAGATGCAAAGGACCTGCAAATAAACATAAAATAACTAAAAAATAGGCAAAACAACCACAAAACACACAAAATGACTAACACAATTACTCAAAAAGATGCATAATAATGACAAAAATTACCATTAAGAGATGTAAAGGAACTGCAAAGAGACACAAAGTAACGGAAAAAAAGATGAAAGAAACACAGACACAGTAAAAACCTAATGTGTCAATGCTTTTGAGGAAGCACTCCTCCAATCTGTTGCTGATTAAGGTTCTGTCTAATAGGAGCCAGTGTAATTTAAAAAATATTTTCTATCACCCAACAAACTACGTGTATTGTAGTTACAAAACATGAGTTTACTCAACTCATTTGATACTGGCAGTCTGACAGAGACACTACATGGCTGTAACTTTGCTGCAGGCAAACAGGAGCAGCTCGAGTGGCTGCATGTGAGACATAAAAATAGCATTACTTGTCACACTCCGGGGAGGGTCTCATACCGAATATCAAAACAACTCTGTGAACCAGCCCTGTGAACAGCCGGCAGGCACACAGTGGACATTAGCCAGAGAGAACAACAACAGAAGCAGACAGACAGGCCTTTTTAGATGCTCTCCTTCACTTAATCACAAACAATAACTTTACTCTGTGAGAGACAAGCCATTCAGCATGTCGCGAGGCAGCTTTGTCTTCACATCCACAGCCCTACGCTCCCTTGAACTTGACGAGGACATGCTGGAGAGACACAAATACAAGAAGCAGCTGGCCTCCCATCACTTCAATAGCTATATGCTGAAGAAGGCGATGAGGGACAGGGCACCGCTGAGGTCCAGTACTGCCACACCGCCAGCTATCTGCCAGGATGTGGTCGTCCAGAACGCTCTGTATACAGGAGACCTTGAGGCCATGCAGCGCCTCTTTCCCAGAGGATCCACAGTGAACCTCATAATCGAGCCGCAGGGAGGGGACATGCACTGGGTCGCCACAGGGGAAGGTAGGAGACAACATCTGTCTTCATTAGAAATTAATTCAGGAATTCATATGATCTGGCACAGCTAAGCAGCTTTATTATATGTCCTGGAGATCAGCATCCAAAATTGACTGAAGTGAGAAAAATTACCTTTGGGAAAAGACAGAAAATAAATCATTGCTTTAAAATGATTTTAAGATGCAATTATGAGCAATATGTACCTTGTGGATCTCACCTTGACCCAGAATTTTGGGACACATGAGCTGCAATAATTATAGAAACAGAGCACGTGGCGATATTTATAGAAACCATATGCTCAACACATAAACAGACTAAGAAGTCATGGGTTTGTTGAGTGCAACAGGATAATAATCCATCAGATTCAGTAGTAGCCTTTTACTAAAGCAAAATAAGCTTCTTGAGGCCCTGGAAAATGATTTTCATACCTCTAAAGTTAAAATTTTGTACACTTTAGAATCTGACAAGTTGATTTAACTTTTTTTTAAAAATCTAGAAAACTGATTAACTTGAAAAATGTAAGTAAATATAACTATTAGTCTTGATTTATGTGGACTTTATATCTTGTAAAGTTTAATTAAAATAAATACAGTAACTTAATTTTGTAAAATGTTGTTGCAACTTAAAAATGACTAATTAAATCAATCTTTCAAAGTTTTAGCAACTTCAGTAATTCTCTGCTATATTCTGCTGTTTGCAAACTAGTCAATCTTTTCAGTCTCTTTTTTTTCCTAAACATTTTAACAATTCAGAATTTGCAGATCTCTTAACTTCATCACTGCAAACATCCTCTTTGTCATAATCAAGTTAAGTCAGACTAATTTTGTTTACTGAAGTTGTGGTTTAAGTAATTCCACTCGTCATTTTTAAGTTGCAACAACTTAAACTTAAAGTTAACATAAACTTAGATTTATAGGTATATTTACTTTCCTTCTTTCAAGGCAATTAGTTTCCAAGATTATTCTAAGTAAAGTCAGCTTGTCAGATTTAACAGTGTATGAGTACAGCTAGTGATGGGCTTTTGCAATACTGGAATTCTTTTTACTAAAAATTCTGTTTGTCAAAATAATGTCTTTCTCTTGAACTTAATTTGTGCAAGAGAGCATTGTCCTTTGACTCCAGTGTATTAGCTGAATCAGTGGGCAGGCGACATGCAACACACCAGTCATTGGCTCCCATGCCACTGCACTGGCAAGGTTCACCGGGTCAAGCAAAATATCACATAACGCCTCCTTGAAATAGCCCTGTCTGCACAAACAACCTGCATAAGCGATTATTTCCTCTGGGAGAAACCACCTTACAAAAACTTTTTAAAAAACAATCCATTTAGCTCCAGTATGGCTTATGTAGCACCTAAGATAAAGTACCGCAAACCAAAGCAGTACCGCAGCGATGTGATCGCCACAGCCAAGGCCTCCGGTTGTGTCCTGCAGTTCTGGAACTCTCTACTTGTCGGGGATGAGCTGACGATTCTCAGCATTGTGGACGACGACGAGTATGAGTACCTTATTGATGCCATCTATGACACCAGCAACATAGAGGAGTGGAAGAACTTCAGATTTAACTACAAAGTTTTGAGTATGTTTGTCGGAGTTGATGTTATATCAAACTGGCTACAGTTGGGGAAAAAAGTTATGGTCTTTTATGGTCCCTTTTCGTCAGGGTACTTTTGTTGAGTGAAGTCATGCAAACAGTAAAACTACGTAATGTGCAACTCTTAGATTCCTAATATCCTAAGGGTTGAGCTCTAAAATGACTTAATATTGTACTCTCTTTTGGCAGGACTGTGGTCACTGAGTTATGAGCAGGAGCTGACCACCCCAATTCACATCACAGCCAGCCGAGGCTTCACGGACTGCCTGAGACTCCTGCTGCAGCGTGGGGCCAATGTTGACCTGGCACCTGGGGGCAACACTGCCCTGCATGAGTCTTGTGAAAACGCCGAGCCAGAGTGTACCAAACTGCTGCTAATCCACGGTGCCAACGCCAACGCTGTCACTGAAGACGGCTTTATGCCCTTGCACTTGTGTACACAACCCGAATCCCTTGAGTAAGTAAATAAAACAAAAATAGAAAGTGTAACCAGCGCAGGAGCATTTATCGCAGATGAAATCAGAGAGTTATGTGATCTCACCATCTGCTCCTGTTAAGAGTGCATGAAAACAAGCTAGCATACAAATAGAGAACATGACATGGACACATGGGCGGGGCAAGATGTTGTAAACATTCAGGGCTCAGTCCAAACCCAGGGGGAGGGGGGCAGTAAGCATGCTCTCCTGGAGACTTGGGGAACAACATGACAATTTCCAAGGGAAAAAGTGATCCTGTAGAGCCTAAGTCCTCTTGTGTACCTATTTGTTCTCCAACTGTCTTAATCATACTAAAACCACAACACAACAAATGTTTTCAGCCGTGCCACCTAAAACAGAAGAAAAAATTGTCTGTGCTTTTATTTTCAAGTTACACTGTGTAGGGTAGGAATTTGGTGTCAACAGCATTACTAATCTTGAAACCTATTTTTGCTACTATAATTAAGTAAAGCCTACTTTCAGAAATCCCGAGCTCGGAGCTGACATTTTATTCAACCTAAAATGTTGTCTTTGGGACAGATGTAAAGCTCTGGGTATCCCTGAACTAAAATGATCTACTTCCTCCCGACATTTATCATTGACTAATCTTTACCAAAGACAGTGAAGATACCCGCTGGCTGTGATTGGTTGATCTGCATCACATGATATGTGGTGCTTATTGCTGCGTTCCAAAATTGAACTTTGGGCGTGTTTATAAATCTAATCTGATGCTCTGCAATAAAATGAGCGAGCTGTTGTTGGGAGAAATGGAGCGTTCTATTTCTACATGAATTAATGAACAGGAATTAATCTCACATTTACTCAGTTTGGTGCTCTGCTGCTCCTTCTCCTAAAATCTGCTCAGAGCACACTCTGCCACTCCGAGAGCGCTGGATAACCAAACGGTACATTCCAAAAGCGCTCCGAGTTTACAAACAGTCCAGTTTGTGTCAGAGTGTGCTTTTGACCAAGCGTTTCGGAGCACAACCTTTGTTAATCTCAGGGCACGGTCATCGTGCTATGAAAAACTGGGGCTTGAAAACGCTTGTCTGCTGTGACGGCAGCACTTTTGAGTGCATCTTCCATGTCTCTACATTAGAAACAATGGAATGAAAAAAAAATGAAAAAATGCAACATGTGTACAGGCCCTAAATAGGGTGCCCCAGGGATGATGTTTTGCTGGTTCTCTCGTCAAAAAGCATATGGGATTTTTCCATTGGATTTTGGATCACTGCAGAAAGTAAGGTCAAAGAACGATAACCTTAACAAATTAACACCACTTTCAGGATTTTTGATGCCTAAATGCAATCGCCAGAAGTAAAAAGTTATTTCTAGGCTAAAAAAAAACTACACTAATGACACATTGTCGCCACTGCGAGGCTGTAAAGATGTGTTTGGCGTAATGACGTTCTGTACTATTTCTTAGCCACTTGTTAGCAACCCTTTTTTTAAGATCCATAAAAGCTTCAAATATTACAAATGGGGTATTTACTGACAGATTTTATGTCGTAGAACAAAACATGAAAGTCTCTTAAGCTAGTGTTAACCACAGGCCTTATTTAACGCTGCCAACCAAAAAAAACATTTAAAAAACCCATTGACTTTGAGACGAGCAAACCAGAGGCACTGAAATGCTGAGAGGATTTCCAGGTTTTAGTACTTAAAAGGATTAATAAAACCTAATGGCATAAAAAAAAATACCCAGCCTCGACATCAACAAATTCAGGATCATGTTTTTCACTTTAGTTTGTTAAATGGAATTTAGTTTAAAATCCATTTAAATTAACACATTTGGAGCATGATGTTGATGAACAGGTTCTTATCTGATAAGACTATGAGTCAGCCCAAAAAAAGCAAACATTATACACATAACATATAATGTTTGCTTGGGAATTCACTGTGTTCTGTTACAAAACTTCTGCAATTCTGTGTGCAGATGTGCAAAGTATCTCCTTCAGTACGGTGCAGCGATTAACGGTCGCACTCTAGATGAAGACGACACTCCCCTACATGTCGCAGCCAGGAACGGCCTCCCAGAACACACTGAGCTCTACCTGCGCTATGGAGCCGCTGTGGACAAACAGAATAACGAGGGTCTCACGCCCCTGAACTCTGCCTGCTCACAACCCCAGGAGGTGCAGGAGCTTGAATGCTACTTCAAGGTGTGCCAGAAGCTACTTGGGGCGGGGGCCACTGTCCACACCATGGACCAGGACAGACGCACCCCTTTGCACATGGCCTGTAAGAATGCAAATCCAGACATAGTGGATCTGCTGCTGGCAAACGGCGCCTTGGTTAACGAAATGGACTACGGCGGTGAAGCTCCCATGCACAACATCCTGAAGGTGGTGTGCTACAAGATTTCGCATTACCCTGAGAGGATTGTCCGTGCTCTGCTCAACCATGGCTCTATTCGGGTGTGGCCTGGAGCTCTGCCCATGGTAGGGAATCAAAAAGGATCCAAAAGGATAAAATGTGTGCGCATGCATTTAATATGAGCTAAAACATTCCAGATTAGTTTGTAGAAGTATGCTGTCTGTACAGCATGAACTAATTATTCATCAAGGTGTCTCATTTTGCATAATTAGCACATGTAACACCTTGACAAAGAGTCTTGAAACATTAAGCTGTTCCTTGCAATAATCCAGACTTCACAACTTCACATTCAAATCATTCTCATTTCATGACACAACATGAAGTGTTGCACTCTCTGCGGGAAACAGACTACAACCATCAGTGAACCCACGTGCACTAGACAAAATGCCTGGTTCCTAATTAGGCAAGTGTTAATAGGAGATTAATTAGCACTAATTGCATAATTTCCAGTTAAACCCCTGGAGGGAAGACCAATCTGTTCATTTCACAAGTGTTTAATTACTTTATTTCTTCAGTTCTATGGAGTCACAAGCTCGCTCATGAACTTAAATGATAATTATATGAATGTGTGTTGTGTCTTTAAAGGTACTGAAGCACTGCTGTGTATCCCCACGCACCATCGAGGTCCTCCTCAACTCCTACAGTCGCCTCAAAGTCACAGACACCTGGGTTGAGTCGGTGTCACCAGAGGTGTTCAAGGCAAGCTCGTTAGATGAGTCATTAATGAGTTGGGTGCAGTGTGTGCGTTTTGGAAAAATGTTTTTAGATTTTATGGGTTTTTTTTTAAATATGTTTTACGATTTTACCCTTTCTTTTTCTTCTTAAATTTCTTTTTGGTATTTACATGCTTAAAGGTTGCATGTTTTGGACAAAGTATCAGGACCATGACAGCTCCATTAAAATCAATGCTAATTAATTAGTTCTGGTAGTTAAAGTGCTCTTAAAATTGAGGTGAACCATCAATATGGTAAAGCCTCTAAAGGTCCAGTGTGTAGGATTTAGGTGCATTATTTGGCAGAAGTTATATATAATGTTCATAACTATGGTTTCATTCGTTAATAATGCCTACAAATTCTTTACATCGACAAAGTGGGTTCTAATTTATGGAGTCCGCCACGTTGTTTCCACAGAAGCCCAGAACAAACAAATCAAACATTGGTTCCCGACAGATACATTCACATTTTCACATCAGCCACGGGCTCCCAGGAAGTGAAGCCAATTTTCACAGTGACCAAAAAGTGTAATGATGTCTGTCACGTCATGTGACGCCCTGCAGCCCAAAAAGACCCTTTCCCATTGATTTACATGGTCAAAGAGGCATCAATTAATCAGTGAAAATATTATTTTGAGCATCAAAACACCTATGAAATTACTCTTTTCACCATTGGCATTTAATCCACTCTGTCCAATTACATTTGGAAAGTCTATAAGAGCAACATGACTGAATCATTTTTTTCCCCATTTAAGTCATCAGAGTGCTGAATAAGCTAGTGTGCCTGTTCTGCAGGCCACACAGTGCAGAAGCAGTGCTGGTCAACTGAGCAATTATATAAACAGCAGTTGGACTTTTTTGGCTTTTTTGGCTCTCATGGGAATGAACGGATCTTCGCCTTCAACGCTGTATCAATTTCTCTTTACACATCTATTGTCAGCCACCATAGTTCTCCAACACAATTGGCACAAGGGCAAAGTTTCAGTTCTGCAACGTCACTGCTAGATGCCACTATATCCTACACACTGGATCTTTAATTATAGAATTAATTTACAACAACATTCTGATAAAATGAATGACTCAAAATGTGCCCAAAAAAAACATTTTTGAATGTTTAGCATATTTAATAATTACTTCTTTTTATTTAAAAATACAACTGTGAGTTTCTGTAAAGTGAGCCAAATACTTAGTGCTTCACTATCATGTCTTTGTATCCAACCAGGAGCACAAAGAGTTCTACGAGTCCCTCTTCTCTTTGGAGCGGACTCCTCGCTGCCTGCAGCACTTGGCGCGCTTCAGACTCAGGACCTTCCTGGAGGGCCGGGTGCACAAGGTGGTCCCTAAACTTGAGCTGCCCACCTTCATCAAGAACTACCTGCTGCTGGAGTACAGAGATTATGTCCACTGAAAGCACTTTGTGTGTAAGCTGTGTTAGTGTGAGTGCTGATGAAGACAGAGTGCTGCTACATTTGTGAGGCTGCAGCAGCTTCTCACAGTATAACTCATAATTAAATTTGTGGCATCAAGTGTAGCACTATAACAGTACACTTAATAGTTTGAAATACATTTTGTGCCACACGTTTCAGGATGAAGAAGCAGCTTCTTGTCCTCTGTCACGTTTATTCCAGTTTGATTTTGCACCACAAGAGGGAGCTACAGACTAGAGTTGATCAAATACATAGCAGGTTGTGTTTTATATATTTTTAATTTTATGATCACATTTTTTTACTTCTGCACTTGATAGTGAGGATGCTTGTATTTTTATAACGATTATTATGATTGTTTGATGTTAATGCGCACTGTGATGCTGTGTTGCACATTAAGGATTAGCTTAAAATATTTGCATAAATGATTATTCCCATCGGTATTGTTGTAATTAGGCGTTTTGTATCAAAAAATGGGCTTAATGTAAAATAAAATATTCCACTACGGCTGTGTCATTATTGTTACTTTTTTAACTTAGGTTTTCTCTCTTTCTTCTGCTCTGCTGTTGTCGTTTTTCTACACTCTGTTTTGCTTTCTTTCTTTTTTTTTTTTACATTTATGACAGAAAAGAAGTTTTAAAAAATTGATTATGCTTTAGTTTTCAAAAATCACATAAAGTTAAAAATTAAAAACAAGTTGCAACATTAAATCGTGTTGAATACTGATTGTAATTTGTGTTTTCATCACGAGATTCCGATAGTTATTGGTCTTTAACCTGCTCATGTGATGCAGCAGGGGTGTAAATATAGACAGCGCAGGCAGGGGCGGTTGAACTGGGGCACATGGGGTTGGGGGGTGGGGGGAAATATAGAAAGTGGGCCCTTGTGAGTTATCCAGTTTGCTACCATGGAAAAAATATGTGACAAATTAAATTACAGTTAATAAATTGTTTCTTTAGCTATAAATAAAATTCAAAAGAAAAATCCATCTCCATCATGTTTTTTGTTTCTTTTGAAGTATAATAGTGAGTATCAATCTTTAACAAAATATGTTAGAAAGTATCTTATTCTATACAAACTATGAATAAACTACAAAGAAATCCAATTTAATACATTAATTTTTGCTTATTTGTGTGTGTGTGTGTGTGTGTGTGTGTGTGTGTGTGTGTGTGTGTCATATATGCAATGAGGAATTCTGGGTAATGTGTATTTTTAGTGTCGTCTCTATTTGACCTAGTGATGAGATGATAAAATTATAGAGTAGCTAGTCCGTAATAGGATGCTGGGAGCCTGCCTGAATAGCCTCAAGAAAAAGACAGCATAAGTTACTCTATGCAAACTGTCAAAAATAAAAATAAAAATAGCCTAACTATTCAATTAAATTAATATTTTCTGATTTTCTTTTGCATTCTTGTCATTTAAACATATGCAATAAATAATTATGGGTAGTACACATTTTTTGTTAATTTCAAGTCTCTATTTGACCATGTGACGAGACGATAAGATTATACCGTAGCTAGTTTGGGCGTATAAATAGTTACTCCCGTACACTATGGGACCGTCATAATAACTTACACAGGGCCCATTGTCTCTTCTTTACGCCACTGCGATGCAGAAATTAATAACGAAAAATAAAAACGACAAGAGTTTAAGTTGCACCTGTCAGTCTCTCCCATCAGGGTTAACAAAAACAGTTAAGCTGTAGGGTTCATTATAGTCACACGATTATTATCTGCAGACTTAGTTGCATCGATTTTACCTTATATTGAATAAACAGTAATGACAAACATTTTCAATACTTCTTTTTACAATTAAAATATATGGGGATTTTCTATAAGGCCTATTATCAATGATTTTTTTTTATTTAAAAAACATGAATATGTTGGATATTCTATATGATTTGGTCACGAAAAATGTGACTAAAAATGGTCAGTGAAAAGTGTAAAGAGGAGCTGTGAGTTTCTCTCCAAAAGAAAAGGGAGAGAGAGGAGCTCAGGCGAATGGTTTCAATAGATCAAAGAGAGGTGCTGCTGGAGTCACTTGCAATTATAAGAATTAGCCTGGCCTGGCCCTCCACTGCTAATCAGAGTCGGTGGTGATATGTTTATGTCCTCGTGCAATCAGAGGACCAGTTGGAGAGCGCGGACACCCAGGACTCAATAGGGCTAATCATCATCAGTTCCCACTGCCATTTAAAAGGTGAAATGATCTGCGATTAAAGCAGTGCTTAAAGGAAAGTGATTTTTTTCACTTTACATGCATTTTTTTTTAAATCAAGTATGAATAAAACAGCACACAAAGCAAAATGTGCGCGTCCAATTTATAAAAATAAAAAGTTTAAGGGTGATTTAACTGACAGATGATCGATAAGAGACGTTAAAGTTAATAATTCACATCCTTTCAAATACATTCCCCACTCAGATTTGACTTTGGCCACTGTGTGTCCGCGTCCACGCCGCAGTTGACCTCGCATAAACGCCTTTTATCTGAATCTAATTTCGCGCAGAGTATCTCTCTCCAGGGAACAATTGTTGCAGCACTTCTTTTCCCCCCTTCTCTGAAGCCAAACGCATTGTTTTTAGCCGCGGAGAATAGCGCAGAGAGCGGAGAAAACATCTGCCTCTCCTCCCTCCTGACTCTGATGCCCATCGGCCCCCAAATATTCCAACAAAAGCCACCGTTGTTTTACGCTGTCCCTTGAATCCAGAGTAATTACTTATCATCAATCAAAATTAATAATAGCTGATTGGGTTGGTGTGGTCAACGATTATAGAAGGGGAAGGGCTGGAGCAGTCTCTCACACCGTTTTGCAGTCAATGGTGAACCTGGCAAAAAAGGGGGAGGAGGGCTTTGGAGGGGGGTGCGACCCGTCTATTTGGTCTCCACTGGGAAACTACCGCCTCTCAAGACGGCCAAAAAGTCAGAGGCTGAATAAGGAAATGAAGCGTAATTTGAGGAAGATGGATGAGCCCCCAGGGAAACACCCCCTTTTCATTCCTCTTGTATTGCAGATGATAACCAATGCGCTCTCGCCCTCTCTCTCCGCGCGCACACACACACACACACACACACACGGTGCATCGGAGGGAGGAGTTGCAGAGAGAGGTGGATAGATAGAGAGAGCGTGTGTTTATGTCTCAGTGTGTGACAAATAAGAGGGAAAAGGTAGCGGTGGGGCACACAACAAAGCGCCCGACTGACATATAGAGTGCAGAGATCCGGAGAAGCGGTCCACTCCCAGGGATGACAACACGACAGAGGATCTACTTTCAATCCACTCTGTCTTGAAAGTTTTGCGCGAGGAAAAGGACACCTGCTTTCAAGTTTCAACCAAATTTAAAAAAAAAAAAAAAGTGTTCGCCTGCAAAAATGCAGAGACCAGGCGGCCAAGGGACGGCGTTTTCAATTGACTCCCTGATAGGGACTCCTCAGCCCAGACCGGGACACCTGCTCTACACGGGCTACCCTATGTTCATGCCGTACAGACCTTTGGTTATTCCACAAGCTTTATCCCACTCGCCTTTATCGTCTGGTATACCTCCACTTGCGCCTTTGGCTTCTTTTGCGGGACGGCTCACCAACACCTTCTGTGCCAGTTTGGGACAGGGGGTGCCATCCATGGTAGCGCTCACCACGACCATGCCAAGTTTCTCGGACCCTCCGGACAGTTTCTACCCACCACAAGAGCTCCCGGGTCCCCGTTTAAGCGCCGCCGATCCCGGAGCGAGGAGGCAGGAGAGTCCGCACTCTGACGAGCTGCACAGCCGGGACAAGGGCTCCGAGTTGCTCAACTTCTCGGAAACTTTTCAAACGATATCAGGTGAGCTCGGCCTCATTGTTTATCTATGGTATTTTATCAAATCCCACGATCAAGGCTGGTGCGTAAAAACTGATCGTTGTGCGTAAAAATGCGTTAAAGCAGAGATTTTTGCATTATGACGAAAGAGTTTTATTCACTCCAATTAAATGTAGAAGTCATCTTAGATCAGTTTTGCCACAGTTGTAGCATAACAAAAAATTAATGATACGTTTATTAGAGCCCAGTTTCACGAGAATGCAACCTGGTGACACTTAATATAAAATATATCAATCCAGATACATTTATTTATAAAACAAAAAACAGAAGGTTGTCATTTCTGTAATTGCTATTTTTTCTTCACATAATATTAAATGTTAAAAAAGGGGACATGCTTAATCACTTAAAAAACTTAAGTAAACTTAAAACTTAAGTAAAACGATTTTGTTGGATAAATTAAACATGTGTTGCCAAAAAAAGCTGCAGTGAAAACTTACACACAGGCAGCTGTAATGACCCAATATGAGCTCAGTAAATGTTTCTACTTTTAAAAATATTTGAAGTGTTTTTGTTTTGTGATTTGTTTCTTGGCTTTTATCTCCACCAGCCCACTAAAAAACACAACGAATGCTGTCTAACGCTGTGAGACATTGCGTAATGGTCGATTTTGTCTCATTAATGTGAATGTTTATTTTTCTGCAGGTGAGACCAAACTGTACAGCTCAGACGACGAGAAGCTGGACCTAAAGTCGGCAGACACGGTGTGCAGTGACCGAGAGGACAGCTCCGCAGACAGCGAGAACGAAAGTTTCTCGGACGGGAACAACTGTGGCTCCCTGTCCCAGAAGAGCAAACTAAAAACCGGCTCGCAGGAGGCGCTACCGACCGGCAGCTCGGCGGGGAAGAGCCGCAGGAGACGAACAGCTTTTACCAGCGAGCAGCTGCTCGAACTGGAAAAGGAGTTTCACTGTAAAAAGTACCTTTCTCTGACTGAGCGCTCCCAGATCGCACATGCACTTAAACTGAGCGAGGTGCAGGTGAAGATCTGGTTTCAGAACCGCAGGGCCAAGTGGAAACGGATCAAAGCCGGCAACGTTAACAACCGCTCAGGAGAACCGGTGAGAAATCCCAAAATTGTGGTCCCCATCCCCGTGCACGTCAACAGGTTTGCTGTGAGGAGTCAGCACCAACAAATAGAACAAGGGACCAGGCCATGAACTCTGATGAAAATCCAAAATTATTATTATTAATAATAATAAAAACACTTACATTGACTCTATGATTCGTTGAACGCATGAAGCACAAAAAGGAGGACTCGATTATTTTGTCTGAGAGGTGAGACTGAGCAGGGAAGATGCTCGCAGACAGATCAGTTATTTGGCTGTCATTTTTATTTATTGCTGTGTGAATATGTAAATATAAAAGGGTAAAAATTGTTACAAATGGGCACTATGAGATGAGACTGTAAAGATTTTTTAAGTATTTATATGTAGGGCCAAAATGTTTCTGTTGCATGTCCTCATTTGGTGAATTTTGTGTTTCGTACAATTTGTTGACCACATTTGCATGTGAGACAGTTTACATTTTTTTTTCTGTTTGGCAACTGTAGGAACCACCTTTGACAGCTATTTGTGGCAAAAAGAGAAAAGATGTGAAGGGAATAATGACCAAACAAGGGACGACTGTAAAGTATATTGACCTAATAAATCGCTTTATACGAACGTTGGGATCGAGATTGAATTATTTTTGTTTAGAAGGTGGAGGAAATTTGTTTTTATGGTTGCGAAAAAAACTGTCTTGGAATTGTTTTATCTTTTTAAAATCAAAAAAGTGTCCCACAGTGTTTGAACATAACGATTCATTTTCAGTCAGGCGGCTATACTTAATATTATTCAACACATTTTAAATAAAAAGATAAAGATATTATTTTAAATTTAATAAGGAGAATACTTCCATATAAGGTCTGTTTTCATAAAGGATTTCACTGAAAAAATGTGTTTCTCTGCGTTGCAACTCAAGAGTTAACAACCGCTTCAGTGTTTTCTGTGATGCAACGTCGCAGCTCCGTTTACACATTTGTAAGTTGTAATATTTTTGTTACATTTTTTCTCCAGAAACATCAGGACCTGAAACTGAAACTATGTTTAAAAAAAAACAAACAAACAAACTGCAGCTGTGATTGATTTCTCTTTAGGAGGCCATGCTGTCTCAAGTGGACTGATGGATCGTCATTAGACTGAGGACATTCAACACACTGTAATGAACTTATCTATCAGTCAATACATAGAGAACCAAACCGACAGCAGCCAGTACTAATGTGAGAGCTTAAACAATTTTGTTTTTGTAAAATAATAAAAACTGACACGCAAAAATATAAATAATAATTTAATAAGAAGCTATAGAGGCTGGAAATAGAATTTTAAAAGCTGCTAGAGAATATCAAGTTGTTTCTGTGGCATTATATCGCACAAATGATACAACACATTTTTATTAATGAACGTTTTTTAAGATAAATGTTATACTAAGTTTAAATATTGACACCTGCTGAGAATATTGAAAAACAAAATTCTTACTTTGGTTTCTGTGTTCTTTTTGAAAATTGGATAAAAAGTAAATTAATTAATCAATTAAAAATCCACTGACTTTTAAGCATGGGTGAGATGTGATGCATTCAAAAGCTCCAGAATACTAAATGGACCTTGGGGTGAGGTTGTTAAAAAATAAAAAATAAATAAAAAGTAAAAATAATAATAATTTCAAAAGTAAAATGAAATTCATATAATGATGCTTGAATGTCCCATTGGAAGAATATTTCTTTAAAAATAATAATAATTATAAAAAAATAATATTTTTTTTCTTATCACGCAAGAGGGAACATATGACTTCTCAAAAGTTATTTTAAAATTATTTCCTAAAACTACATAACTATTTACACACCTTGACTGCATGCATGGCTAAGAGACAAACGAATGCTTCACTCAAACTGAATATGGAAACTTACATGGCAATGTAAAATTATTGAGCAGCAATATTAAAATAATCTGCCACTAAAGCCATGTCCGGCCACACAGTTATCCAGTAACAGGAAGGGGCGAACAGAGCTTAATGTTTTATGCAAACATTTTTGGGGTTTACACAGTTTCTCTTGTGTTTCCAGGAAAGTCTTGTGTTGGAATAATTTCATTTTTCCTTAGATGAGAGAAAGAGATTCCTGTTTCTAAAATAGACTCAGGCCTCAAGCCAGGTTTAAGCTGCAGCAGCACCTGTTGAAGTATTATGACCGGCCAAGATTCTTCAAATATTCCATTAACATTTTATCAAATTTAGCAGCACTCTTCTTGATCAGTATTTAGCTGGGATATGATGCATTTTGGTGACAATGATGTTATAAAAAATATTCTTGAGTACAGCAAGAAACACATTATAGCTGTATATTTCATCTCCCTCAAGCCTCTCATGGACACGCGCTCTGAAAATGATTTTTGACCTCAGAGCACAAACAGACATTTCATGACCTGGGCACCCATGAGTAGTAAAGTTTATTCCACTGTCCACCTCATACATCAAGACTGTGACACTTGGATGGGGATTCAAGGAGTGATGGTCGTGTGAAGGAGCGGTGGAAGTTTTATTATGGTCCAAGAGCTGACTAATATAGACAGTCAATTCCACGATGTTGTGCCAGAGTGCAACAGCTATTTCGGTTGCAGTGAGCTGCTGAGGTGACAACGAGGAGCCGTGACACAGCTCAGAGGCTAAGGTCATGGTGGTTGTTATTATCAAGATCCTTTGAGTGACGGTTTTCAAAGTGAAAAAAAAATCTTAACTAAAAAGTGACTTTTAATAGGATTTGCTCATTCAAAACACTGTATATCATGCCAATTTATGTGGATATAAGATTTTGTTCATCCTTTAACAGTCTCTCTGCCATTAAAGCTACACTTTACACCTCAGTCTCAAACAGGGGCATTATTGTGGGAGACCGGAGGGGAGGAGGGGGGGGATTATCCAGGAACTCAATGGCAAGGGGGATGCAGTTTTGCATTTACATGTCTTTATTTAATGTCATTTTATAAGTGCCATAAATACATTAAAACTGCCTGAATAAATCAGGTGAAAGACTAAATTTTGTATAAAAGTAATAGTAGCTTCATGAGCACCAACGTACATGTCTCTTCCCCAAAAAGGAAAAGAAAAATACACAAACTGACAAAAAAGTAAAATAAAATAAAAAGATGAATAAAAAGGTGCATAAGAGAGACATGGATCAAGAGAGATAGGATGGGAAGCCCACAGAAAACTGTTTATGCATAGGGTCCAGAATTTGATGCTGCAACCCTGGTCTCTTATCTTATTTAGTAACCAGTGCTATAAAAAAAATTAGAATTGGTTTAAAATAGGGTAAAAGACAACAGAAACAACACATGCCTTTTGAGGTCCCTCTCACACAAAATGCTTTAGTCCACCCTTCTACTAGAATTTATCTCCAAACGTGGCTGAAGCCAAGTGAGTGACTACTTTTCCTGCTTGAGCACCAACGTACACACGTCTCTCCCTGAAAATGGAACGGGAAAGAAAGAAAACTGACAAAAACTACATAAAAAGGTGTGTGAGAGAGAAATGGATCAAGAGAGGAAGGACGGGGGGGCCCACAGAAACAGTTTATGCATAGGGCCCAGAATTTGATGCCACATCCCATTCTTATGATATTTTATTTAGTAATTAGTGCCATAAATCAATTAAAATTGGCTGAATAAATCAGGTCAAAGACAAAATGGTTTAGCTCAACCTTTCGCTAGAATTAGTCTCCAAACGTACCTAAAGCCGATGGAGTGACTGCTTTTGCTACTTGTGCACCAACGCCCCCCCTAAACTGGCACAAAAAAATATCTAAAAGGTGTGTGAGATATGGAGAGAAGTGGATCAAGCGAGGAAGGATTGGGGGTATGCAGAAACTGTTTATGCATAGCGCTCAAAATTTGGTGCTACACTTCTCGTCTTGAGCCAGTATCATTCTGCTACTTGAATCACAAATTGAAATATCAGAAATCCTCTCCAGCCAAGACATTAGACCACATTCCCACCTGGAGAGAGGGAGAGAGAGAGAGAGAGAGAGAGAGAGGGACCTCATTACTCGCTGCTAGTGTGAGTGCAGGGCTGCTCCGCGCTGACTGCAGGCCTGACTTCTCGGGAGGGTCCGGACGGTCGTGGCTACAGTGATGTATGGGCAGATGCATCAAATCGCACAAGATAAACAAGCGATGAGTTTCATCAGGGCCATCATAGCTTTAATTTGGCTGCCTAATGAGTCAGATCTAGTGGCGGAGATAAGAGTTGTCAGAGGCCCAGCTCTAATGAATTTCTTGCCACTTGTAATCAAGGTTGCCTGTCTGAGGGGGGATGATTAATGGAACCCTGGAGGATTCCCTCGGCCCTCAGCCTTCATTACAGCTAATGCATTCTCAGGCAAATTAACAGAGAAATGCAGGCAAAAGCCAACGGGGAAGGGGAGAGAAAGAGAGAGGGGAAGGGGGGAGAGTGATGGGAAAAGAGCGTTTATGTAAGACAAAGGAGAGAGAGAGGGGAGGATGAGGAGGAAGATAGCGTGGTGGGGATGAAACGGCCCCGGTTGGCAGCAGGAGAGGGGAAAGAGAGGCAGGGGATGTGCTGAAATCCGCTGATTAGCGAGAGGTTCAAGGATATGGAAATGAAGACATGAGTTTGGGGCAGTTACGGTGCAACACGGATGTACTGGGCAGACATGATGGAGCTGAAATTGATAAATGGATGTTCGGGTCTGGAGGGGATTCAGGAGGGGAGAGATGGTCAGATGTAAGGATATAATTATTGGTTAAAGGGGGTTAAAGGGGTTAAAAGGGGGTGAAGGGAGCAACAGTAACCTGCAAAAATCAAAACATGCCACCTTAAAGCAACATTTATGTTGCAAGCATGTCACTAACCAGGCTGTTAAAGTGGCCCGTGGCCAAGCAGCCCCTACATGTTATGGAAATATGGATTTAATGTTTGCAAATATGGTCTCGTCAGGTCTTTGTGTACCCATCCATCAGCCTCAGACCCACCTCTGCAATCTTGGAGGCAATTTGTCTAAGAAGAGGTGGGCGGCAGAGAGCCCTCCTCACTGTTTAGCAGGCCCTGATGAAATATCAAAACATACAGCAGTGCAAGCGAGTGCTCCAGTCGCACCACAACAAACACAAGTGGCCGGGGTCTGCCAAGGCGAGAGGCGCCGTAATAAATTACAGGACACATTTTTACAGTAATATTTCTACAGAGATGTGAAGGTTATATGATTCAGTACGGTTTCATTTAAGCAAGGGCTTTACATTTTGACATTCAAAGAGACAGGTCACCCCCAAATCAAAAATATATATTTTTCCTCTTACCTGTAGAGCTGTTTATTTATCTATCTTGTCTTGGTGTCTGTTGAGATATCGGCTGTAGAAATGTCTGCCTTCTCTCGAATGTAATGGAACTAGATGGCACTCATCTGATGACGCTTCGAGCGAGCAGTAATGTCTCTTTCCAGAAATCATGACCCAGTTACTCAAGTTACAGGCCATGTTGTGAGCAGTTTCATGTAGGAACTATATTCTTTCTACCGAATTACAACTGCCAATATCACTGTGTAGGAGGAGGAATCACGAAACGTGCTTGTGAAAGCGCAAGATGTAAACATTAATGTTGTTCTCCTTGGCTGAGTTTAATGTTATTGAGCAGCAGACGCATGCATTGTGATACGGTCAGCGGGTGTAGTTCAGTAGAGAGAAAATAGTTCCTACACAAAACTGCTCACAATAAGGTCTGTGGATTATCATGAGCAACCGGGTGATGATATCAGGAAAGAGACATTGCTGTTGAGTTTTTCTTATTTTTTTTTTAAAGATAATTTTTTTTGGCATTTTTGTTAGACAAGACAGAAGATCAATAGCATGAAAGGGGGAGAGAGAGGGGATGACATGCAGCAAAGGGCTGCAAGCTGGAATTGAACCCGCAGCCGCTGCGGCAAGGACATTGCTTTCATTTATGGGGCACCTGCTTTATTCACTGAGCCACCTGACACCCCACTGTTGAGTTTTTCAAATGATTTTTTTGTCACTTTGAGCACCACAAGCCAAGTGCCATCCTGTTCATATTCGAGCGAAGGCAGAAACATCTCTATGGCCAATATCTCCAAAACTCAAAAACTCACACTATAACAATCTAGACTGATGAATAGCACTACAGGTAAAGGCAAAAATATGTACATTTCATTTTAGGGTGAATTGTACCGTTAAAGCCACTAAAGACTTTGAAAACTCAAGCTGTTATAATAATTTTTTATATTAACAATGGATTATGTTAATAAGTTAATGTGAAAGGGACTGCTTTTAGTGACGGACCAAAGAGAACCTATATATCTGTATTCTGTTGGTTGCATACTGGTCAGTCATATTTGTATTTTCTTAAACATGTTAAGAAAACAGACCTTGTAGATCTCCTAACTTCATCACTGGCAAAATCCTCTTTGTCACAATCAAGTTGAGTCAGACTAACTTGGTTTACACGATATTGCTAACTCTTAGAAAGAACAAGGTGATTCCACTTGGCACTTTTAAAATGTAGTAACTTCACAAAATTAAGTAAATGCAGCTACATTTTAAGTACACTGAGAAATTGGACATAAAGCAAACGTAAATTAAGATTAGTAGCTATGTTCACTTTCCTTTTTCAAAATCAATTTACCAGATTTTACAGTGTGTATTGTACATCTTTAAAAAACATTTTTTATCAATAGTTTAACTTGCATAAACGCAGGCAATCTGCTACAATAAGTCAGTTTGTGGGTTGACTGACAGTAATCAAACAACCAATAAATCATTATTAGATTCAGATTCAAATATATGACTAATTGGCGAAGGGATATGCAACATCACCTTCCTCTAAATTACCTCTTGCTCACCTGGTAAATTGTGCGTCCCATAAGCTGAGTCCTTACAGCGGCCTGGGTTCAATTCCAACTTGTGGCCCTTTTGCTGCGTGCCATCGTTCTTCTCACTGCCCCCTTTCCTGTCACTCTGAAGTTGTCCTATAATAAAGGCAAAAAGCCCAAACATACACCTTAAAAATGAGCCTTGTCCACTTCAGCAGTGAGAGGAGAATTCAACAAAACCGTGTCTTGCTCACGCAGGAACCCATAGTAAGAAAGCTGATTAAGAGAATAAGTTTTCCGAGCCTTTAAATGTGATTTAGAGCATTGTGGCTCCATGTCAAGCCAGCGCTGAGGGAGGAAGAGGAAAGAGAAACCAGGTGATGAAGCCCGAACAAAGCCGGCCAGCAGAGAGGAAGGGGATGAAGATATGCTGAGACGAGATTAGCAGGAAATAAGAAGTGGATTAGTGAGGGCTCGACTCCTCTCAACACTTTAGACCTTTTACTTTTTCACCACAGTGTTGTGCTGCCTGACACTAAGCCCAGCTCTTTATCTTAATCCTCTTTCACCAAACTGTTGGGGGTCCAACAAGCAGGAAGTGGAAAGAGGTTGCTTTACTTACCTCAAGACCTGCTTGGTTGAGTTGTCGGACACATAATCCGGACTGCTGCAGTGAACTTTCTTCAGTGGGTTTGATGAAGGACCATGTAAAAGGGAAGAACATGAAATGGCAGCGCTTGTTGAAGCGATAGTGAGACTTTTATTTTGAAAGAGATGCTCACCTCATCAGCAGGTCATGCACGGAAGCAGCAGGCGTGATGGATGATGGATGAGCAACACACACACCAGACAAATGCGTCGCTTTCCCCAAATGCAGGGAAGGCTACTTCGTTTTATTTGAGTGTTTATTAATAGGTCAACAGTCAGCCAAGCATCCAAGCATACAACAAGTTACTCTTTAGCTTTTGCTTTGTTTCACGTTCTGAACGTAAAAGGAATTACAATAGGAAAATTAACTTGAACAAAAACAAAAAAAAAGAAAAAGATATTTACAAACTGCATTATAAATATGTCAAATGTACATCATTATACACAAGTACCAAAGATGGCCGGTTAATGTCGAGACCAAACAGAAGTACCTTAAAAATATGCCTAAGAAGAAACAAAAAACAACATATCAAAATATGGTTCATGGGTCAAAGGGGACCGTTGACCTAAAACCAATTTAGTGTGTTTCTCTGGGAGGAGCTCGTCTTCAGATAAAAGCATTAAGCTAATATGTACACTTGTTCATATGTTGTGTCTGGGGGGAAAACAGGCAGGTTTCTCGTGTATTTTTTTTTAATAATCTACAGTATGTAAATAAGGTTTCAGGTAATCACTATACACATTAAACTCCCCTCGGACACAGAAATGTTCTCACTGAAATAAGTTGGTCAAGTAAAAATCAGAAATAAGGCCAGTACCACTGTACAGTACGAGTAATATTTGAAGGTAGCGAGTTGAATTTGTGGTCGGTTTTGGGATGTTATGAAGAAATAGTTGGACATTTTGGAAAATGCTTATGTGCTGAGAGTCAGATAAGGCGATTGGTACCACTCTCATGTCTTTGTGTAAAGCATGGCACTAGAGCAAGGAGGCTGTTAGCTTAGCTTAGCTAGCAAAAAGACAGGAAGCAGGGGGACATGATTAGTGGGGAGCAAGTTCAATATGAAAAGGTCGCGCACTGTTTTGCAGTGGCAGCGACAAGTATATAAACCAAATTCTAATATAACTTTACCTACTGTATGTGTAATTTTTGTTTTTATGTTACACACTTGCTTTGGTAATGTAAACATATATTTCAAATGCCAATAATGCCCTGTTAATTTTTCTTGAATTTTACTGAATTAAACCAGGACGTATTTAGCATAAAGGCCAATGCATAGCGTCTGTGCATGGGTCCAAATTGGTCTGTGTGATGTTAAAGTCATAATTCAGCCAAGTCCACGAGGGCCCGCTTGGGTCCACATGTAGCCCATTTTATGTGACAGCACAGACTGTAGGAATAGAAACCGTGGCAACTGTGCATGCTCCAATCTCTTGTTCAACACTTATTTCCAGTTCAAAACACTGCAGTTGAAGCAGCCACAGCTGCCTTTCTACCGTAAAGTTAGTTTTAAGTTGGATATCTGACAGACATTCACACGCAGCATCATTAAGTTTCTCTTTAACCTGATGTTGGCAGTAGAAGGATCCTAAGCCCTTGTGTTTATTGCCTGGGGCTGACATGGACCGCCAATTGTACTATGAACACAACTGCATGTGCTTGACCGCAGCTGTCACCGGACGTCCAATGTGGAAAGTTTGTCTGAGCCTTAACACAAAAGGACGTTCGATGCAGCACAGTTTCCATTTAAAGTTTTGCTACGTTTTGTCATGGCTAAATTCAGGCCTGGCTCGCACCATAAATTCAAAATCTGCCTACCAGCAGCTCTAGAGCATGAATGCCTAAAGATAACTGGACACAGCATTGGAGGTAGGGTTCTGTTAGTTCCTATGAAAGTTACTCAGTGGTGCACAAAGCCCCCAAAAAATCCAACTGCCGCTTGTAAAATTACCCTAATGATCGTCACTCCTTCTGCACTGTGTGGCCTGTAGAGAAGGCACATTGGAGACTTCGGCGCTCCACTAACTTGAATGGGAATAAAATTATTCAATTGTGCGTCCCTTTTAGTCTTTCAAAATGTTATCGTACTGAATGGATCAAATCCTGATGATGGAACAAACCCCTTTTTTTGGCCCTCAAAAAATGTATCTGATTTCACAGATTTTCAGATGTCTCTTCTGCCATGTAAATCTATTGCAAAAAATGTTTTTGGCAACACATGACGGATGTAATTACACTGTTTGGTCACTACGAAAAATTGTCATCAAAAGTGTGCCACACTTCCTGGGGACCTGATCCTGATCTTACAAATTAAAATGATAAATCTTGTTTTTTTAATACAAAAAAGAAATTTTAAAATAACAGTTTTTTGAAGGAGCTACGTGGTATAACTAACCTTGTAGCCAGGATAATGTTTTTTTAGGGTGATCGCCTCTTGCCTCCAGCTCCATACCAAACACACAGACAAGAGACTGGCATCAATCTTCTGATCAAGACAGCAAAAAAAAAATGTATTCACAAATATGTCAAACTACTCCTCATATCCCTCTCTTGACTTACATCCTCTTTTGATCACATATTCATACACCATGGGGCTCTGAAAACAGGAACGCTGTAAAGCAACAACAGAATCCCGAAGATACAAAATGTTAAGAACTTGCTCTGTAAACATATACATCCTGCCTTTGTAAACGCATAAAATCAAAATGGTTTAAAACCTTAAAAATGGCAGTTGAATAAAAGGGAAAGTACACTGTAGACTTCGTGCCACCTGAATTAATTTCTTACCTTTACTATAAATGAATTATCATGTCAATGGAATACTGTACATTTGTATTAATGCAAAGAGAGTCGAACTAAGTATACTTCCCTCTATGAACCTCCTTGCTCATTTTCTTTCTCGCTTCAGTCAATTAAATGCATTCTGTTAACTCCCTACTTTCAGGCTGACACTTAAGGATTTTTTTTCGATTCTAAAACTTCAGAGTAAGTTCTTATAAGGAATAAGGTGAAGGAACAAGAACTACTTTTTACAGGGGTCTGTACATTAAAACACAGTTATGTTCCTAAATCTTCACTCTAAGCGTCTTCTCTCCAGTGTCCTCTCTCCAATGTATATGAACAGAAATGCCCAGTCGCTCTCTGCTGAACACGGTCACGGACGAAAAGACGTAAGCACACACGTGTTGTACGGTTAATGTACGGAGGCACATACACAGTACTATATATGTATTTCACAGCAACAAAAGAGGAAATGCTCTTGAGAGTACCGATTACTACAGCCTTTGGCCACAGGAGGTGAACAGATAGTATCTGTGTCAAACAATTATCAACACAATCTGGTCAATCGGAAAACTACTCCAACAAAGACGTCATTAATGGTGTGATTCTACTGTTTCAATCAAAGGTTTGAATTTGAATGAATTCTGATTGAAGAGGCACGCTCACAAAGCCGCGTGGCTCGATGGTCATAAAACATCATGCCCCTTAATTCCTTTGTAGTCACAGACACTTTTACTGGAGGATCACGATAAGGGTGGCGAAGGAAATGACTCACTTTCAGCCGATAGGAATTCAGCAATCAGCTCCTTTATGATGATCCTAACCCATTTTCCTGTGAATTAAGTATCTAAATCATTTGGACTCTTCAACTATAATTGCTTTGCCTTTGTATATGAATAGTATGTCAAGAGTTTGATAGCTGTGGTGAAGACATGCATCATTACTAAAAGCTGCAACAGCCACCGAGATCATGGAAGATTTAGTTTCTTTGCCCACATCAGTGTTTCTTTTTTGTCACTTGTGAAACTATTCCTCACAGTTTTATGTTATTATGCTTAGGCTTGGAAATTTGAAGGAAGTTGCTCATCTCAGGCTCGTTATAAAATCAGTTCATGTCGCAGAAGGGGAAGACATAAAAGGAAATGTTGGAGCATTAAGGAAATGCTTTTCGTGGGGAAGGTATGAATGCCAAAGTAAGTCATTTGTTTGGTTGGCGCTTAAAAAACAAAAAGCTTAAAGCTGATCGTGATCGTTTCAGACCAAGACTGAATGAGTTTAACAAATAAAAAATAATAATATAAAACAAACAATGTACAATGTCCGAACCCCAAACACCGACTTTGTTCGGTGGAATATAAACAATGTGTCCATGGCTCCTGGTTTCTCTCTGTTGGTTCTGATTCTGGGTTACACAGTGTGAAACAGAGGAGGAAGTACTGGGAACAGACAGGAGCGGGTTCGGGGAAGTTCGTGTGTTTGCTCTCTGGCTCCTACATAATGCTGATGCTGCGGTTGAGCTCACACTGGGCGTTGTTGTTGTTGATGTTGGGATTGGGGTTGCGGCGGCTCATGTTGGGTGTGGGCACGGACGTCAGGCTACTTGTGTCGTTGGGGCAACCGTGCTGAAGCAAGATGTCCGCGCACTCCTGGCTGCCAGCGCGCCGGGCGTAGGACAACGAGGTCTGGCCACGAGCGTCCCGACTCTTCACGTCCACACCGTACTGTCGGAGAAAATGAGGCAGATCAGATATTAAATTTTACATACTTTGGGGAACTCCCAGGCTTTCCAATGTGAAAATGGGATTTTAAATATCCTAAATTCAAAGCAATCTCTCTGTATTTGGAGTTATTTTTTGAGTTTCCCTTTAATCTTACTCTTTTTTTTCTCACTTTACTTTCTACAACCAGAAACATTTTTTAGCGCTGTGTTTGTCACAAGATTCCTTTGTTTACAACAATGATCTGTGTATTGTTGGAACAGGTAATGGTTACTGGTTAATGGTAAAAGGTTTATGGGTCCGTATATTATCAACACTTTCCTGAGACGTTTCTTGTAAAGAAGTTTGTTATCTAATACTAATTGTAGCTGAGACACTTATTTTAGTTAGATTTCATTTAGTTAGGCAGTTATATCTACACTTCAATAAAACTTGAAAAGATAACTATGAAAAATAAAATTCCAAATAATAAAATCTTTTAGAGGGTTCTGTAGGAGGGGACTTGTGTTGAGAAACTGGCACATCTGGAAAGGTTTTCTGGTTGTCGGGAGGTCCTTCTTTACACACTTAAACTCCTCAATCACAATAAATCCCGACAATAACGTTCATCCACCTCAAAGCCACAGGAATCAACCCACCCAGATGAGCAGCTGTGTGATGACCACGTTTGCCATTGCGCAAGAGAGGTGCAGAGCGGTGCGTCCGTCTCCGTCCCCGTAGGTCTCGTTAACCTCCTCCTTGGTGCCGTGGGCCAGCAGCACCACCACCAACCTCAGGTCATCCTCCACCACCGCCCGAAGCAGCTGCTGCCCCAGGGGCACATCTGACTGGGGCAGCCCCACCAGGAACAGCTTCTGCTCGTACTTGGCTCGGATCCAGCGCTCCTTCTCCTCCCTGGAGAGACGGGAATGACAGACACAGAGCAGGTCAGCCAGGGTGAAACACAGCTATGATTAATTAAGCACCGAAGTTTAAGAACTTTTAACACAAATCTCATAAGTCACGAGAAAAAGGGAAGAGCGGGGATGCTGAAGATGCTTTACTTGGGGGACACTTTTGCAAAGTGACAGGAGCCTAGGGGCCAGTCACAGCAGCCCCATACAAGTTTCTAGGATTATAGGACATTTCTTGGATTTTTGATTTCTTTTCTTTTTTTTAAGATTATTTATAAGGCTTTTTATGCCTTTAATGGATAGGACAGAGCAAGTGTGAAAGGGGAGGAGCAAAGGACTAAGGCCAGAATCGAATATGCGGCCGTGCGAGCACATGCGAGGACACAGCCTCTGTACATAGGGCACCCGCTTTATCCATTGAGCCACCGGGCACCCTGGGGGATATTTCTAGGATTTTACGATATTTCTAGGACTTTAGGACGTTTCTAGAATTTCAGGATGTTTTTCCGGTCTTAGCATGTTTCAAGGATTCTTGGACATTTATTGGATTTTAGGCTGCTTCTAAGATTTTAGGACATTTCTAGGACTTCTGGACATTTCTAGGACTGTTGGACATTTCTAGAACTGTGGGACATTTCTGGGACTTTGGGATGTTTCTACGATTTTAGGACATTTCTGGGATTTTAGGATGTATCTAAGATTTTAGGACATTGCTAGGATTTCAGGGCATTTCTTGGATTTTAGGACATGGGGTTTAGCTAGGACCTCTATCAGGGGGGTGCGGGGGATCCTTCACTGGCACTTTTTGATCAACAAGCTCTATTTTAATCCTGTTTTATGCACTCTGGCACCTTATTTATACTAAAAGTACAAAAACAATTCCCAGTATGAATAACTTTATTTTTATTGTGAATTAGATAATGGTTGGAAGGCCACCCGGCAACCTATCTGGGGCCAGATTTGGTCCGCGGCCCCTAAGTTGAGAATCACTGGGATAGACTGTAGACACACAAGGGAAGCATTATTGTAATTAACCTGAGAGACTCACTAAAGTGACGTTTCCAAATGATCAGAGCACAGGACATCCACTGGCCTCCACTATCACAGTAGGAAATAATACAGATTGGCTGCAGAGATGAAAGAATGCCAAAGGCTGTGACGCTTTGGGCAATATTCCACTTTCGAGTGATTAAGGTCGACAGCAAGGCGGTTAGAGCCTGGCCAGCTTTCTAAAGGTTACACATCTTGAACAGCATGTCTGCCGCTGACAATACAGGAAGAAGGGGGACGTATTTTTTATCAGCGCTGTCGGCTGTCAGTCTGAACTGGTGGATCCCCTCCACAAAAGAGGCAGTGTGTCTCGGAGCCCCGGTCTCCCTTGGGGTGGCTGGGCCCTGAGTCAGATCGATGGGGCTGAATGGCAGCCAGAGAGGGACGGTGGGATGTGGGGCTCCTTCACTCCAGCACACAGCAGAGAATAGAGGCTGAGGGGAGGCTCCGTCCTCTATCGCCAGGCTTAATTCTATCTATTGCTGTCCATCTTGACCCCCCCCCCTGCCCGTCCCGTTTCATTCTCTACCCACATACAAACTGTCCAAATAAGAAAGAAAAAAAAAAAATCAATATCAATATGTGAATGACTGAGCATGCCCAGTGTGGCACTAACCCCATGACCCTGTCAGCCGGTGTGATAAGGGGAGCAGAAAGAGTCTGTTGTTTGGATTTGTGGGTGAGTGACAGAGAGGAGAGGGTTTGTACGGATAAGTTCAAGCGTCGACGCCGGCTGGAGTGACAAGGCCCTCGTGGGACTCTCCATCAACGGGCCGAGGCTTAGCAGCAAGTTCAAACTGACATCACTTCAAATTTGATCACAATCACAGTGACGACAAATGATGCAACTTAATTTCCAAAAATTAACCTTTCAGATGAGCAACAGAGCATCATATCTACACATTAAACCAATAAATATATATAAAAGAGTTGATTAGTCCAATTTACATTGGTAGCATTTATCCACAGGCACATTTGGTTTTATTTGACTCATTCAACCTTGAGTTTTTGTTTTCGTGTAGTTAGCATGCATAAGCTTACAGGGCTAACCTGGCTTGTTTCTAATATTATGGGAACGTCACTGCCACCCTGGGGTCAAATATTCATTTTTAACAGCCAAATCTCATTCAACTGATATAATTAAGAGGTGGGTCCAGCCCGACTATCTAGGGCAGTGATACTTTGGCCTGTGGGACAATTTTTGCCCGCCAACCATTTTCCCATTCACAATGAAAATGAAATGACTCACTCTGGGAATTGTTTTTTGTACTTTTAGTGTAATGAAGGTGCCAGAGTGCATTAAAAAAGGCAAAATAAGTAGAAAATATTTGTAAAAACAACACAAATTAAGGCTAATTATTTATTCATTAATTAATAATGTGTCAATGCCCTGTCTCCGGTCATTTTGCAAAAGTTTTCACTGGGCAAATCAAGTTGAGTATCCCTGATCTCAAGCCACAATGGATGAAAAAATAAATTCTTCTGTCATTTGTGTAAACTGAACCTGACTAAATCCCCAAATAGCTAATTTTCACTTACAGCAGCAGTTTCAACAATAGTAACCCGTTCAACATTAGTCACTCTCCTTTATTACGACCTTAGCAGCGAAGTGTCAAGGCTGCCAACTTACCACAGACAGCAACCATTTTCAGACTCATATGTCAGCTGCCAGGCTCACTTCACAGCGCAGTCCGTCTTACACAGAGCAGCCTGGCATCGGCCCTAACTACAGGAGTTAAGGATGTGATGGAAGAGGTGCGGCTCTTTATCAGCACAGATTGATTAACTGCAAAATGCCATTGGAAGCTCATAAAGCAACTAAACTCACATCTTAAAATATCCACTCAAAGCTGCTGAGTCTATAAGCATATGGGTGCATTTTTGTTATGACCTGGAGGAAAAAGTGGAGGAGAAAGTCCTCACTCTAACATAAGAAAATCTTTTCTTAAGGGTATTATGTGAGCAACAATACAGCCCTAATGGCAGGCAATTGCAGTAGCTTGGAGTTTTATGGTGTAAGACCTCCATCAATCCCTACTCAGTCATTATGTGCGGACAAGCCTGTTAGCAAATCAATTGGCCTTAGAAGCAGCGGACTGCTCCGAACAGGAAGGGGCCGTCCTGCCCTCCCCTCTTATTTCCGGTGGACTCTTTGAAAACAAGTCTTTTTTTTTAATGCCAAAGAGGATAAAGTATCTGAAAACTCTTTCGTAATCCTTAAGGCAAAAAAAATCTACAACCCTCTAAAAAAATCTGGTTAAAAGCAATCACTGTCGAGCTGTTGTCCAAAGTTTGTCTCAGAAAGCAGGACCATGAATGAGATGCTGAATCTGTGTAGCCCAGTGAATTGATATGAGCTAAATGAGGCAGAAAGTTAGCACCAAGATGTGAAACAAAAAGGCTGAGGAGAGCCATTAAGAAGACGTCAACATCTCAGAAAGGAGCCCCGAGGACACTTTGTTAGCCTCCGCTTCGAAATCAGCCCCAAAGACCTGCAGGGGGAAAAAAAAGGCCTCGCTCACCGCTGATGCTGAGCTCTGAATTCAACCACGGCTCTTTATACCCCAAAAAATAAAAGCTAAAGCAGCCGGGGCAGTGGTTTTAAAAATCCCTAAACTGCTGCCCACTTGAAAGACAGAGTGTGAAAGGAAGTGAAATGGTAATCCTGCCTCTGTCTTTTGTTTGAAATAGAAAAACAATCCAAACAGAGGTAGGGTTTAGACAGTCAGGGGGGAAACTGAGACCCTTGAAAAGGACACTTCCTCACCGCAGGAGGAAGAAAAATAAAATCAGCAGATTTAGCATGTCAAAGCGCCAGGACAGAGTGGGAGGGGAGATGGAAAGGGAAAGGAGAGTGAATTTTCACAGCATGGGGGGATATTTAGGAAACTGAACCGATGGCTACTCTGATACACACACACACACACACACACACACACACACACACACACACGCACACACACCGGGCACCAACAGACACCGATTTCCCCACCCTGGCCTGAGCACATACTTGTTCTAAATTTCTCTGTTGCTGAGGGGACAGAGGGGAGCTCAAAGTTCCCAATAAAAATGCCTGTGTCTCTTACAAGTAAAAACAAGCCGCACTTGCTTTACTGCAAACTCCCTTCATCGTTCACAGCTGATAATAATTGTTTAACCCTTTGAAAACTGAGCAAATATGCTTAATTTCTTTTAAAAACATGGAAAGAAAGCAATGAGCAACCTAAGAAAGAATAATTTTGATGCAGCCATTATTTACATTATTTTGACTTTGTCTAACATTTAACTGAACTTGTATTCATTTTTTTCCTTGTGATTTTTTATATATTTTAATTTATTATATACAGTAAACATACAGTATATTTAAATGTATATTTACCGATTGATTTTTATATTTTGATAAATGTGCCTTAAAGTGACCTTATACACACAATACGCACACTGTATCTATCCTGTGCAGGTGAACTAATGTGGGGGTGGGATCACAGGGATGTATCTTATCTATTCATTCTTTTCTTTTTTTTTAAAAATTGTTTTTAATTTTAATTCTCTTTCTTTTTTATGAGTAGTTTGTTCTTTAAATACTTTTACCATCATGTCATCTGTCATTATATGTACTGTATATTGAATGTAACTCTATTTGTTACGGTTTAGTTTTCTATAAACTGTTATTCTCTTATTAAGGAAACAATAAAAATCATGATTGAAAAGGAAATCAGAAACAAATAAAGCTTAGCATTAAGTTAGTAAAAAGTAGAAGAAATTTGCCTGAAAATTTACAAAAAAATACAACAGAAAAAAATAAAGTAAAAAACAAGCAAACAATGAAATTAGCTGAAAAAAGTTGTTACGAAATTATATTAATATTTCTTTATAAGCTGCAGTTATATGTCTTAACAAGTTGCTCATCACCTTTTTCCCATGTTTTTGGAAGAAATCGAGAGAGGGTATTTATATGCACATCACGTGGGTGCAAGACTAACACAAAACAGCGAACATGAGGAATAAAGTACCGCCGGACACTTACTGTTTGTTTTTCTAGACTCTGACACAGAAATATAGTTGTTTATTAATATAAATGTTTGTTCGTATAACAGGTGTGTGTCTTCCCTTATTGGGATTTTATTCCTTTATTGGCATTTGACCTTTTTTCCTTCAGTGGAACATGATCTGTGTTAAAGGTGCCTTTTTTATATTGGAGATTGCTTATGTTCTCCCTTAACCTCAGTTTAAAACAAGTTTGAACACAGGTGATGCAAACTGATGGTGAATTTTAATATACATTTTTTTCTGATATGACAATGAATTCTGATATAGAAATTTTTTATATAGGCCTAATGTTTTTATCGATTGAGAAATGTTTGATGTTTTGTAATATGGCCTCCACATCACTGTTCTTCTTTCCCTGTGTTCTTTTTCTATGTATTTCCTGTGTAATTTATTGAAGTGTCTGTTGTTTGACCACCCTGATGGTTAAACACACCTGCTACCATAGACTCTGTAATCCCGTTGGGGTGCATTATGTATAAATATTGATTTGGTTTCATCTTTTCAAATATTTTGACCTGATGAAGATCAAAGTAGAATTGAAAAGTTGTCTTCATTAAACTTTTGTGGCACGGCGTAAGTGTGCAAGTGGAAGAATCAGCCAACTTGTTCAGGGTTCAAACATTTAAATACTTGTGAAACACATCTAAAAGAAGAAGAAAAGTGATGGTGATCCAGGTTTCAAAGCCTTCTGTCATTAGATTTGATGCAGGAAGAAATCTTGAGCAAACATCAAAATGCTCACAGAGTCCAAAGTGGAAATGGGCTCCTGTCCAGAGCTGGTGTCCCCTTTCATTTGCCTACGCAGAAGCCCACCTAGATAAAGGCAGCCTTAACAGTAGAGAAAGGCCTCTTTTATAATTCTATTAGAGCTCTGTCCTTTCAGCTCTCCGTTGAGCAATGGATCCTGACCCTGACTTAATTAAGTGGCAAATGGCGGAATGATTCTCCTAAACCCAGCCCACGGAGTCAAGAACACATGACTGAATCCAAATAAAGAGGGACAAACAAGGATAATTAGTCAAGCCTGAAAGACAAAAGGCGAACGGGAATTTATAAGGAGGGAAGGGGAAACTGAGACGGCAGGGGCGGAGCCAGCAGTGAAACGACCAATCTGACTGCCTGCAATAAAGGTGCATTGGCCCATAGGAAGAGGAGGATGTCCGTCCCACCACTCGCCCATCTTTCAAACACACACTGAGTCCTCCTAAACAATCAAAGCTTCCAGAGCTCCTCCTACTCTTCCCCGAGGATCCAAATTCACTGCGGACACATCAAATAGACGCAGTGAAGGGGAGAAATGGTGGTGGTGGAGGAGAGGAGGGGTTTGACCAGCCTAAACAGACCACGCAGTGGGGGTGGGCAACTTGTATGGGAGCGATTCCCATGCAGCCAGCAGCTTCACTTCCACAAACCGAGGGGAGGGAAGAGACAGTGAGCGAGGAAGAGGGACAGCAGCAGAAAGACAGAGAGGGGGCTTGGAGGGAAACTACAGAGATGAAAAAAAAAGAAAAAAAAGCGCACAACAGAGACAGAAAGCTGGGCCCCAAAGCATCAAAGGTTGCTAAGGGCCAGAAATGAAGCAGCAACACAGTAAACGCCACAGCAAAAGTGCTAAATAAGGCCCCCTATGGTTCAGCGGGTACAGTGTGGACATGCTCCACTCTGAGAAGAACAGCTGCAAAAGAATTAAGACAAATATTTTCACAAGTGGAATACCTTTTTTTCCTCGCTTCCAGAGTGCGGTCTGAACAGATGACCAGAATTCAAAAGGTTGTTGTGCGGAGCTCTATAGAGGGGCCAACAGGAGAGCATCTGGGTGCCGAAGGCAGCCAGAGGGATGAGTTGAATATATTGTGACATTAATGAGGTTGTCAGACTCCTCATGATGGAGTGGCTGTGTTTTTGTGCCAGCAAGACTAACACCCTTAAATGCTCATGCTGTTAACCCCTGCTGAACCCTCGCCTCCAATACAAAGCAGAGGGGACGATAACACATGCCCTGCTTATGTATGCAGCCTGCTGCACGGACATACATTTCAGATTCTCGGTCACAGGAACTGAGCTTTTATTCTTTCAGACAAGAACTTTATGCTATGATTTTATAATAATATTAGACTAAATTGCACGTTTAAGTAGACTTTATCTACCTGGGTCTGAAACTCGGTGGCATGTGGGCAATTAGTGACCGTGGTACCACTTCTCCCACACAGGGCTAATTACTGACCTGTGGGTTTCATTTAGAGAGAGAAAAGAGAGAGAGAGACAGGGAGGACATGGGAAGACCCAGCCGCTCATTTGTCTTAATTAATTACTCTTCCTCCACCAGGGCTCCTGGCAAGGCCGGCTATTCTAAAAGCTCTTTTGAGAGTCGGCGTTCCAGCACTCCTAACCTGTAAGTAGCCCCAAAGCTTTGCCCCGTGTTTTGGGGGATAACTTGGAAGACAGAGGCCACTGTGGACAAATTTTAGAGCAGGAATCCAAATGGCATCCACAGCATTGACGTAAAACAGCTTGTGAAGGCGAGCAAAGATGCCAACGCCGGAGCAGAAGGGGTTAAAAGAGGCAGCAGGGCCAGGTTTGGAGAGGTTAGCGGTGTGATTCATTTTTATTACCACGCAGCCCCTGCAGGCGGCAGGAGTGGCAAATTATTTCTGAAACAAAGTGGAGGGCTCTCATCAGAGCTATTACCTGCCTGTGGCCGAGGGCGGCGCGGAGCCTACAGAGGGTGACAGTGAGAGGCCCGCGTCAGTGAGGGATAGCCGTCCACATCCGTCCACGCTCCAGGACATCTCCCCCAAATGAGAACTGGTGTCTGCGTATGTGTGTGTGCTTCGCTGATACTGTGTGTGTGCGCCAGTAGACAATAAAGTTAGCTCTTGGACTTCCCCCACGGTATCAGTCAAAATAGTCTGTGGTGTTTTCTATCATGAACACGCCAAGCAATTAGAGGTGACGTGCAAAACATGACGACTCCCGGGTGCTAATTAAAAGAACAACTCCCCTCCAATATGCTGACTGCAGCCACAATGAAGCATGAACACAAATTTATCATTGAGAATTTAGCTATAGCAAAGCAAGGTACTGCTTTTTAATTAGCCCTGCTTTATAAATGGGTTATTAATTGTTTCTAATGACTTTATTAATGTTTAATACGTCATTAATTCTTTTTAGATCAGTTATAAGACATGGATAAGAATAACTTTTAGTTTGCTAGATTGTAAAAAATCCCTTTAGCTGTTTGAAATATTTGACTTCTCACAAAAAATAAAATATTAACACTAACAACTGCAGACTTGGGGCCAAATTAGACACAACGTGCTTTAGCAGCACCAGTCCATGTCATACACCGAATGCTGTTTGTGTCCCATGGAAAACCACAATTTAATGCTGTCACTTTAAGTTATGGATGTTAGTAATGTCACCACCAAGTGGCAACGTACAAGGCTGAAAAATGAAGCCAATGCGGAAAAAAACTGTAGTTCATCAAATGGCCTTTAGAGGCTGGCTCCGAAACAGAGTAAATCTCTATAGACCCGAATGTTAAAATGCCCACCAAGTTTACAGCCTGATACAAAAAAACTGATTTGAGGCGTGTGGTGGTGAAAACTGCAAAACTGTCTCATTAGAGCCTTAATGATTAAAAGCATTTATTAATGACTTACCAAACTATAGGCTTGATGGCTTATTAGAAAGTGACAAAGACATTAGCATTTATTGGTGGATTAAAAACATTTATAACAGCATTATGACCAAATAGAAAGAGTTGACACCACTGAATGGGATTTTTTTTTTTTTTTTTTTACAACCTTGCAATCCAAAATGTGCATTAACTCTATTAGAAAGTGAACCATGCGTTTTTGCGAGGTCTAAAACAAGTGACACATACAGTATATGTGCACACATGCTTGGATATATGCATGCTTCCTATTATGAAGCCTGCAATCAGTCTGATGTTGCTGTGCAGATCTGCGTACGACAAATCTATATATTGTGCTCCTCCGATCCAGAATATCATAAGCTAAACCAATCTTGTGGATGAATGCTTTTAAGTTAAATCTCAAAAATGCAAGAGGGTAAAACTAGTCTTGCAGGAGACATTCAATCAGACGCTGAGTTGATATTCAGGTAGTTACTGAATCGTTTAGATTAGGTGTCACTAATGTTTAGTGGGACTTGGGAGCCATGCACTACCTGCCTGGGTGCCATCACAAAGCTGCTACATGTCACAGATGTGACACAATTAAAACCTTCTCATATGTGCTGCGCTCAAGTTAAGAGGAGAAAGAGAGTCAGGTCAGGATTTATGGTGTTAAAAGAAAGAAAGAAAAAAATACATCCCATTAAGCTGGCTGTAATTCATCATTCGTGATAAAGCAAAAATAATTTGATACCAACGTTTCACCCACAAGGGTACATTGTTCTATCAGCAACAAAATCATCAGCATCTCAATAACCAGTGGCCATATATGATATTTACAACTGCTGTGTTTTGTCTGAAGATTAGTTATGCTGCAAATGAGATTTATTGTTTGACAGTGAAGACTAATGGAGATGCTGCTGCAGGATAAGATCGGATTTTTTAGACAATGAAGAACCTTCCCGCCTGAGGCGACGTGGGACTGACAGCGGTAGGGAGAGGAATCAACATCAATAATCTTTCATCAAGTCCACAGTGGAGCACTTTAGCACAGATACCATTCAATAAATAACTGTAGGCCATCATTCAGTTCTGAACTGGCCGGAGAGCGCAGGATGGATTCAAGAGGAAAAGGCCTCAGACTACCACTGGAATGAAAAAACAATGAAAAACTGTTCATTATTAAAGTGAAACAGCATTTTTGTGAACTTTTCTTTTGATATGGTTGCAGTTTGTGCACATGAAAGTCTGTCACAATGCCATTTCTGTATGAACAGTTGTGATTTTGTGTTGGAAAACAGGCTAAGACTGCCCAATTGACAAAAAACAGGGAAGTGGATTTTAAGATACTCACTTATTAAATTTTCTTTTTACAGTGAGTCTCGTGAATTTTAATGCCACAAGATCAAAACCATAACCTGGACTCAGTCCCTAAGAAAAAGGAAACTATCATGACACAGGCTGTGCTCATATACTGTTCATACCTCCGAAAAGTGATACAATATAGTTTGTATGTAACCAAACCATCATGGGCCAGGAAGCTGTGATCACATGACCTATGTGCTCCAGGCTGGCCTTCCTCATATGACGGGAACAAAAGGAGGAAGTCAGATGACGTAGTACAAAGACTGGCAAAGTCTGCATATGTAGATCGTCGGGGTGGATGAAATGGGTCAAACAAACGCAGAACTTTGAACCAGGAGACCACTGTTTGTGTCCCTTGTGAGTTATTTTAAGTTTAAGCTCTGTCATTTCACGACAAGCTGTCCCATTATGTTAAGTAAAAAATATAATGTTTCTCACACATTAAATTATTTGCTGTGGCCCACCACAATGATACCATCTGACACCACATCTTGATTTCTGTGTTTTAACAAACGGAGCAGCAGAACACCAGGTGCAGTCAAAGTTTAACTTAACCATTTATTGTGCTGGGTTTAAAGTTTGCTTTTCACTCACCTGCAGCAGCTGCTCTTATCGGATTGAATGACACACACAAAAAAACATAAACTATTGTACTGTATTTATCCACTAAATGTTTCAGCACTGTCTCAAGCTGACTAAACAAGAAAGCACTCAGCCAACAATTACCTCCACCACGGCTTCACAATCCACTAAATCAAAAATTTAAAAGAGTCCCTTGATCTGTGGCCAGTGGCCCAACTTTTGACAGATTTCAGTGAAATTTTATAAAAAAAGTTTTCAAGGTGTCCTGTCAACAAACAAACATGACAGGACAAAAACAGAGCTGCTGCTAATACTGCTAAAATGCAACCAATATGAGCTGCATCTGCTCATATATCAAACGCATTTGCTTTCAAAATACATCATTAAGATAGTATTTAAATTATATTTGCATTATTTTTTCACCATTACAGCAGCAGCAGAAACAGCAGTAGTAGTTTAAAAAGGAAAGCAGCTCTATTTCTCTGTTGGTTTGTCACTTTTTGTAACAAAGTTACAAAGCTGTGATGTTAAAACAGTCTAATGCCACCAGGGAGACCCTGCAGACAGTCTTTGCTGTGACAGACAGAGTGATGACCCGGCCCTGTGTGATGGATATGTGACACGGCAGCTTGAGGCCCGAGGGCCTGGCTCTTGGGGTGGGGTTTAGCCATAATGGTGTGCTTAATTACCTGCACAGCCACACAGCAGGTCATTAGTCAGACTGGGACGCTAGGTCTCACCTGTCACCAAGAGATAAACAATCCTCCTACCAGATATCTGGGTACCTCAGAGGAACGGGAGCGGAGAGTCATCGGGATAAGTTAAGGCAGGGCAGCGCGCAGTAAGTGTCAAAGTATAATTTAACAGACACATATTAAAAAGATGGAAAGCTACTTATTAAGTTTCAAAAGTAAAAAAGGAAAACTTTGGTTAAGTAACTTTGATTGTGCAAGTTCTAAAAAAAACTCCACACTTCTACTTCCTATTAAACCTTTGAAACCTGGATCGACATGAGTGTGACACGTTTAGACATCTTTCATAATCATTTGAGCCTTTGAAAACTAAATAGTTTGGTTTGATTTCTTTTGAAAATCTGGGGAAAAGGGTGTATATATATATATATATATATGTGGTTATTTTCTTCTTGTTGTGGTTTTCTTCTTCTTGTAACTTTTTTACAATTTTTTTGCTGATTTTTGGGCCATGTCTTTTTAAGTTGCTTCTTGCCTTCCCTTTAGGGTTTAAGAAATCAAACCAATTTGTTCAGGTTCCAAAGGCTTAAACCTTCGCTGATATCGTACAGGAACAAAGGGCTTGGACTGGTTTCACATGTGGTTTAGATCAAAATATCTTCTACTAATTAGCACTTACATGTCAAGTGACAAACTTGATTGATTTTGAGCTAGTCAGGGCATTTATCAAGGAAGTGCAAAAATGTCGCACACGACACAACTTCCATGAATTATGGTTTTCAAGTGAGATTAGTAGAGGAAGAGACGTACAAGATGACAGAGACTATGGTGGAAATATTAGATAATATATCCTGAAATCATAAAAAAGATGGGCATAGATGGAAACAAAGTACTGACTCCAAAAAAAAGAGGTGTTGTGATCAATGTGTACAGGGCAGATTGATGCTCAAACATAAAATACTGCGTTCTTGCCTCAGCAGACTGACATTTATGGACCCCTGGTGCTTCTTATGGAGCATTTTGTGGTGTGAACTGCCTGAGCTGAAATGTGGGTGGCTAATAAACGGCAGGTAATGGAGAGAAGACGGTGCTGCCTCCTCACTCTATAATCTCTGGCCGCTTCATTAAGCAGCACCTTTATTTGTAGAAGGATGCTAACCTGGTGCTGTCGCTGCCTGGCTTGGTGTAGCCCTCCAAAGCGCCTTCCCACACGCTGTTGGCCATCGAGTTGCCGATGGCCGTCATCACCATGCTGAGCTCCACCGGCCAGTCATCCAGGTCCAGGGAGCGGACACGAGACAGGTGGGTGCCCAAGTTTCTGTGGATGCCGGAGCACTCGATGCACATCAAGGCGCCCAGGTTCAGACTGGCCCAGTCTGGGTCTGCAGGGGAGACGATAAGAAATCATTATATCAAAGGAAAAGCTTCATAAATTAGTCTGAACACAAGATTTTTTTTTTTTAAATCTTGGTAACCTCTCTTGGAGAAAAGCTTTCTTTAAGGATCACTCAGCATTTTTTAATCTAACTAATATATATAACTTTATACCAAATTTTTATTTGAATGATTGTAAAATTGCACCTTTGTAGCTTCAGCATCTGCACTGACAACACGAGTTCGTCTCACATTATGCAATTTTCATGATTTTGTTTTTAGCTGTACTTTAACAAACAGTATCCATTGTAGCTGAGTCCTGAAGCCAATAAGGAAATGCACTAAGAGAAAGTTTCTTTAAAAGTTGTTAGATACTGGCTTTGACACTTATAACTTGAGATAAACTGGTGCAAATGGCTGACTACATTTGAGCACACACATACATCCATTTCAACCAAAATAAGCACGTATATTCAGGTTTCTAAAATGTTGAAAACCGAGGTGATAAAAATAACATAATGGGCTCCTTTCCCATTGCCAAAGAATGAGTTTACCTTTCTGCTGTTGTTTCTAGTGTGCCACATTTAACATAACGAACACGTCAAACAACAGTTAGTTAACTGGAACATAGCGACCTGCGAAAATTTAACATTACTTCTTGTTTTGTGTCTGCTACTTTTATTCAGTCTCTCTTTTAAACTCTGTGATGTTTCCGTCTCTGCAGGTCAGAACTGGAGCTGTATGTATCTATGCGCAGGCAACCCAAAAACATAATGCCTCCAGCCCCAGCTATTACTGGAGCGGAGGCATGAAAACGTGATGAAAACCCTCAAATGAAAGGTGTTACAGTGTATCTGACAGAGACAGTGACTGCTGTTTGCCCAAATTTGGATTTTTTTTGTATGCATTAATTAATAACAATAGCAGTGATTATTGTGATCGGAAAACCCAAATCCAATCAATTTAATTCTTATGATACACTAAAAATGAATGCACTTGTGTAGATACAAAGGGGTCAAAGTGGACCTGAATTGAACGACTGACTCAATGTCTGATAACTTAAAACTTGCAAATATTTTTATTAAAGTCAAATTTGAGCAAAAAATTGGAAATACATATACTCTTATTTACACTCTAGAAGGCCCTTATGAATGAGAAGTCAGCTGTTTTGGGAAAGAATTATACTCACTGGGTGCATCACAGTCCACACAGAAGCTGTTCCCCCTCACGTTTCTTATGGACTGAATGGCCATCGCATCACTTTGGCTGCCTAACCGAGACTGTAAGAAACGAGGAGGAGAATAAGTCAGCAGGAACTAATCACTGCAGGAGTAAGAGAAGACAAACAATTATAGCTGGACCTCGAATCATAGACAACCAACGAGGAGAGGGAGGGAAGAGGTTTTCAAAGTCTTAGGAAAAGACTGAGGCAGAGGGAAAATATGAATATGAAAATGAGGCCGTGTCTCCCCAGTATGCTGACACAAGCCGTGTTCTATCTCTGATGTCTGTCAGTTCTAATAAGAGATCCCCCACACTGCGGTGCACCTGTCTGACAACCTCCCACATGTGACAGCTTGAAGTGGGTGAGGAGGGGCGGGGGAGGGTGAGGGCGCAATAAAGGTTAGAAAGAAGGGGAAAAGAGGAATTTAAATGAAGCAGCAGAATTGTAGGATGATGATGGTGATGCTGTGATTAGATGATTTTCTCTCCTCAGTCCTTCAGATATTTCTTTTCTTTCACACTGTACCTTGTTCTTTATGCTCTCACACGACTGCAGGCTGGCAAAGATCTGGCTCTCGATGGCTTGGACCCACAGCTCCCTCTCCTCATATGTAGATGCCTCGAAGTTCCACGTTTGACCCGTCAACGATACAATGATGAACTCAAAGGAATCCTCTTGCTCTGGAAAACACAAATATATGAGAAATTAGGGCTTAAGAAACACACATGCCGATTGTGCAATCTTCTGCAAGTCAGCGCCACAGCTCAGTGGTCGAGGCCCATCCAAGCACGAATGCACAATGAAATGGGCTTCTGTTGAACTCAGCAACATCCGAACGATTTCTCCTGCGCGCTGCTGTTTTATCTGACAATGCCTCAAAATCAAAAACTCATAAATGCTTTAACACATTTATTTCTTTTCTGTTGGAGTCAAATTTAAAGACCAGTTAGTGGTAACTCACACAGTTTCTGAAAGAAATATTTCATCCCCCCAAATGATGATTTGTAAATGAATTACACGTCTCATTTTACATTTAATTCATGGGGAAAACTGGTAAAAAAAGAATAAAAATACTCCAAAAAATATATTTAAAAATGTGTATTTTTGATTAAAAAAAAAACCTTTCTATTTAAAGCACTTCTGCATACAAGCAGTGCACCTGGCCAAGCGTGTGCATCTGAACTGACTGACAATACCACTGAAATGCCAATTGTCTGTGCAAGAGAGTGGTTATGCAGAAGTCTTTTAAATACTATTGTTTTAGCAGAAATGCAAGACTGGATAAGTGAAACTTGGATTATAGTACACGCTATGTGAGAGATGTTTGTAACCTGATGTTTAAATGTAGTTATGCTGCTGTTAAACACAGACCACTTTTACTCCATCAATAATTTTCACAAATTTTGGATTCTTCGTTCACTGTGGAGGCATGCGACTAAAAGTTTTCTTCACAAATTCAACACAACACGGTGTGAGTTACTGACATACATTGGCAATCTAAACAGGGTTTTTAGTATCTAAAGTATTTTATCGTTATCCCAGAACTGTTAAGCTCCACGTATTTTATAAATATACAGACTACACGGGGGGAAAACAGTTCTTGAGAAAAGTTTAGTTCAAATTATGTCAGCTTTGTTTTGGCATGGAGGACGTGTGTAAATATCACACTGCCGAAGAACTTCAGCTAACATTGCCCTTAAGAAGAAGGCGATCAGAGTGGTAGTGAATTCTATATAACTCATTGATAAATTTGTGATGAAAACACTGCGCCATAGTTACTCAAATAAATAAAAAAATGATCAGAGTACAAAACATTTATCCAGGAACTGGAGGTAAATTCATTTAAGATGCAGATTGTATTATCTATTTTCTCAACACTGTATTCTTTAGCTTCCACTCACTGTTACTGATGCACAAAACAGGTTTTTAAGTTCAACTACTACCTCAAAGTTGTTATGGACACAGACTTTTACTTTTGACTTACTGTCAAACCAAAACCAGATATTTCTGACAAAAATGATCAGGTTGTCCCAGCTGTGGTTCCAAAATTATATTTTGGTGATCCGAACTTTTCCCTGGTTGAATTTTAAGTAAGTGGCCAGAGTCAGATTTATTGCATTTTTTAAATATAGAATTATTTATATATTCATTTTCACCACATCCTTTTTTAAAACTCAAAATTAGATTTTGAGACTTCCTTTCATTTAACATTAATCAGAATACTGACAAGAACGTATTTTAACTTCTTAGTTGAATGCCTTTTTAAAAACTGTTGGTACTGGCCTTTTAGTATTTTGTCTTCCAGCATACTGGTAGGGTTTGGGTATTTATTTTGAGATCTTTGCTTTAAATTAAATCCTTTTTATTGAAACTGGTTTACTGAACTTAAAAGTACATTTACTCCTCTGTAGTCCTGTCGAGTCCCTTAACAAGAATTTATCTCTGGCATGATATATCAAATAAGTAAAGCCTTGGTTTTCATTGTTACGAAGTATGTTGGTGTCTAGAAAGACAATGCTGAGACCAGTTATGTTTCTGGTATGTAGTCTTGTACATTTATTTTCTTAAATGCATTTGTTGCTTTGCAGTATAATGTAATATATAGTTTTGCTTCAAACTGGTTATGAAAATGGTGAATTGACTGTGTGATCTTTTTTTCTCCACTCTTTGTGTTTAACTAAGATTTATGAAAATGTCACCTGTCGTCTTCAAACAAGAGGTCTGACACAACATATGTTCCAACACATGCCATAATGCCTCTGCTGTTCAGCAGCAATTCATTAACTCGGTACAGTACAATGTGACTCGTGTAACATCTCTGGTCCGTGCACATGCTTGAGCTCATAGGCAAATGATTTGTAATTACCTAATTATGTCTATGCAAATAGTCATCTCATTTGCATAAACCATGTTTGGAGGACTGGAGGCAAGTAGACATGAGGGGAATGGATTTTTTTTCTTGTGTAGCTTTATCATTAATAGAAGTTACATTAAAAAGAAATTTGTTTAATGTACAAAATCCATTTATACTTCTAATGTGTTTTGTATTAATGTATATAAGTTTTTATATTTAATTAACTGTGTGTCTGCAGTTATGAAATGATGGCGATCTGATGATGATAAGATCATCAGACAAATCATCTAATCAAAGACATGATTACACTTTGTATTTATAATCAATTCAGCCTCCTTGGTGCGAGACGCAGCCCCTGTGCTGTTAAATGACAGATGTCTGACGGACGCCACTGATGTAGCAATCCCTGAGCTGCGGTGGAGGGCCATCTCTTCAGGGGGAAAGCAATAATCCAATTAGCTCGACACCGACTTCAATTATCTGATTTAGTTTGTGCAATCGACTACAGGTCACAGGGAATCAATAAGGGCTTGGAAGCCTCTTTATTTAGGCTTACAGTGAAAAAGTATTTATGTGGGCGCCACTGGTGGGGATTAAAATACAAAAATCTCTATTTGATGGATTTAAAATGGTGGGACCTAAAAGTGTCAGAGAATAAAAGCAAAAAAAAGGTAAGAAAAATAAATAAATAAGAAAAGCTTGATTAATTGGAACACATACAGTAGAAATCAATTTTTTCTTGTCCAATATAACTTCAGGTACAATAACTAATGCATTTGATTATAATTTGTGGCTCCCAGACTCAAATGCTGTTATACTTGTGTTTTCATCTTTTTAAAAACCTGAACAAAGCTAATTATTCTGTTGGCTGCCCAGGCAATAAATTGGAGGCATTAAAACACTTTCATTATGGAGATTAAAAAAGCAACGGATGGCTGGTTTCTTAAACTGATGAGTATACAAGGGAAAACAAATCTAATTCTCCATGCATAGTAATGCACACGCCAGACATACTGTAGCCACTAAAGAGACAGAGGACCATGTGCAGCAGGAAGCTTTATGTGTGACACCGGCATTGTCATTACATGCAGCTCCAGCATGCTGATATTACTTTTTAATGCCGTCCACAGTGTGGCAATTCAGCTCCGCATGCCAAAGTAATTCTGCTCCGTGTAAGCATGATGCTGAGGTCAAAGTGGTCTTTTCAGGGACGGTAAATCCGAGCGTGAACAATGTGTCAAAGGTATCACTGCTATCTTACAGGCACCTGACATGATGAGCTTGTAAAAGGGCCATTAGTGCTTCGGTTATTACTCAACGGCTGCAGTTAGCACATGGCTAGCAGAGGAGCGATCACCTTGTCACATTAACATGTGCATTAACCTCCTGACCAAATCTATCTGCGAGCCTACAGTCAACAAGTTTGTGCCAATTAGAAATAAATTAACACAGCTCTGCCGGTGGGCGGACAAGGAAGAACACAATTTAAAGCCAACAGAGGAGCCAACTGTAAAGAATGAGCGAAATATGATTTTCCTTAATTAACACGGCATAATAAAAAGGAAATTAGAGCGTAATGGCCATAGAGCTGCAAAGAGGAAGGAACAGGATGAGATACACATCCTAGTCCACCATTTACATGGATCATAAAACTGTTCAGGAACATCCCAGTTACACGTTAGTCATCAGACACTTGATGGCTTCTAGCAACAGTACAGCACTTTCATAAGCAGAATGTTTTACCAATAATACATAATTACAAAATAAGATGGTTAATGCATTTCTAAAATTTGCTGGCTGCAGTGATGGAAGTATTTTTACTCAAAAACTGTGCGTAAGTACAGGTTTGAGGTAGTTTACTTTTACTCCAATACATTTACTTGGCAGCTATGGTTGCTAGTACAGCTGCAGCTAACTTAGCTACAATATTTAAAAAAAAAAAAAAAAAAAAAAAAAACCCACACAACTGGATGGACAATCTCGTCTGTATTTTGGTTTTGTTTTTTTTTCAAAGGCATACTTTTTACACATGGTTCGATTAACAAAATGGTTTCAGTTTTAAGTGGTAAATGTTTGTTCAACCAAATAAAACCCTTCTGTTCATGAAAGTGTTCATGTAAGGGTCATTGTAACTAATAATAAAAATAATAATAATTCTGTAATATTGTGAGACCGTGATATATTATGTTTAAAAAAATTGGCGATAAATTTAAAGAATATAATTAATTGTAAAGTTGGTCCCCAAACTTTTCAGCTAATGATCACTTTTAATGAGGTGAATGATTGGATCTCTTTGTCGCCTTACAGATGTTGTTCAGTTCAAAAAATGAGTGATTTCCCCTTTAAACTTCTCAGATGGTTTAATTTCTATGCAAACTGTTGGAATCAGATGTAATAAACTGATAAAGCCTCAAAGAGAGCTTAACAAATGCATGGGACTCTGTAAAAATGTCATGTGATGATTATTCTTCCCAAAATACTTGCATTTTCCAATATTGTCAAGAAATATACTCTTAACTCAGCACCAAAACATACTGGAATTGTTAAGAAACAGATACTGTTTCCTCAAAGATAGAACACAGATCTTTTTTTAAATTAATCTTAAAAGTATTCATTTTAGATTGAAAAACAGTGCTAAAAAGCTGGGCTTTTCAACAATTTGACATGGCTTTATGTAAGATAATCCTTTATTGGTCCCACAGCGGGTAAATTTGCATTTTTTTTTTCAATATGAACTTTACCAGAGCTTCATTAAGATCTGAAGCATATTTTGAGGTTGGTGCATATGCAGCCCAGCAGTCTGTTTGGGTGATGCTGGACACGATATTCACAATTATTCCGATAATGCAAATTTACCAAGATCCACTTACTAATAGCATTTTTATTGCAATTCCACGCTAAAATTGTAAATAATCTTATCCCTGCTGACAACCCTCAGTTTATTTTAGGACCCCTAGGAAGGGGTCAAAGTTGACAACTTCTGAACCAAATACAGACCTTCATATTAAGTACTAGTTCTAACAAAACCAGCTACATCAATAAAATGCAGCTTAATACATCAATACTAACAATGAGATACATAATTACTCAAATACTTAAAGCACATTTAGCTGATAATACTTGTGTGCAATTGTGTAAGTCGGGTTTTGAATGCAGGACTTTTACTCTGAGTATTTCTGTATTGTTGTGTTTATACTAATGTATCTTCTTCCACCATGTCATTAAAAGACATTTGCACATCACATTTCAAACCTCTAAAATGTGTTTGTTTGACCTGAAAATCAAAGTGGACCCTGACAGAAAAGCGGGTTGATCCTCGCACGGTTATTCCTTTTTTGCTGTGTGCGTGCAGCAGATGCAGCGTTGAGGACCTGTGGACCAGATTGGCACCTCGGGGGGTCAGCTGCTGAGCCCAGCTGTACTGTCTATATGGCAGGCAGCATCTTTTCTGTCTAAGCCGCTCAAAGACCTCTGGAGACCAGTGTGACGAACCCTTAGAGAGGACTTAACAAACACTCCTTAGCCTTGAGGACTCCTTTTTTTCATGCATTTGTGTGAACTTGGCTGAAATGATGACAAGGCGCCGAGGTGCACAAGGTGAGCTATTGTTTTGGTGTGTAGGATGTGTTGTTGTGTCGTATGCATGCATCAGGCAGTCACTTAAAGAAGTGCTTGCCGTTCCCGTGAATTAACGAGCAGTTGGGAAGAACAGGCCAAGGCGGTGCCATCTGTAAATGTCACAGGCACTGCTTGCTCATTTTACACATCATTAAAGCCAATATTCCTAACCTGTATCAGAGCAATCAGGAGCAGGCCATTACTGCGACAGGGGCCCCAGGGGAACCACGACCAAACTCAGAAAGAAGAGAGCAGGGAGGGAGAGAGAGATAGAGCACACTCTTTATCTATCTGACACACACACACACACACACACTTCTGCACACTTTAACGTGCACACGCGCATGCTCAAACAAACAAGGAGCACACCTTCCAACAATAAACAAACACATGAAATCAGCACCAATGCCACTACGCTAATAGCTAGTGCATTTAACAACAGAGGCGAATGAAAACAGGGCCAATTATACATGTATCTGTGGGCAGTGTGTATGGAGCCCAAATGAGAATCTTGTTATTCCTTTCCCTCCATACTGTGGCGCTCAGAAAGCTAAGCCATTACAAGAGTGGAGGCTCCAGGGACAGCTTTCGGAAATGAGAGCGAGTCGGGGAGTGACAAAACAAAGTATTGAGATAAACACCCACCATTAGCACAGGCAGTTAAACCTCCATTTCCTAATCCTCAGCTGGACTCCAGAGGATATTAACCCTTAGTTTACTAAGGTGCAGGACAATAGGAGACGGGATTAAGTTGGACTGCAAATATATAACTTAACGTTTAATTTTATTTATTTATTTTTTTTATTAATGCAGGTTTACTTGTAGTTTGGGCCATGAAAATAACAGAAAGACCATGAATCCTTGTTCCAGTCAGGAGCAAGGCTCTGCTAAACATTTTTCTTTTGATCTAAACATGCAAAAGCTGGGCTCAGATTACAGGAGTTTTAAAATCCTTTACAGAAGCACCTCTCTCTTATCTCAAACATGCACACAAGATCTGAAAATAATCACACACTAAAGGATATTATCGTTATATTTACGCTGCCTGTTCAAGGTAGGAATATCACTCCATTATGCCGCCTTGCCACTTAATAAAAGGTACATTATAATAGTAGTAACAGTGTCAAATGAGGTCTATGGTGCCTTGCAAAAATATTCAACTTGATGTTCTTCCTATTTTGTTGCATTACAACCTGCAATTTAAATCGTTTTTTATTGGGATTTTTTGTAATGGAACTACATAGTATAGTCAAAATTGGTGGAAGGGAAATGAAAAAAAAAAGTTTAAAGAATTTTGAAAAATAAAATAATAAAAAATGCTGCTTGCATATCTATTCGCCCCCTTTGCTATGATGCCCCTAAATAAGACCTGGGGCTACAAATCACCTCCAAGAGTCACATCATTTGTTAAATAAAGTCCATATGTGTGCAGTGATAGTGTCACAGAGTCTGCAGCACCACTGAGCAAGGTTTTTCAACAAAGCGATGGGCACCATGTAGACCAAAGAGCTATTCCGACAGGTCAGGTTCAGAATTTTTTTTAAACATTTTTTTTTAAAAATCTGACTCATTTTGACTATTCTGTGTAGGTCCATTACAAAAAATCCCATTAAAAATCTATTTAAATTATAGGCTGTGGTGCAACAAAACAAAAAAAACACAGAGGGGGCTGAATACTTTTGCAAGAGACTGAATGTAAAAGACCATGGATGAGACGATGGGACGTTTTGATGGTGTGTTAAGTGTGCAACCCACACATTTAGCTGCAAACTAAAAGAAGAACAGATGCAAATTGGGAAAACTTTGAGGTCCAGGAGCTCCTTACCCTCCGTGCAGAGGACAACAATGGCCGCCATGCAGGGACAGTAAATGATTGCTATTGACATGTCATGTTTTGTAAAGCTGCTGTATGTTTTATGTCATACTAGAGGCAGATGCAGTTGTATTAAATTCTACACCTGTCACGCCTCTTTAACTTTCAAAATATCACTATGCCGTCAGGAGCGGCATGATCCCACCATTGTTTGCTTTTGTGTAAAAATGCAAAGGTGGCATAAAGACGGGACTTCGTAGTGGCTCTATATTGTGAAGGAAAATTTAGATTATGTGCCACAGGGAGCCAGTCACGTGATCTCTCTCATATGATCCCATTGGGACGCAGATTGATGTGGTACAACAACTTGCTGTGATGTTAGCACGAGAAAATGGTTTTAGATACGTGGTTAACATGGGTTATCTGTAAATCCTCAGCGAGAACTGGAGGTGAGATTTTGTCAATTTTAATAAGAGCAGAATGCTAGCTAACGTTAATCGTAATCATAATTATTCAGATTTAATTTCCAAATAACAAACGTATGAAATTATCGCAGCTGTCACTGTGAGACTGCGAGCAGTTTGGGAGGTTTCAGACTGGATCTGTAACCTCTCACACTAGCAGATCTGGGCTGAACATCGGTACAGACCAGAATCCCAGACTGGATTTCTTTTTATTGTTGGGAGGGGTGAAACGGGGAAAAATTGGCTCAAGACAGCCAAAAGTTTTGAAAGAAACCCAAGAACAGATGTAGACTGATAAAAGTTATTAATAAAAAATTAAAGAGAGAAAATCTGATCTCTCCAATTTCAAGCCTGCTGTTGTGTTAGTTAACCCTTTGAAACCCAAGCAAAACTATATTTAAAATTATGTGACATTATTATAATATTTTCAAAGCACTTTTTTACCAGCTAATTTCCTTGTTTATTTGTTTGTTTGTTTTACTCTCTTTTTCTTTTTACTAATTTTTAGGTAATTGTCTTAGACTTTTTACTAATTTCTTGCTACTTCTTTTGGGTCATTTCTTGTTTAAAAAATAATTTCCTTAATCTACCAATTTCTTAAAATTGGTGAAACATTTTTACAAAGTTTCTCAGGGCCTTTTTTCCCTTTTTTTAAAATAAAGAAACTGAACCAATTTGCTCAGGATTCAAAGGTTTAAATACTTGTGAAAGGCAACTGAAAGCGGCACAAGAAAAGTGACGATGATCCAGGTGGTAAAGGATGAAGAAGGTGTCTGCTCTAGACATTACAAATAAACATCACTGCAAAATTGTTTTCATTTTGGTAAGTAATTCTGGTTAACATATATTATAATATACAACATGCCCTCCTCTGATTATTGCAGCTTCATTCCAATTCTTCATTGTCCAGTTACGGGAAACTGTGCCAGTGATCCCAGTGGACCCACATTATTTAGTGTATGATGCTCTGCAGCCTCATCCAATGGTAAATTATCGTTTCTAACAGTGTCAATCTTCAGTGACCTTGATGAGCTCAAACATGGATTCCTATTAAAGCCTAACTAATGTTTAATTTTTTACACATCTTCATTCTAATCTTCATATTCCTATGTTCACTTGAATAAAATGGTAGATTAATATGCTTACAACTGATTCTATTGAGTCTTTTTTAAAAAGAGTAACATTTATTATAATTGAAGCTGTATGTGTTTATATGCATGATTTGAAACTTGTAAAAATATATATAGTACTTTTATAAAGACTTTTTATTGAGAATCCAAAAAATACAGAAGTATAAAATCATAGATCTTTTCCATTTTTGTTGTGAAATGAATATCCCCAGGGGCCTCAGAGAGGGACCCCACCTGCCCGACAACATATTATATGTACTTTTGGTCAAATATCTGTCACTGAAATTTTATGATCACGTTGCACCAGTGTTCGTCCTCCTACTACACTAGGTATTAATGTCAACATTTTGTCCCTATTGAGCAAGTTAATCTATATTTCTAATTTTTTTTTATTCCCACTAATTTATAAGGGCAGGTCGCATACTCCTCAGCGACTATGTGAGAATTGTCTATTTTGAGAATCTGTTTTACATTTGGGACTCCACTTTCGTCACACATACAAATAATTCCCCCTGTCCTCCTCTAATTGCTGGTACAATCCAGTTGAGGAGTCCTTTCAATCACTTTTGATTCAATCAATTTGAATTGCAAAATAAAAGTACTTGATTAAAATCCATTGTTGAGTTTCTGAGTAAATAAGAAGGTTCATAAACCAATTTAAGAAGATTTGATTCAGAATGTAATTTGTCAAGATAAATTGACCTCAGCTCTGTTGCAAACACAACGCTCTGCAGGACATTTCAGTTCATTGTAGCTTACAGAGAGCATGCCATGCAGTACTAGTGATGCTGTTACCTTAATTTAGAGGCTCAAAATGTACAATCACAAATAAAGTTTGGTGTGATTATGTTTGATTTGCTGCCTGTCTATAAAGTTGCTTTAAATAAAACGTGATGGTGATGTAAATAAACGCTTTTAAGCATTCAGGCAGCCTCTTAGCTCTCGTTTTCTCCCTGATTTCTGTGACCTTAACACAAGTAAATATCGTCATCCATAAATCTGTAAGAATCAAGAAACAGCCATTCGTCACCATTTCTCTCCGTTTCGACGCTTCCCTTTCTGCTCACATTGGACAAGCGAAAACCCCCAAAACAATGAGCATTTGATACACTTTCTTTAAAAGAGAAATACATTAATGATGCTCCCTGACAGTCTGCATTAATCAGAGGGGGCTCCCCCTGAACACAACTCTTTATCGGCCATCGATTTTCCAGTGGGTTTATGGCGAGCGACACACCGAGAAAGCTCGTCGCCGGGCGGCTGCTGGGAAACACATTACGGGGCTGTCAGTTGTCTCGCCATGCATCCTGCATCATTCTTTAAGCACATGAGAAGTTCATTACACCACCCAGCTCTGACAGTGCATAGGATATTAGGGACTGTGTCCATTGTGCATATCCTTGGTGGAAGTGTAGCACCATAGACATAACAGGGATTTTATTGCCAAAATATGGCTTTAAATCGATTAAAAATAAATATGGCTTTACATTAATTTGAAATTAATCCATTTTACAGCAAATATATGAGTGATTTTAAAGCTTTCAGCTCTACTGAAGTCTATTTGAATGTTTTCAGAAAAGACACCTCTGCACAATAACTCTGTCATTTCTCCTTTCATAATAATATTAATGAAGTTTAGGTTATAAAACAAGATTTTCTCCCACTTCAGCAGCCATGTAGAAGAGTCTTGCTAAGTACTGTAGCACCATATTTGGAAATGACGATGCAGCAACAGTTTCTCCGGGCTCACTCTTACATCCTACACGTCCCATGTTGACCAAAAATGATTTCTCACCTTAAGACGCGCACGGCGTTTTGATTTATGATGCTTCACAACTACTAAAATTCAATTTCAGCCTGCATTGCACGCTTCTGATTGCCCCGTAAATGAGATAAACTGATAGCAATTTATTCAAAGATCCCACCTCTCCTCTCCTTTCCCTTTCTCTCTCTCCGGTTCTCTCAAAAGGAGACACATCCCAGACTTGGGTGAATCCAATATTTAAGCGATACGTCTGTATTCCAGAGCATTCAGCAGAACAGACAAGGTGATGCTAATAGAAAAGCTCGCAGAGAACAATGAGAGAGATAGAAAACAATGTGCGTGTTTGATGACGTGAGAAACATTCAGAATCTGCCGCCTCCAGTCTGATTACTCTTAGATTTCCTCCTCAGGAAGTCCAGGAGTCATCTGACTTCAATTATTCCTCTTATCGATGAGATGATGTTTGATAATGCCAGCCATCACTCATTCACGGCTTCAGTGCAACTGTGTTACTCTGCCAGGACAGTCCCATTAAGAGCTAAGTAATGTCAAATAAAACTGAAGTAATGGACTCTACACTAGAAGCTGCAAACTTCTTCTGTACACGAGACTGTTCAAAACGATCTGAGATTAACTTTCACCAGTATTCTGATGTGACCACTTATCTCCAGGACGCTGATGATGTTCACTCTAAACAACAATGTGGTCAACAGACCCATTCAGACTTTAAAGAGGAGCTGTCAGAGACCATGATAAAAAAGTGTAATGATTATAAATGCTAAGCCCCATTTAGGAGGCGTCAATGCCATTGTTGTTGTTATCCAGCGTATCAATCTTGTTGATTGATCATCCCGCTCCGGTGACATCAGTTTTATGGCCTCTGAAATGCGTCCCAGTGTTTTCACAATGCCATCCAATTAGGGCGCTCCATTCATCATTGGGCTGGAGAATCATTATTAATTGGGTGGAGAGCCGACTGCCACTCCCCTGCTGAGGAGGGCCACGGCTTCTGGAGATCGGGCCTTTCAGACGACGGTGAAAGAAATG